>NC_081311.1:116605000-117205000 GCF_026419965.1 Kogia breviceps | reverse complement strand
TCAGTAAATGTGATTCTTTAATTTTCTTTTAATACACATATATTGTATAATCTATAGTAGAAGTCCATAAAAGAGAAATTTAAACAGTTATGAAAATCACTGTCTTCGGCTGTTCTTATAATAACAAAGTTGTGATATCAATACGTTTGTCTAGATATAATTTACAATTATTTCTCCCATTGGAAAAGCATAAAGAAATTAAGTTTTGTTTCAAAATATTACTTTGATTTAGATCCTTCAATTTTATGTAATAACACATTATTTTCCTTTAATAGCACTTTGATTATTCCTTATACTATCACCTGAAAAATAGACATATTGCGTTTGGAAACTAGAAAATGTTTAATATGCAAGTAGACAAGTATCTTCAAAAATAGGCCAATGAATGTGAATCTTCATAAGCTAACCACTTAATGTTATGTAAATAATTTGGATTTTATAGGTTGAGTCAAGTAAAAGGGGCCAGGAAATCAAACATAACAAACAAACAAACAAAACCCACAAGAATCTAAGTTTCTATATTACCTTATACCCACTCAAGGAATAAATCAGCCACTCAATTAAAAATATAAAATCTCTACTTGTATAATTCAAATATTTTGAATTATTCACTTTTGAGAAGTTTTTAGAATTAAAAAAAAATTGCTTTAAGAAATGCTTTGGTATAACCACTCCCTAAACTCTTGAAAGAGTTCGTATGAATCCCTTTCTTTATCAGATTCATGATTTGGAGGTAGAATACCCAAATATCATGTATAATCAAGACTGTGGATGTACCTTTGAGCCTGGTCTGGTCTGCTGTGCAGACTGGACCTTATTTTAAGGGGCACCAGCTGCCAATAGAAAATGCTGAAACAAACTTGAATCTGATCCACAATCTGTTATGAACAAATAAGAAAACTCCAAGAGCTAGTGTTCCTCTAGTCCTATTCTGATGAAAAAAGACCCAGGGAAGATATACAAATATGAACAGGGCAAAGAAGAAAGTCCAGGAGGCCCTTCTTCCTGACTTTGCCTCTTTCCCCCTTGTATCTGCCTGTCTTTCCCCAAAGGGAAACAATGAGTGTCTAACCATCTCCAAGCACAACCATGAATGAACTTTCTTGTTCTCTCAAGAAAGAAGATGAAACAAGTATATAGTATGCAAATAGCTCTTTGCATCTAGTATATCTTTTATTAATAATAATAATAATTTGAGGAATGTTAGTATCCCCAGTATCAAATGATGACATGGAAACCACTGGAGATAACTGACTTCATCCAGGGTCTTACAGATTTAAACAGTGAGGCTGAGATTTCAGCTCAAATCCTGTGACACCAAATTTATTGTTTTTTTCTATGCTGTCATAATATCTCTCTAATTAATCTACATATACTGAGAAGGGAAAATATTGATAAATATTTAAGTAATGATTAAGTACCTGGGGAACTTAAAAAAATTAATAAAGATTCCTGAACTCCAGCTTTAGGTACTGTTTTAAAAGGTCTAGTGTAATGTGTCTGGTTTTGTTTGCTTGTTTTTATTTTTGTTTTTAAGTTTTCTCTAAGTAATGCTGCTGCTCAGTCAGTTCTGGGAATATCTTTAGTATTGAGACACCTTTAAAGTATAGGCAAGAATATTTATATTTTTCAAAGGGGAAAATGAATCTTGTGAACAAAGCATTTTTATTCAGAATTTTTGCATTATGTAGATGTCTTGAGACAGTATTTTGAGGAAGGGGAACTACCTGGAACCTCTGAAATTATGACATGAAGGAGGGTACTTACTCTGCTTTTTAAACAATGTATCCCTGCTTTCACGTTGCATGCCTGGATACTGATTCATCTTTCCCTGGTAGAACGCAGCCTACAAGAAAAACAAAGCTGTTTCAAATGTTAGCTTCATCTCCTGTTAGCTGCATGAACTTGGGAAAAATATTTAGCCTCTCTGGATCTTACTTTGTTTCACCATTAAATGCAGATATTCATATGCATTTCACAGGGTTGTCCCAAGAATAAAACAAGCTGTTGCACAGTGCTTGGCCTAGTCAGTGCACAAAAACTATAACTAGCATTCATTTTAAAAGGATGCAGTGTTTGAGTATCAACCTTTTGAACCAAAGCATCTTCCCCTTGTCAGTGTTCCCCATCTCGTGTTACATTATTCTTCAAAACTGCTATGAAAAATAAGGCTCTATGAACAAATCTGTTTGGCAAATACTGAAGGATTCATTCTCATTTAGAGATCATAATCAACAGATTAAAAATCTTGAGAAGTTTTTCATGAAAAAAAAAAACCCCTAACTTTATTTAAGACATTATTTCCATAAACATATGTAGTTATGGAGCCCTTATTCTCATGGTACACCTATTAATATTCTGGAAATAATATCCCCCCAAAAATACTCTTTTAGAAAAGATCCTTCTTTTATTACTAAAATCTTAACAACACATATTATTTTGCTTTTAGGCAAACTGAAATGGTCAAAATGAAATGTCAGAGCTTTGAAATTAATTATATGTATGTATCATTTATACCTACATTGTGACAGAGTGGCAGAAAAAAACTTCTCCATGATACAGACTGCATGTACAGCTATGATGCAGCCACTTTTTTTCCTGTTTGTTTGGAGGTGTGAATATGTGTGTGTCTATGTTTGTATGAGTATGTGTATCTATGTGTATGTGAGTTTGTATGTGTGTGTACAGACTTAGGAATGTCTTTATGTATAACTACTATATCTAGTTGTGAATGATGGATGAAACAAAATTCCTTGTTTAATATAAAAGATATTATAATTACTGCTATACTGTTTTACTCTGTATCCCATATAATATATAGATTTACTAAGTCTTAGAAAGCTTATTAGTTTAAACATCAGATCTGAGTACAAACTTAAAAGGAAGATTTTAGGGCTTCCCTGGTGGCGCAGTGGTTGAGAGTCTGCCTGCTAATGCAGGGGATACGGGTTCGAGCTCTGGTCTGGGAGGATCCCACATGCCACATCCCACATGCCTAGTTGCTCACGGGCAACTAGGCCCGTGAGCTGCAACTACTGAGCCTGCGTGTCTGGAGCCTGTGCTCCACAGAAAGAGATGCCGCGATAGTGAGAGGCCCCCGCACCGCGATGAAGAGTGGTCCCGCTTGCCACAACTGGAGAAAGCCCTCGCACAGAAATGAAGACCCAACACAGCAAAAATAAATAAATTAATTAATAAAACTCCTACACCCAACATCTTCTTTAAAAAAAAAAAAAAATGAAGATTTTAAACTACATTCTTAAATTCTCTTTTATCTTCCCACATTCTTTGCTGCTCCTCAGAGTTCGCCTCCACTGGCTGGCATTTTCTCAAATAACCAGTTTATTTATCAAAAACTAAAGAACTAAAAATCATGTTGCACACAAAGCAATATTTAGGTTCTTTCAACATCTGAGGCAAAGCAACAAGAGATTTGACTTCCTCTAAGACCAACTTAGGGTCACTGCTTGTTTGTTTTCCTTTACATGGGCACTCCAGCCTTCCTTAACGTCCGATTTGCGTTCAGTCAGTAGGTATTTAAACTACAGGAGGAGTCCAGCCAAAATAAGCCATCCTTCTGCCAGGTCCAAAGTTTCCTTTCCTCCTCTTTCTGGGTTTTCTCTTATAACTTTACCTTTCACTTAGTTCCATGGAATGTGCCTAGGCCTTCTAAGGGACATTTAACTTTAGGGAGCTGTTACTCATTTTAAACAAAGTGTCAGAATCACTGTGCCTAGAGAAGGCAATTGTGGGCAAAAAAGGAAAAAAAGTGAACACAAGAAGAACAAGCCTTCTTACTTCTTGTACTTAATGGCTTTCTACTGATTCTGAAAACGTGGGTTGCTAGGGAAGGGACAATCCTTTGCCCATATCCCTTTTAATATAAAAATAAATGTGTGTGTGTGCATGTGTGTGTGTGTGTATGTGTGTAGCTTTTCAAGTATGAAAGCATATAATACAGAGAAGCTCAAATGCATGGGTGAAGAAAATCATTTGGTATGGTTGGTGTGGCAGTTACTGTCTAAAGCTGTAGAAAGTGCATCTACCTTTCAAGAAAGCACTGCTCTGTGTTCTTACCTTTTCTTCTACTCTCTAAGCAATATGTCCTGATTTATCCACATTCAGTCCTGTCTCCAAAACTCAAGTCCAGCACTTTCTCTATTCTGAACACAAACTTTAATTTAAAAGACTGTTAAACACACAATCTATTAAATAGCACTGAAGACATTTTAACTCACTTGGATTTAAACAGCTAACTGAAGGTTCCTTGGTTTTCCTTTCGGATTTCTCCCCTCTGGCACCCTTTCATTTACCAGGCACCCAATTCACCCATGGCAATCATGAACTACAGCATTTAGGAGTGAGAAACCTTCCCTACAGACACATCCAAAAATGATTTTTTTTCTCATATCAAGAGCCCTTTAAAATTCTCTTTTAAAATAACACTTTGAAAAAAATAACATCTGTTTAAATCCTTTTATCATGATTTAAACACATTTTCAGTTATCACATTTTTCTTTTTTTTTCCTTTTTTTTAAAGTTCTTTTTATACCTGTTACCATGGACACAATGTTGCTTGCCTCAGAGTCTAATTAAAATGGTTACTTGCTCAGCCAGGGATTTAGAGAATAATCACGTGTTGGGGGAGTGGTTTTAAAATCTGAGGGAACTATTTCTTAGGATATCTTGATAGAAATGCTTCTCCATTATCAAAATCCCCTCTCCATTTTGCAAGGAGTGTTTTGACCAATCAATACCTGAAAAGACCCAACATACATTATTTAGAAGCTACAGGACAGATTTTAATCTTATACACCTCTGGTCTTTGGGCAGGTTTCTGTGGGTTATAAAGCAAGGATCTGTTATTTGTAAATGTGAGTCGGGGGGGGAAACCCTCTTCTTGTTAAATTATTGAATACATAATATTTGGTCCAATGTAGAATTTAGATAAATTATTAATGACGAAATTTCCTAGGTTTCAATCCATCTTCCAATAAAACCACGTATCATCTCTATGTAGTTGATTGCCTCATTTTGGACTTTAAAATCATATTGTTTATTTTTGTTGCTTTTGCAAAAAGAAAAATCAAATACTTTTAAATGGTCAAACTCTTTGTTTAAATTTAATTGTGATAATGGTTTTCTTGATACATCATCAAGCAAGCATGCATTTAAAACTGGATAAGTCAGAAAGCATTTTTTTTCTTCTTCAACAACAGTGCTTTAAGAGCACATCCTTGACAATGTGGACTATCAGGGTACTTAGAATAGATGGTAAAAGTGAAGAAAGTTACCATGGTTTTCCAGCAAGGATATAAATTTAGTATTTAAAATTTCTAGGGGTATAGAGACTTTACTATTTTTATTTATTTTCTGCAGCCCATCACTTTGGTAACTTTGATCATATAACCTGTTACTGCAACCCCTATACTGTCCAGTATCTTACTAGATAGACTTGAAAGGTGCAGAAGATTTTTTAATATTAATTTCCATCCCTTGAAATCTATCATAAGGTTTACCTAATAATGTTTTGATATTGTGTTGTTATTAAATAAAGTGCATGGAACTATGAGATTCTATTGAACAGCAAGGCAGTAACAAGTAAAGGCAAAGCAGTGTAGGGTTCATGGGAAGTTGAGCAGATGGTGTCACAGGAAGTCAGAATTCAAAGGCAATCTCTGTGTTAATTAACTGTAAGACACTTTGCTGAACCACCATTTACCCTCTCTAAAACAAATGGTGGATCCATTGTCTCTAAGTTTCCTTCCACTTCTAATGTTCTGTGGCAGAATGATGGTAGTGCCATTCACTGTGACAAGGGCTCTAGGTGAAAAACAAGTCTGATGAGGAGCGTCATGGTTTAGTGTTTGATATGATGAAATTGGGTTCCCCCTGAAAGTCAATTGGGAAATTCAAGTAGGCAATTAGATACAAGGGTCTATAACTCAGAAGAGTGTTCTAGAGATACACATATGAAAGATCCTGGCTTATGGATAATGACTGAAATATGCTGTACTGAATATTTCCCAGGAAGAAAGAATATAGTGAGAAGAGGGCTGGATACTGAGCTTTGAGAAAACTGGAAAGAACAAAATAAGCCTGTAAAAAAGACCAAGGGAAGTGTGGTGCCATATAACTAAGAAGAATGAGCCAGAATTGGTACAGTTTGCAAATCTTACCTATTCAACAAATTATATATACACATATACATATGTATATATGAAGCATTTTACTACAATATAATATTTGTAGGTGCTGTAAATTCAAAGAATAGTGAAACACAGTCTGTGACAACACAGCTTTAATAAAAAACCTAAGCAGTTCTCTTAAGAGAACCAAGTTTGAAAACAAGAAAGTTGACATCAACTTAAATAAAAATACTCATTACATGTATTATTCTCAGATAAATTTATTTCATAGGATTTATCTCTTTTTTATGAGAATTCATTATTTGAAAGGTAAAGGGAAGACTGTAGTTTAAGAAAACATTATACTACTCTGACCTTTTCGATATTCTATACTTTGATTGGCTAGATTGGAATATCTCATCGTGTCCGTCCAAGTAAGGGCAAGACTGTAAACAGTATGAACTTGACTAGTCAGCCAATCAAATTATAGAGTGTTGTAAAGGTCAAAGCAATACAATATGCTACTATAATTTACATAACATATGTGCAGCATTACAAGTCCAATATTTCATCCTCAGACAAGGATTGAATAAGAACATAAAAAGGCATAACATGAATGCGTTCTGCTGATGACAAAATCAGGAAGACTTTCTTGAGATTTCCAAGATTGCCACTGAAGAAAGAGAGAAAGAAAGGAAGAAAGAAAGAAGATACTCATTCATTGACGTGAGTTCAAGATAAGAGGTAGGATGTAGGAAGTTCATAGAGAAGTTCCAAGAAAATGGTGGCAAGGCAATAGATTAATGGTTCTGAAAGTCAATAGACCTGGATTCTATGCCCTGCTTTGCTACTAACTAGTTAAAAGACTTTGAAAGCTTAGTGGATTTCTTGGCACTCATTTTCTCATTCTTTGAAAGAAGAGATATATTCATAATTATTTATTTTAGTAATTTTAGTTGGAGGGATTTTTTTTAAGTATAGAGAAATGAATATAAAGTAATCCTTACTTTCAAAATACAATATTGTGGCACATAAGACAAGTAAATCAGTAACTACTTAGATTAGTTTAGGTAATTATAAAAAGAACATTTTAGCATAGATGCAGTCCGTCATTGTTCTTTGCCTCTGTCCATATGGAAAGATCTACATTTATATACATGATGTAGAGTATCAGTACAATATCCACAAATCTTATGGTGTGGGCACTTAAATTCTACGGCAGAGAAACAGTCCAAGATTCAACAATAAGGCAATAGGAGGTTCTATGTATCAATGGTAAAAATGATATGATTCACATTAAAAACCTTTAAAATCACGCATAAAACCCACCTAGCATTATAGAAAAACAGTAGCTGCTATTATTCCATTCCTTGTTCATTAACATTTTCTAGGCAGAATGTGATCTGCTGTGATTTTTTCCCCCTTAAATGCTACTACTGAAGTTGTAATAAACATTCACTAAAATGTTGAGAAGGTAAGGAATGACAGTGAATCCAGTAAGATTTTTTTAAAACCTGCACTTTCTAGGTTAATCATAGAAATACTAAGGACTAAAATATAAAAAAATAAGTTGTAACATAGTAAGTTATGAGAATGCTAAGTGAATGTTCAGAGGAATGGTACATTTTCTTTAAAAAGTATCTCTGTGAACTCATAATTTCACAAGCCAAATCAAGAGCAAAAGTATTGAATAGTAAATGAGAGAACCCAATTAATGATCTTTTTTTTTTTTTTTTTTTTTTTTTTTTTTGCGGTATGCGGGCCTCTCACTGTTGTGGCCTCTCCCGTTGCGGAGCACAGGCTCTGGACGCGCAGGCCTGGCGGCCATGGCTCACGGGCTTAGTTGCTCCGCGGCATGTGGGATCTTCCCGGACCAGGGCACGAACCCGTGTCTCCTGCATCGGCAGGCGGATTCTCAACCACTGAGCCACCAGGGAAGCCCGCCAATTAATGATCTTTGATGGATCAAAATTGTGGAAAAAGGACATTTAAAATTAAAATTAAACATATTTCCAGTTGCTGAAAATGACTATCTGATGGACAATAAATACTTTACACATGTTTAACACACACGATAGGTTTGCGAGAGTATTTTCAGAATTTCTTTTCTCCTTTTCATCTGGCATTAATTACTTGTAATATATATTAAAAGTGGATAAGCAACTATGATTCTTTTAAAATTTGTGTTTATTTATTGCTCATCCTATATTAGATCTGCACTTAGGGAATAATTTTGGTATCTCTATCTTCACAACTTCAATAATTTCTTTCAAAACTTATAGCAAGTATCCAGAATTTCTCAAATGTAAATCTTGAAACCACTGAAAAAATGAAGTATACCTACAGTGAGATATATATGGAAGTGCATTTAAAAAGGGATAGAAAATAATCTCCCTGGATAGAAATTTTATGAGTTGCTTGGGATGAAGGATTTTTTTTCTTTTTTGTGATTTGAGGAAAGGTAGCTCCCCTGGACCCACATCCTTAAGTCACCCAGTTAATAAAGAATCAGAGTAGTCAGTGTAAAGATGACTAATATATTAAATACTTTAAAAAAACATAAAGGACCTTTGAAATTATTCAGTATATCAATTATCTTATTTTACAGATTACACTGAAGTGGGGAGAGGTTATGTGACTTGTTAAAAGTCACACATCTAAATAGTTGCAGAGCTCAGAATATTCCAAAATTTCTCATCTCACTCAGGGTAGAACCAAGGGCCTTACAATGGCCTCCAAATCAGTGTTAGTCAAGGTTCTAAAAGAAGTTAATGGTACACACAAGGGTTTAACTGAAGAGAGTATAACAATGGGGCCATTTACAGTGGCATGAATAGGGTTAAGGAAACCAATAAAGGAAGTAAATATTCAGAGAATAACAATAATGAGAAGCCACTCTGAGTCCTAGATTTGAAGGAGAAATGGGGATGAAAGATTGTTGCTAGAGTCCAGAGACAGTTTGGCACTGTGGGCCAAGGATGTCTGACAAAAGATGTATAGTCACTGATACAATCAAGGCAAGGCAAGAGGGAAAAGTCCTCTATCCTTTCTTCTCTCCTCCAATATCCTGGCAGTCAAACTTAAGTCAAGGCTACAGAGCCTGGATAATGCAGTCCATAGTCCTGTGGCTGAGAGCATTGAAGAAAAGGCTGAAAACAGATCCTGGATGGATAAATGACATATGCCTCATCAGATCAATAATTCTTATGGCAAATACTATATTTTATCGTGTTATAAGCTAGTAAACCTATATAGAAAAACTCCAACACCATTTCAATGCAATTGATTAAACATCCAATACTTAGTTATGTGTTGGTTATCACTGCATGAGACAAACTCACAAGTGGGCATGTTGCTGTCTTTATAAAATCATGATGTTCCATCTTATTTGGATATTCAGTGCGGTGTGGAACTCTAGTCAACACTCTTTGCCCTTTCCTCGGTGACTATTTTCATTCTTCCTCACTCTCATCAGATCTCTGACCAAACTACTGTCCATCTCTCCAACAAATGACTTTACTACCATGTTTATAGAGAAGATAGAAGTTATCAGATGGGATGGTCTATTTCTAAATTTTCTATCACCATAACTTTAAAACTTACCCTCATTCTTTTCTTTGCTTCTTCCTCTCCCCCACCAAGTCTAGTCCCATTACTTGTGCTCTAATTCTAGCTCTACTGCTTTATTGCCTTCTTTCTCTCTCTCCACCTCTGCAACCCTACCTTGAATGTTAACATGTCAACTTGCTTCTTTGCCTGAGGATTCAAATACATTCAATCTCAATAATCATTAAAAAAACAAACTAACTAGTAACAATTGTGTTATTCAGAGGAAGTAATGATACCTAGTATAAAAACAACCCCAAATATCTCACCATATGGGTGCTTAACACTATAAAAGTTTATTTCTAATCATGACAGAGTTCAGTCCAATGAAGCTCCACGTAGGGATTTCTCCATCCTATGGTTATTCCATTGTGTAGGGTCAGGAGGAAATCTGCTGTATCTTCTGAGACTGGATAACAGGAAAGAGAAAGACTGGAATGATCTCATGAGTGTTTAGGGCCAGGCCTGAGATACTGACATCGTTTTCATGTACATCCCATTAGCTGGAGTTTAGTCACATGGAACCACCTAACCACAGAGGAGGTTGTGAGCCAGGAGGAAAAGATGGGTTGTACTAGTTTTGTGTGGCTGCCATAAAAAATCACCACAAACTTATTTGCTTAAGACAGCATAAATTTACTATCTTATCTTGCTGCAGGTCAGAAGTCCAATATGAGTCTCATTAACCTAAAATTAAGATGTCAGCAGGGCTGTGCTCCTTTCTGGAGGCTCTGGGTAAGAATCCAGTAACTTGCCTTTTCTAGCTCAGAGAGGCGATGTATTGCTTGGCTTGTGTCCCTCTTTCTCCATCATCAAAGTGAGAAACTTTGCATCTCTCTGAACCTTCTCTCACTAACCACAGCCAGGAAATGTTGTCTGCTTTTTAAATTTTTAAAAATTTTGTTGTTGTTGTCTGCTTTTAAGGACTAATGTAATTAGATTGAGCCCATCTAGATAATCCAGGATAATCTCCAATTTCAAGATTTATAATCTTAATCATGTTTGCGAAATTGCTTCTGTCATGGAAAGCACCATCTTTACAGATACTAGGGATTAGGGTGTGGACTTCTTTGGAGGGCTATTATGCTGCCTACCACAGGTTTAGAAAACACATCTCATAGAAATTGTCACAGTTGCTTCAAATTTCTCTCTAAATATTCCCTATCTTTCTCATTCCCTTTATAGTCAAACTTCTGAAATGTTTGCTGTATTCACACAATCTTCAATTCATTCTCTACCATTCACTTTTAAAACCAAAGCAAGTCACAACTACCACCACCCCACTCTACTGCAATAGCTTCTTTCAACTGATCTCCTTGTTGACAAATCAAAGGGGGCATCTTCTAGTTCTTATACAATAGCACTGGATATTATTAATCCACCTTGTTTAAAATGTTCCTTTCTCTTGAATTTCTTGAGTTTTCTAGTATCTTTCTTTTAGCACCATCTCAGTCTCCATTGAGAATGTTGCTTCCTCTATCCTTTAAATATTTTCATTTTCCTGATTCTCTTTTAGGTTTCCATATGTGATATGAAACATTTCCCAAACTTGGTGTACAAAAAAATACATATTTTAATTTTCTACTTGAGAACTCTCACTTAAATTAACTGTTTGATATCACCCTCATAAGGTTTTCCTACACACCCACTGCCCGTTTAATCCAGAATTGCCTAGGGACTAATATCCATTGAATACTTCTGTGGTATAATCTTTTTATACAAATCATCTCATTTAATATTCCTAACAATCCTATGAGGTAGGTCCTCTCATTATCGTCATTCACAGGGAGAGGAAATTGAGATACAGTGAGATTAACTACCTTGCTTAAGGTCAAATAGCTAAGAATTGAATATTCCATAAAGAGAGAAGAAATAGTGTTCCCAAAGAGAGTGGAGATAATCTGTTGTTTGTCTAACCACATTATAAAGCATGTTTTACTGGGGTTATTTTGGAGGGGGGAGAGAAGAGGAATCAGAATGAGATTTTAGGTAAAATCTTAACCATTCCCACCTCTTGTCCTTCAATTGATGTTCTGTCTCTAGGAATGAAGTAGATGTGGAGGTGAGTATAGTTGCTATTTATGCCCCATCTTCAGTTTAGTAATTCAAAAATGTGAATTGAATGCACATCCTATGAAGAACATTGTGACTTAAACCTGCCCTCAAGTGCCGCTTCAGTGTTAAAAGTCCCCAGCCTGAGTTCTAAAGAAAAATGAAAGTTTTTTTCCACTTTGCATGGAGTATAGAGATAGAAGTAGAGAGAATAAGGTCCTGAAACCTTTGGGTGACCATGTGAAAAGGAAGCACCTGCCCACCGTGGGCAGTAGCCCAGCACAGCAGGTGTCTCCCTACCTTCTAGGCTCTGCACTATCTGCTGGCTCTCATTTGCCCTGTCTCTCTCATTTATATTTTGTTCTCTCATTTATTTTTCTTCATTTCCTATCTCTTCTCCTTGTACTTTTTTCTTTACTTTCTCCATTCTCTCCCTCTCCTTTTCTCTTTCTTTCTTTCTGAGAAGAGTTTCAGTTTCAGTTAGTATTCAGAATGAATCTTAGTGGCTCAGGTCTGGTTTACCATCCTGGCTGTGAGGTTCATACAGCAGTAGTAAAACTCCTTAAACATATTGCAGGATAATGAGAGGACCAAGTGACCCTGAAAGCTGTACTGTCAGGGGCTGATGAGCCAACTTGATAACCTAACTTGAATTTAACATTTTAAAATTTAACATTTCCTTATCTGGAAAACATATCAAATTTCTAGTAAGGAGTTTTAATATTATTTGATTATATGTTGGAGGATTTAATACTTGCTACATATTCTGCGTGGATAGCATGAAAACCCAAACCAAATGAAAAGAATTAAAAAAGTCCATATTGCACTGTTGAAATGCATGTCTCTACCTATGATCTTTCAACAGAGCATTTGAAAAAGCTGTTTCCAAACTGCACTTGTTTTCTGACCCTGACCATTATAATTAAGGAAACCATTCCCCAAAGCAGTAGTCCCCCATTTTTATCATATTTTAAAATTCTTCTTAGCATCTTTCACTCTCAGAAAGTACCTTCTGATGCTTTATTAGCTTCTTCAATGTCTACCTCCTCCATCTTCAAAGGAAGCTCTATGAAAGCAGAGACATTGTCACATTTCCTCCTGTATCCCTGGTACCTAGTACAGGACCTGGCCTATGGTAGAGACAAACAAGTTAAGATGATCCTCCAATACTCAATCTGAAAGCTTCTGTCAGAAAACTGAATTGGGTAGATGTTTGATATCACTCTATTGCGGTCGTCACAAGTCAATAAAGTGAATGGAAATAAATGAATGAGAATAACTTATTGAGAGTTTTGAGAGTTCATCAGGAAAACATTTTTCATTCAAGAAAATTCAAGACCCCAAGATGCTGATTATATATTTCCTAATATACAAAATTTCAGGATTTAAGAAAGTTTGTAAGTGGCAAATATTTTTATTTTCCTATTCCTGATATGCCATAGAGATAAAAGTAAAAAAAAAAATTCTTGATTTGTAAATTTTCTGCAAAAAAGACTTTGAAACTTTATTTCTTCATCTTAGGTATGCAAAAATAGTTCTTATGATGTTCAAGGTACCACATTAGACTGAGATATGACGCATAACCTCACCCTTCAAAGGGTGTGATCTTTTGGAATGACTAATCTATACTTACCCCATTTATACACATGAATGGTTGACTTCCTCTGTTTCTAGAAGCCCAAAGGTCCTAAAGACCTTTCTTAGGCCCCTATCCACCTCTTTCACCTCATTTCACTTTTGTCAGTTTCTTAAACTCCAAATGCTTCTAATCATCATAGAGCACATGCTAATCCCCCAGAAAGAATAAAGAATATTCTTCCTTCTAATCTCTGCTAGTTAATTCTTGCTATTTCTTCAGATTCTAAATACTCATAAATTCTTCAGGACAACTTTACTTGTACTTGCTTACAGGACAAAAATGTTATAAAATGCTCTCACTTTTCCACACAAATTCTTATACTAAACACAGCAGCTCTCTTACATTTATTCTGTGGTAATTTGATTATTGTCTATCTTCACCACTAGTCCGAAAGCTCCATGTGGGCATAAAGAGTACTGAAAAATATGTGTTAAAAGAATGTATAAATGTTGGCACTTTCCTGGTGGCGCAGTGGTTGAGAGTCCGCCTGCCGATGCAGGGGACATGGGTTCGTGCCCTGGTCAGGGAAGATCCCACATGCCGCGGAGCGGCTGGGCCCGTGAGCCATGGCCACTGAGCCTGCGCGTCCAGAGCCTGTGCTCGGCAACGGGAGAGGACACAACACTGAGAGGCCCACGTACCACAAAAAAAAATAAAATAAAAATAAAGTGTAAATGTAAAACCACTGGCTATATCTCATGATTATAGATCTTTTGATGCTACTGAGTTTTAAATTCTGGATTTAGTTCATTTAATAGCAACAATTCAATGGCAAATGTAACAAAAACTGAGAACAAATAGATCTTTTATGAGAAACACTTCAAATTATATCAATATGCTGATAGTGGACTGTATTTTTAATTTAGTCATGAATGCTTGGTGCTACAGAAAAATGGCAATGACCTATCTCATATGTCCACTACTCAGTTTATCTTTTTAAAAAAACTTTTCCTAAATTTGGCCCATTCTTTCCTTCAGCTCCATGCTAATACTCAAGGATTAGAAATAGTAGAAATCAATAATGAGGCATACTTCAGTTCTAATACTCATTTGAAGTTCTGAATACAATCATTTATTCATCCACAAAACATTCAAAAATCAAATATTTAGCACCTAGAATACAAGATAGCATATGGGTAACAAGAATGTCTTGATATACCAAATGCATAAAAAGTTCCTTTTCTCCAGCTGTCATTGATTTAATTTAGAAGTTAAGATAATTACATAAATAGCTGCAACAAAGGCCAATATGATAAGTCATCCTAGTTGCTTAAACTAAGTATAAGGGAATTTCAGAAGAAGACACCATTGTTTGTAGGGACTATGGGGAATGGAGAGATGTCAAGAAGGTAGCATTGTGTGTTAAGGAACTGGAAGGATTTTGTTTGATTACAAGAAAAATTTCAGGCAGAGAGAATGGCATTAATGAAAGTGAGAAGGCCAGAGGTCTCATAGGGAACACATGGAATCCAGTTTAACTGATGTGAAGAGCAGTAGAAGGTAAAGCTGGAGAGGAAGAATGAACTAGTCTTGAATGAAGGTGACCAGGTATTTCCTCTTGCCCATGAGATGTCTTCTGTACCAGCATCCTATCTAGTCTGGTGTTTGAAAACAATATTTCCTAAATAGTGTAAATACAACCACTTTATAAGTCTAGCAAACATTAGAACCAATTTATCAGTCTATAATTATACACTTTAAAACGTACATAATTTTATAACTTTGATATCCTGTTTTGCTCACAAATGTATCTCAAGTTGGAAGATAAATTATATAAAAATCCCAATAGCAGAGGTGTTTCTATAGTTGTTTATTAGAAGTAATACAATGAGAAAATAACCTATCTAAGCCTCAGTTCCCTCATTAATAATATTCTAAAACATAGTCTACAATATTGGAAATTAAATGTAAAACGTATAGAACATAGCTGTACCCACCATATGGTAGTTTTCTGCCTTATTTTCATAATTGAAGTAACCTAAATTTCTATTATCAAATATTTCTTTTAAATTCAGAAATACAATCATTTAATACATACCCTATTTTTTCTAAATAACTTATAGTTGTATTTAGAAAAATGGAATTCCATGGTCAAATAAATTTGGATAAAAACTTATTCTATCATTCTTTTTGTTATAGGCTGAATGTTGTGTTCCTCCCAAATTCATATGTTGTAGCTCTAACCCCCCAGTGTAATCGTATTTGGAGGTGGGGCCTTTGAGAAGTAATTAGGTTTAGGTGGTGTTCTTGAAGATGGGGTCCTCATGATGGAATTCATGCTCTAATAGGCAGAAAGGAGAGACATACACAGAGGAAAGGCATGTGAGCATAGAGTGAGAAGGCAGCTGGCTGTCTATAAGCCAGGAATCTGCTGTCACCTTGATCTTGGACTTCCAAGCCATGAGAACTGTGGCAAATAAACGTCTGTTGCTTAATCCACCCAGCAACAGTCTATGGTATTTTGTTATAGCCGCTAGAGCTAAGACACTCTTGGATAAAATCTTGGATAAACTTATTAGAATGAACATTACCCTATTAAAGGCTTTGAGGTATTTTGCAGGAAAAACATTTATTTAATCTTTTGTAACCTTATTTACCAAATATATTAGAGCATGAATCCCTTTTTTTTTTTTTCCAAGTAAAATAGGAAGACATCATGTAGGAAAAATCTATATCCCCAATTATTGTGGGAACTATTGTGGGACTTATTCCAATGTTGATTTCTATCAATGTAAATAACCATTTATTGGTGATATTGGTAAGTAGTCATGAATGCAAGTCACTAGTATTTTATTTGTCTATATTCTAAGTAGTTTAGTATTTGGGGGGTGGGGTAGATGGGATAATTCACCTCTAGAATTTAGAGGTGACAAAACAATGAAGCCAAAGTGCATTCGAAGTATATTTTGTAACATCCGTTGCTATCAAGGAGCGAGTATGTAAAAATCATCCAGAACTGATAGCTCTTTTCATTTCTCCCAGCTATTTAAAGAGAAGAAATTTCCAGTTGCCCATTTCAGCCTATTCTGGTGAATTCAGGGCAGCCCTCGATTGAGGTGTTTTTGCTAAAGGTCCAACTCAACTCTACTGCTTCTCTTCGAGTGTATTCCTTTGTGTTTTGTCTGTCACAGACACTCAGAACAACTGCTGAGCATCTTTCTCATAAATGTTTCATATACTTGACGACAGTATTTATCCCTTAGTTTCCGCATGTTTGGATTTTATTCAATATCTTTTTGGTTGATGTGGAGGAAGGGAGATGGCACTTATGTTTCATACTCCACATTGCTGCCAGCTCTATCTAAAACACAAATTGATAATGTCAGTCCCTGCTTAAAATCCTCTAGTGATTCCCCACTGCCTCTATAGTTAAACACAGACTCCATAGCATAGATAGGCCACAAGACCTTCAACTTTTTGCTTCTGCCTGATATTCTTAATATTAATCTACTTATACTCCAATCCCATGAGAATAATTTGTGTAATATACCATGGTGTTTACAATGCTACCCTTTTGTGTTAGGCTGTTTTCTCTGCCTGAAATGTCCTCTCCTGCCTTCTTCTGGTTAATGACTACTCATGTTGTAAGACTCGGTTTAAATTACAGTTAAATTAGATGTTTTTTGTGCCCACCAGGCAGACTGATCACTCCTTCTGTGCTGTCCCATGTTTGTGCTGACTTCTTTTGTTGATCTTATAACCTTGAAGTATAATTGTGTATTCACCTGCATGTTTCGTTTACAGCACTGTGATGGCATTGGGGATATGGTATGTCATAAATTCAAAAAATGATAGCTGATACAGGTTTAATATTTTCTAAACCATATGTGTGCTTCCTACAAAGAGTTCATAGTATTGAAGTAGTAGTTTCTGGTTTTCTTTTTCCTTTTTACAGATAAAAGGCAGGTTCCTCTTTTTAGCCTCTCTCTTCTTAACCTTTGAAGAATGAAGACTATTAAATATATTAAGTTTAAAATTTTCATTGAAGGGATCCATTTTTATCACTTAACAAAACAGCACTGACATTGTCATATGCCTAAAAAAAACACTGAAGAATTTTGGGTAATAATATTAATTTCTGGGATTCTAAGCCATTTTATATAACATATTTTTTTGTTTAGTATCACTTCTTTTCATCAAAATGAAAAGGGAGAGTATAGATATACTTTAAAATACATCCATTTAGTTAAAGCCAATACGTGGTTAGGCCAAAGAACACAGGTGAAGTTCATTTACTCAGTTCCCCATCTCTCTTTTCTGCTAGTAACTCTCCAAACTCTCATTTATTACAAAAAATATTTTCCAAAAAATGTTTATTGAGCATCTATTATGTGGCAGACATTGTTTTAAGTGCTTGGAATATATTAGGATATTTATGAATAAAGTATATAAGGTAAAACTGTATTTTAGATAAACTTCATGTAAACAAACTTCTGTCTAGGTCACTGTGACCTTCCCTATTACTTAATCTAATGATTCTGTCCTCATCTTATATGAACTGTCAGGAATATCTTGACACATGGTTGATCACTACCTGCATCTTAAAACACCCTCTGCCTGTAGCTTTCAGGACATTATTTCCCCTTAAAGTCATCCTGCCTCACTGTTTACATCTTCTCAGTCTCCTTTGCTAGTTCTTTCTCATCTCCCCAAACCACCCCAAAATAGATATTTGAGGCCTGCAAGTCTCAAGACTAAGAGGTTTGGGTTTTTTTGTTTTTGCTTTTGCTTCACTTACTCATTTTTTCAAGTGATTCCATCATCTTTCAGGTAATTATATTCCATCTGATTTTATGGCTTTAACTACTCTCTGTATGCTAACAATTCACCAAGTTATATATACTCTCAATTTCAGTCTTATATCTCCAACTTGGTACCTAACATGTCTCTGGGTGTTGATGAGACATCTCAAATCTAGTGTACATAATATCAGACTCCTATCCCTGTTCACCTATCCTAAACCTGCTTTTTCCATAGTGGTTCTAATCTCAGTAAATGGCAATTCAATTTTTCCAGTTGCTCAAAACTAAACGCATATACTCTTCCTTGCAACGGCAAATCCTATTGGCTTTAAATTTAAATACTCAAAGTCCAAACATTTTTCATTATGCCTATTACTACCATCCTGGTCTAAGCCATCAACATCATTCTAAGCCATCACCAGCATATTTGCAGAGGTTTTCCAATTGGTCTCTCATGCAAACTTTGCCCATAATAGCCTCATCTCAACATCATAGTCACAGTAATACAGATGAGAATGAATCAGATGATGTTACTCAATGTTTTAAAACACTTCAATAACTTACTTGTCACTCACAGAATAAGCCAAAGCACTTATAATAGCCTACATGATTTAATCTTGTTTGTTATATTCTAACTTCACCTGCTATGATGACTATCGTCCTGCTCCAGGGACACTGGCGCTTTTCTTGTCTCCTGGTCCTTGGAAGTTCAGAAATCCTCACTTCAAGCCCCTTTTACATTTTGGTCCTTCTCCTGGAATATGTAAATATCTACGTGGCTCTCTCCTTCACTCTTTTTTACAGTTCTTGGCTCAAATGTCACCTTCTCAGTGAGGCCCTCCCTGATAATTCTTATAAAATGATCAACGACCACCCCACCCTGAACCTGGCACTCCCTATTCTTATTCTGTTTGTTTTCATTGCATTTATTGAAACCAACCAACAAACCATACATATATTTATAGTTGCTGCTGTTTATTATGTCAATCTATCTAAATGTATATTTCACGATGCTAGCAACTGTGTCTGTTTTGCTCATTGCTATATTCCAAGCAGCTAGAATAGTGCTTGGCATACAGTAGAAACTCAGTAAATACTTTTTGTTTAATAAGAATAGATGAATAAACCAAAACAAAATATATAAATAACATAATATTTTCGTAACAAAAATGGAAGAAACACTTCTAAGTTATGAGTATTGGATTTTTGCCCATAAATAATTCAAATCAAAAGATATTATATGCTTCAAACGCTTCATAAAGCTTAAAAACTACCTTTCTCTTTTATTAATTGACTGGGACTCAGGTTCACAACAACATACAAAAATAGAATCTGTATCTATTAATAATCAAAAGAGGACAAAGAAACATGTGCTGACTAAATATGTCTTTCCTCCTCACAGTGTCTATCACAGCTTAAATATTACTTTAGTTTCGATGGTCTCATAGGTTATAATTTTATCAAAACAAGAATGTTTTAAATGGCTCCTTTTACATGCTGATCATTTAGAACTGCTTACAAAGATAAATATATGTTAAATGGTTTTCTATTTAAAACTTATGTAGAAGTAACCCACAAAGACCAGACAATAATTACTCTTAATAACAAATTAAACTATTACCTGCTTCTTTTCCATTTCTTAGTTTAAAAAAATGAAAAACTCAGATAAAGCAATATCTTCAAAATGGCCAATTTGCATATTTTGGTAAGGAGATTTTTTTTTTTTAACATTTGGGGAACCAAACTGCATTGAACAAAATGAAGTAAAAGCCATTTATGTTTCTAGTTATTTTATTTAAAATGTAATGATAACAGACAGATACCAGTAGTTCCATATTCCACACAGAAAACTGAAGATAAAGCGACAGAAGAATTGTATATGAGGAATTACAAGATGACCTTTTTGTGTTTAATCCTCGAATGTGCTTCTTCTCAAACAATTCAACCTACACAAAACTGTGAAAATATGATTCCAAACATTTGTTCATTTTTGTAAATTGTTTGCATTTTTGTAAATTTCTTTGTTTTTGTTTTACTTTTAAATTTCCTCCATGTTTTTCTCATTCTGTTTATTAGTCAGCTTTGTAACACTCACAACAAGTGGAACAAAAGTGACACGGTAAAAATAATTGTTAGTGCAACCCCACAACTTTCATTTATGACTGGAGCCCAGTATGCTGGTGCTGTGGGAATACAACATGCTCTCTGAAATTTTCTGAATTATTTTCTGTACTGCAACTAGCAATCATACTGATAAACGGATAGATAGATAGATAAAGAGGAGATTCCAACAGTTAACTTATGCTGGATACAAAGTTCAGACATTTTAATAAGTTTTCTTTCAATCGCTTTTTTTTTAGTGTGTTAAACTTAATTTTATTTAACTTATAACTGTTACATAGCTGATCAAGCTGATTTCCATTTATATGCCATGCATATTTGTTTTCCTTTCATTCCATTATAACATTTAAAAAATCTTCAAGTTTATTAAAAATGAAAGATAAAGACTAAACTTCAAGGATGAATTGAACCTCTTAGAAATCTTTCTAAATTTAGTTATAAGCAAGGAAAAACACAATTATTCAGGGAAAAGGTAGAAATGATATACAAGCCAATAACTTATGAAAACCTTTCAAATTAACTCTGTCCAAAATATCTTGAGCTCATATATCTATAGGTAAAAAAGAATGATCAACTTCAATGTAGTATGAAATAATTACATAACATCTGGCTGAAAGATTATTTTCCACGAAAATATGGAAGATCTTATCATAATCAGTATTCCTTGCAGGGTCCTAGTGGGGTACCTGGGGAAAGCTGAGAAAAGGAGCACAGAGATTAACTGACATGGTGAGACCAATAAAGCAAAAGGTTTAGACCACTGTGAGTCCAAAGACCATGACTAGCTTGCCTTTATGTGATTTCACAGCTGAATTATCAAAAGATACACAGACTTGCCCAGGTAGAAATGACCTCTCCTCTTCCCTATGTCAATGAATAAAGCCCCTCCATCTTTGAGATTTGTAACAGTATCTAGCAACAGAAAGGCAAATATCTATTGTACAAGGAATCTGGAAGAGATAAGAAAATGTTAATGATATCCATTTTTAAATACCTATACTTCAGACATGAGTAAAATAAATAGGTATCAGTCAAAATTATTAGTGTCAGGAGCCTTGATGAGTCTCTCAGCTCCTTCTGAAAGGTATACAGCCAGCTGTTCTCCTTACAGCATTTTAAGATCTTTTCTAATATAATGTAAGTAGACTTTTTACTGGTTTTCCTACAGCTGTGTCTTCCTCACAGACAACATCTCCTTCTACAATAGAGTGTGAATTTAATTTTTAAAAAGTACTTACTGAGGCATCTAAAGTCCTGGGAAGTCTGACCTTTCTCCAGGTTAAAACCAGTCCTGAGAAACAATTAAACTTTCAGCTTTCTGAGAGCAAGGACTATGTTTTCTACTTTATAATCTGCCCACAATTTACACAATGTGCCATACACATTCTTGAAAATTATGGTTGAGAGTTAATTGACTCCAGGATAGCTACATAAAATAAACTTCTTCTAGGACATCAAGATTACCATACTGTCACAAATGGAATTAAGCAGAATCCCTTTTTTTTTTTCCCGGTAAGATCTACACTTGCAGAGCTGGAATCAAAGTCTGCGAGAAGTTGGAGTAGATATTAGAAGAACTTTTTCTTGCTCAAATCTCTTGAATTTGGATCTACAGGCTGCCTAGAAAATTGATCTTGAACTTGATATGATATCAAGGAGTCAGAAAGACTTCCCAAGTATTCTTTCTCCTCCAGCTCTCCCTTTGACCATCCATTCATACCTAGAGCTGTTTAATAAGGTAACACTTTCAGCCATTAGAGATGAGGCTTAAAATACAAGTGCAACTGGGAGAGACTAATGACCTAAAACCACTTTACTCTACAAAAGATATATTTAGCATGTCCTAGGAAAACACCCCGATGCGGGAGAGGGAAAGTCAGCATGTGGATTCTTCATAATGTGCATGGCACAGTATGTATGGTGTTTTACAATTTTCCTTGCCTCAACTGTTTTTGCAGCCTTGAACCCCCACTGGATCTGGCTGAAATGTAGAATTTGAATAACCTGCCACAAGGAGAGAGAAAATACTACAGCCAACTCACTCCTTTGAACTCCAATTCTCTTTCCAGGTTTGAGAATGATTTAAAATAATCCAGTTCAATTAATCTCAACAAGTATTAATCAAGGGCTTCTTACTATGATTGTTTTGAGGATACAGCAAAATCAAAGACAGTCCCAATCTTTAAGGAGTCTTACCTCTCTGAATGGGAATAAGTATTGCAAAAAAAGAGCAAGTTGGATCACATAATGAGCATAACCTTACCTGTATTTAATTCAATTTTATCTATTTACAAATGTGGAAGCTGAGACTTAGAAAGTTAAATGGCTTCTTCAAGAAGCCAAATAAATACAAACATAGATCTGATACTCAGGTAGACCAGAAAGAAAAATACATGATGATGAACAGTGAGTTATTTTATTTATTGTCAGCTTTTAAAATACATTTGCACAGACAGTATATTGTCCCCTTATGATAGTGTTTTGGTACAGTAGTTATTTGACCACTGAAGAATAATTAATATTTTACAAAATATTTTCCACATTCTATGAGCTCTAGAAATATCTGCGCTGAATAAATGAATAAGTACAATTAATGGACTTGGGAAAGTAAAACCATTTTTTTCCAAATAACAGATCAAATAATTGTTATTTCAAACACTGAGATGTATAAAATGTATTTTAGGCAACAATATTGGGCAACAGGACTTGCATGCTTATCATTGTATACAATTTGTTTTGCATATGTAATATGCTTTGGTGGTCTAAGTTATGAAATGAGTGTGAACCTCACCTTTCTTATCGTGTTTATGCTAAAAATGGGGAGAGAAAGGAAATATAATGTCCATTGGCAAATGACAGAATGTTGCAAAATAAAATAAAAAGGTCAAGGTAGTTTTCAACTTTCTGAAACTATGTATATGTCACCCCAAAAAGCATGTCAGGCTAATTTGTACTGTTTTGTGCTTTCTCTTCTGTAGTTTTACCCTGTTGTTCATAAATTTGTTTTGGGGTAGAAAAGGAAAAGCTTTCTTCCTAATTTTGAGAGTAAAATAGATGGAAAATAATAGAAGGGCATTTTTCTTCAGTGACTAGACATTCAGTGAACAAGCAGGTTGTTTTGACAGATGAGCTAAAGGTCTGTCCATCACAGACGTGGGAGGTCCTCACTCCTCTGACTGCTGAAGGGAAAAAGCTGAGAAACAGCCAATGTATAGACTGACCAAGAAAAAACATAGGCAAAGCTGCTCAAGAAAGTAAATCTAGGCTAGAGGCTGCCATTGATAAAATAAATATTATATGTGAATAAATGCATGCTTACATAATTCTATTTCCATGATCCTTCTTTGGAGAACACTCAACTAAGTTGCAGTCTGCTTATTCTCACATAAAACATGGACCTGGTAATAAACTTGGCCCAGGGGTCATGATGATATTTCAAGCCTATGAAGTCCTTCTGACCTTTCCTCTCTGACTTTGGCTACAGCCTCCTCCTACTCTTTCTGCACCTCTCCCCGCTAATACCCTTTTGTTCCAGGTTCTGCTCCCTCAATTCACTATTGAATAGAAATCCTTAGATATTTGAGTCCAGGCAAATAGTTGAACACGTTTTATTTAACTTCCTCCTGTGCAAAATGAATATAGTAAAAAATACTTCTTTACTGACTTTGATAAGGCTACCCTTTTATTTCTCCCAGCTTTACTGAGGTATATTTGACAAATAAAATTGTAAACTCTTTCAAGTGTACAATGTGATAATTTGATATACATACACATTGTGAAAGGACCCCCCCCATTGAGATAAGTAACACATCTATCACCTCACATATTTACCTTTTCGTGTGTGTGTGTGTGTGTGTGTGTGTAAGGACATTTAAGTTCTATTCTCTTAGTAAATATCAATGATACAATACAGCGTTATCAACTATAGCCACCATGCTATACACTAGACTGTCAGATCTTATTCATCTTATATCTGAAAGCTTGTACCCTTTTATAAATCTGTCCCTATTTTCTGCACCCCCGTAGTCCATGGCAACCACTTTTCTACTTTCTGTTTGTGTGAGTTTGACTTTTCTTTGGATTCTACATGCCAGTGATACCATGCAATATTTGTTTTGCTCTGTCTGGCTTATATCACCTTGCAGAATGCCCTTCAGTTTCATACATGTTGTTGCAAAAGACAGGATTTCCTTCATTTTTTAAGGCTGAATAATATGCCATTGTGTGTGTGTGTATATACACATACATACATATGCCACCTTTTTTTGATCCATTCATCTGTCCACAGACACTTAGGTTGTTTCCATATCTTAGCTACTGTAAATAATGGTGCTATGAACATGGGAGTACAGCTATCACTTTGAGGTAATAAATTCATTTCCTTTGGATATATGCCTAGAAGTGGGATTTCTGGATCATATGGTGATTCTAATTTTAATTTCTTGAAGAATCTCAACACTGTTTTCTATAGTAGCTATACCAGTTTGTATTCCCTTTTCCCCATATTCTTGCCAGCATTTGTTATATCTTGTCTTTTTAATAACCAATATCCTAACAGTTGCATTTCTATATACCAGTGAAATATCAGAAAGAGAAATTAAGAAAACAATCCTATTTACAATTAAAATAATAAAATATTTAGGAGTACGTTTAACAAAGGAGATACAAAATCTGTACACTGAAATCTGTAAGAAAATTGATGAAAGCAACTGAAGAAGACACAAATAAAGGCAAGGTATCCTGTGTTCATGAATTGGAAGAATTAATATTGTTAAAATGCCCATATTACCCAAAGCAATCTATATGTCAAAGCAAGCTCTATTAAAATTTCAATGGAGATTTTCACAGAAATAGAACAAACAATTATAAAATTTGTATGGAATCATGAAAGACCCCAAATAGTCAAAGCAATGTTGAGGAAAAAGAATGAAGCTGGAGACATCAAACTTCCTGATTTCAAACTATATTACAAAGCTATAGTAATTAAAACAGCATGGTATTGGCATAAAAACAGACACACAAATCAATGGAACAGGCTAGGGAGTCCAGAAATAAACATATATATTCAGTTAATTTATTACAAAGCAGCAAAGAATCAGCAATGGGGAAAGGATAGTCTCTTCAATAAATGGTGTTGGGAAAACTGGACAGCCACATGCAAAAGAATGAAATTGGACCACTATCTTACATCATACACAAAAATGAACTCAAACTTCAATATAAAGCCTGAAATCATAAAACTACTAGAAGAAAACATAAGCAGTAAGAGCCTTGACATTGGTCTTGGCAATGAGTTATTGAATTTGATAACAAAAGCAAAGGCAACAAAAATAAACAAGTGGAATTACATCAAACTAAAAAAGCTTTTCCACAGCAAAGGAAACCATCAACAAAATGAAAAGACAACCTATGGAATAGGAGAAAATACTTGCAAGCCACATATCTGATAAGGGGTTAATGTCCAAATATACAAGGAACTCACACAACTCAATTGCACAAAACAAATTAAAACCAAAAAATAAAATAAAATTGAGCAAAGGACCTGAATAGACATTTTTTCCCAAAGAAAATATCCAAATTGTCAACAAGTACATGAAAAGGTGCCTAGCATCACTAATCATCAGGGAAATGCAAATCAAAACCACAAGGAGATATCATTTCACACCTGTAAGAATGTCTATTATCAAAAAGATGAGAGACTATCTTAAATAACCAAATGTGAAATACCTTTGGGGATTGGAGATGCCTATAGAAGGTAAAATAGTGCATTACAAAAATTACTGGTTCACTCAGTTTGTTATGTGGTAGTAGAAAAGATTATACTGAATCACCAAGGCAGATATTTTCAGGCATATTAAAGTGAATTCTTATCCCGTGTGAAATGAAGAATCAGAAACATGAGTGCAGGTAGTGGCTGGAAGAGAGGGAAAGTTATAAGGCTGTACTTGGGTCAAGTCTAGAGTTTGTACTTACTGACTGAAAGCTCTAGCCAAATGTGTAAGTTGGCAATACAATAAAAGCATCCTTAACATCTCTATTTTACGTATAATGTACCAAGAGTAGAGGGGTATGGTGACTTGCTCAAAATTATACAATTGTTTATGAGAGAACCATTATTGCTAAAGGAGTACTCAAGGGGAGTGAAGTGACTAGAACCATTAAAAATGTTTGAAAGCAGGTGAGTGTTAGGCCTTTTTTGCTGTTGTACTCATTGGAAGCCCAATTAAAATTGATTTAAAAATTTTTTTAAGGAAATGGGTTGGTTCTTCTAACTGGGTGGTCCTCAAGTTGATTTCATTGTCAACCATAATCAGATCTAGGGATCAAAGTAATATCCTTCAAATATCTGGATTCATTTTTAGGTAGGTTTTACCTAGGTCACTTTTTGTTCAAGGCTTATGTCTTCTCACAGGTAACAAAATCTATAAGAAAGTTTAAAAAGTTTGGCTTTCCCAGATAGTCGAGGCTGGATTCCCAGTAATGACTCCAGCTGGTTAGATTAGGTTTGTGCTCAGTCTTGAACTAATTATGGTGGCCAGGTCATTGGCATATCCTGATTGGCTGAGCCAGATTCAAATGCCTATTTCTGGGGCCAGGTAGTGAAGGTATCCCACATTATATGTGTAAACTGAGAAGGGGAGACTGGTCTTTCCCAGCAATCTGCTTACCCCTTGTTAATTGCAAAACTGGTGACTCTTCAACCCTTACTACCACCAGCACCTCTTAGTCCAGGGGACACTTAAGTGAAATTTTCATCCTAAAAGGAAGGATATTTGACTTGACCTTGGCATGTTTCTAACTTGCTCAATAGTACCTTTTTTATATTTCCTAAGGAGGTCTACTCTAGATGAATAATGAACTGGAAAAAAGCTGCATAATTGATTGTAATTCTTTAAATATAAATTTAAATAATTTAGATGTAATGGATGTTGTTAGATACAGTTTCTGAGGTGGTCTTTAGCAACACTTAGAACACTCATCCTAGGGTCATACCCATAGTAGATACTAAATCAGTGCATGTTAAATTTGATAGAATTATTTTCTTGAGCCACTTATCTGCTAGGGATTGTTAGAGCAATAATTGTGTGTCTGTATGTAACCAGAAAATAAATTAAAATAAAAGAAACCTATTTCCCCCAAAAATCCTATTAAGAAATGAAAGCATGTTTTAAAGAGTGAGAAAGTTTATATTATCCTAAGCAGTATATTTAAAACCATTGCCATGACTCAGTAATAGATTATAATCAATTTCACTAGCCATCACAGTAGTTTTTAGAATATTTTTTAAAATGCAATTTACTTGAATAGAAAGGAAAGAATAAAACTGAGCACATCATTCATAATAGGGATAAGTATTGTTCCCTGAGATTTTATTTCATTTGTTGTTTGTATGTCTGTGCATGTGCTAGGCTGTACTGCAAAATGTATTTCTTCCACTGCATCACAGTAAAAAGCGTTTGAAAAACACTGCCCCCAGAGTTATGGTATGTGTTTGCTTTGTCACCACTCATGGTTTACGTTGTCAGCTAGTAGCAGAATCAGAGAGCGACACTGACACCTAACATATAACCATAGTTGGCAGATGAAGACCTTAGAGAACTTGTGCCATGTCTGACTCCAGCTTAGGTGGGCTTTCAACTGGTCCATAATGCTCACATTGGTTTGGAATTCTGTGGATGTATGTGTCCCTTGGTGTGGATGGATTTGTGTGACTTCTTGTCAAATCAATGTTTATTGACAAAAATCTATTTTGTTGTTTTGTCCCAGAAATCTATATTGGCACCATTCCCTGTGGTTATTTGGCTAGTCAGTGGCAACCAGTGATGCCAGCTAGAGTTTTTACTGTTTTTATGGTGTCAGCTGCTTTCTTGGCTTGGTTCTCTTTTGTTCAGATTGTAAATGAGGGCAAGACACCCAAATCCACCCCAGTGTGCTCAGTGGCAAATGATAGGAGCCCAATAGCTTAAGGCTAGGCAGCAGGAGCTTTCATGAATGAGGGGTCAGATATGGTTGTGGCTGTAAATGCGGAACTGTGCTAATGGATGCTATGCATAGAAATACTGGAGAAGTGTGTATCTGAATGTGTGTGTGTGTGTGTGTGTGTGTGTGTGTGTGTGTGGTGTTTATGTTTGGATATATTTTTAAAAAGATTTCGTTTTGATTGGAATGTCACTGTTTTAACTAAGTGAGATGACTGATTTTGTTTAAATGCATAAGAAAGTAGTCAAAATATAGGGAAAAATCTCTCCTCACAGTAAGGTTATAGATATGTGATTTTTTAAAAAACATTCACAAACAGGTTACTCCATTGGTAGATTATCCAGGATTCTGTTCTTTTCCTTCTATTCCTAGTGTATGTATTTGGGTCATTCTAAGATTCTTTAGGACTTGTGCCAGAGGTACAATGAGGGACACAAAAAAATATGAAGTTTAAATCTCTCAAATGATATGATTTGTTTGCAGTTAAATTATCTATGTGCATAATGATCTGAGATTTCAGACTCTCTGATTATCATAAGTAATTGAGAGATAGATGAACCACACAGGGTGTCCCTTGTACTCGCAGTGGTACAGGAAAGTTTCGAGCCAGGCCTAAAGGATGACATGAGAGAAAGGGAGGGGGTTGCAGGTGTCAGAGTGGAGGGCCGAGGAGTACCTGCTTCCTCTGGAATGACCAGCTTTCATTTGGGGAGGGTCTACTAACTAAGATGCATTGAAAAGGAAGTAGGTTCAGGTTGAGCGGTCATTACAGAAAACTTTTTAAGGCCAGACCTTGCAATGGGATAGACTGCAATTGTGCTGCCTCTTAGGAAGAAAAGAAAAATAACAGAAAGAGAAAGACACCATAATGGTATTAATTAAATAAGGCCAGTGTCTCCTTTTAGACTTATAGATATGACTTCCAAATGAAGCTTTGATCCCTGGCATAGAAAAGTTTTCAATTTCACAACTTTTGATAATGTGGCAATTTTGTTTCATATACATGTGAATGGTACTAAATACCTCTAAATGTATTCCTCTACAATAGTAAATTGTGGAACTATGAGAAACGATGCATCATTTCTATAAGGTATATTGCTGGTTAAGATGGATAAAAAGCAAAATGTACTGGCTTCTGTCTTGATTTCTAAGCCAGATTTCTTCTGTCAATGACTTGACCCCAACACCAATACTACCACATTGTTTTGTTTTTCAAGCCCTAATTATTTTGGTTCTTGCTTATTCTGGCCACCCAGGTAGTCTGTGCAAGAAATGGGTTGAAAGGTTAATGGAGTCCCATGGGGGTCCCCGGAAGTTGTAGTTCTAAGTGCAGATACACAGTGTTAATGCACAGGCAGCCAGACTGGTCCCACCTCACCATCCTCTTCCTTCAAAACCCTACCATCTAACACCTTCACTGTCAATTGTGCAAAAGGTTCTCAAAATCCAGTTTGTCTCCTGACTCTGACTCTAAAAAAGATTAAAAATGAATGTATGTTTGCTCAGAAAAAAGTTCACAATACGCAAATAATATTCCGGGTACTTTTTTCCTTGTCTATGTCTAATAAACAAACTTCCTCTGAAAAAATCGACTCCACCAAAAACCAGAAGAGACAAAGACACACCCTGAGCTCCACCCAACCCTCAAATCAGATGAGAACTTTCCATTTTTTTAAAAGAAATACCACAATAATTGCTTTTCTGCTGCCTTGCATGAAATCATGAGACACAAAACATTTGCCAAATAGTTCTAAGCCTCTTAATGTGATCCACTACATGTGAGTAATGAAAAGGGATTCAGGAGGATTCTTTCAGTATTGAGATCACAGATTTAAAGAAAACTAAGAAATCAGCCAGATACCTTTTAAGAAAACATTTCTAAGAATATTGGTGGAATAACAGCATAGATTCTTCTAACTTAAATATTTAGGTAAATGTACTTTTATGTCCACAGAAACTTATGTAAAAGGAGGAGCGATGTAATATTTAGACAGTAACTAGGACAGGGACACTTAAATCTTTTTTTGTTTGTTTTTTCTTAGCAAATGTCCTGTTTAGCTCACATATGAATTAAGTAAACCATTCAGAAAAATCTCAAAATACAGGGTTAGGACAGTAATCTATATACAAAGTTGTAGCAAAGAGAAAAGAAACCCAGCAGTCACATTACTTAACTTGGATGCAGGCCTCAATGTTTTAAAAAAGGATCACTGGCATTATTTAAGGGTACACTACACTTTTTATTTACAGGTCAAAGTTAAAGTAATGCTTGGATATATAAAAACATACACTCACTCTCCATCTGAGGGTCTAAGGACACAGAGAGAGTGGACTCAACTACTAGTCCACAGTTAACCCTTCAACCTTCCCTCAAAATCCTCTACATTTAATAAGAAACAGAGACAGGGCTCACGTCACCATAAGATCCATATATTGCAATCCACGCTTCCAGATCTTGGTTATTGGCCTTGCAACTTGTGAGGTATCAATGTATTATCACCTAGAGGGCAAAACTGGCTATATTGCTCTACATGGCAAGCAAGCCTGTAGTTGTCCCAGGGGGCCTCCTAGGCTCATGTAAGACAAGAAGTCTGCATAACCTTTCTGGGTCATTCCAATACACCAGACGATGATGGGGGTCTCAGCTCTCTGGAGAGCTCAATTCTCCTGCTTGTTTATTTGGAGAATATGCTTCTTTTAGCTAGGGCTAAGGATCTCTGATTTATCCTTGTTCTGGATCATTAATAGAGAGAAAATGCATGCCAACATGGAAGGAAACATTTGTCCTGCAAATATCAAGCCAACACATTACGATGCTGTTTTCCAGGAAGTTTGAGGACTCTTTAGCAAACCCCCAAATCAGAGCAGAACTTGTTAGCTATAAACATCCTGAAGAAAAGGCCTGTGAGATTTGAGTGCATTTTGCCTTTTGTGAGTGTGAATTTAATATTAATGGAGACAACGGACAAGAGTTCAGTTCAGGAAATAATGCCACTGAGTTTGTCTAAGAAGAAACAGAACCACCAGGGTTACATAAATATACATATATCCCAGTGATACAGCATTTGTAAGAGGGAATTTCCTCCAGCAAGGGGATGTGAGTAATGTAATATAAGAAAATGACTGGACAAGCAATTCCAAACACATAAAAAAATACTTCCCTAGAAACTGTGTTTAAAGCGACCACAATTTTCTGGAAGAAAAAAATTGAATTCAGAGGTGGTTGATGTGTTTATATGGTTTCTAGTTATAAAACATTCAGGTCAGGTATCTGATTTCCTTTTTCTTCCTGATAAAAAGAAGAACTTTTTAAAAAATTATTTTTTCTTAATATTAGCAGAGACACACAAGGAGGTCTTCCCAGATTTGAAGCCTAATCAATTTCTAATTTACACAATAAATTTCTATCATAGCCCTCTAGACTTGCTTTTAGAGATTACTACTTTATTGTTAAATATTAACATTTCCCTATTTTTTTTCTTCCAGAAAACTGGCAGTGTATTAAATACAAGTGCTTTTGTATTCTACTATCCTCTGAGTTGAGGAGGATTGCATGATTAAATCTGGCCTGAAATCAACCATATACAAGTTGAATAAATACCAAGTCCAAATGGGGAGGATTTACCAGATGAATGTCACTTTCCTAACACTAAAACACAGGTTAGATTTCCAAGTTTCAGAATGTTGCTCAATGAAAGAAATATGTTGCCCATGAGAAAAAAAAATAAATCAAACGGTGGTGTAATCTATATTCAAAGGCACTGATGGTCACAAAGCATTCAGAACAAAGGTTTGCTGAGCTAGCAAAGACATGCAAAAAGTTTGATAGATAATCCCTTCTAAGTAAAAGGTCTTTATTACCTAAAAGAATAAGAACGCTTGTTGGTGGTTTAGAGTGTTTTTTGTTGTTATTTTTATTATTATTTTTGTTTTATTTTTAAATACCTCTAAGACTAGCATGAATAGATTAACTCTTTCTGTAAAGGGAACAGGGTTTTAGAATACGAACTCTCTTGAGAATAACATCCAATATGCTATTTTTTTCATTCTAATTTCACAACCTAAAATACATCTTTAAAGGACTTTAGATAATCTTTTCTTAATTTGTCTTTATTTAGGACGATTGCAAATTTTTGCCTCCCAGCGTGCTCTCACAAAGAGAAACAGAGGTTCAACTCTGCTTGTTTGGTACCAGGTACCAAACAGCAATTCCAGAATTGCTCCTACATGAAGCACTGACAGACAGCACGAGGGTTTTGAAGGAATACAGTATCAATGCTTATCCTGAACTCTCTACAGTAAGAAACAACAGTCTGTGTGAAGGAAGAAAGAGGAATGTTTTATATATCCTTTTATTCACAGGTAGAAGGAGACAAATGATATTTATATGAAAGCAAATACCCTTGTTTTCATTCCATGGCAAAAACTTTGTTACTCAGCCCTAACACATTAAAAATAAACGGAAAGAAAAAACATTAAAAAAAGAAGTGTGTATGCACATGTGGCCTGCATACCAGCATTTGAGTGGGTGGTGAACAGTAAATCTGTGGTATTAGTAGATGGAAGAAAATGGCTAGCATGCAGATTTAAGGAGGCAGCTAAGAAAAAGGACAGATAAATTACTGATTATTTTTGCCCATGATAAGGTAATACATGTCATTTATAAAAATTCTATTCCCCAAGCAACAAAAATAATTAAGTTCCCTCCGAAGGAAAGCCATAACATTTTAATTTTATAAACATTTTAATATTACAACCCCCAAAACCATACCTGACCTTCTAAAGTAGGTACATCAACAACAATAAAAAAAATATTTATTCTGGTCTGCAATTCTTGTTCCCACTCACATGTTCTACAATGGCAAATAGAGTTTAGTTATTCTTGAGAGCAAGGTGTACTTTGCTATTTTTATCTAAAAGTTTCTACTCCCCAAATGTGAATGATCCTAAAATAATGATTAATTGAAATGCTCAGAAAATAAAGGGAGACTGAACTATTTAAATTTCTGATGTTAACCCTCAAACCCCTATTTGTGTTATTTTTATTTAAAATTTTCCCAAGTATCTCTCACTTCCCAGTTAGGTAGGGGTCTATGTTCTAGTCTGTGCCTGTTTTTAGCCAGCATAGTAATGTGAGTCCATTAAAACTGCTTTTTCTGTAAAATGAAGGGTGATGATTACTGGAACTTTAATATTTCAATCAGCTTTTAAAACAGTCCTTAAGTGTACCCCATTATGGAGAATCTTAAGAAGAAAATGGAACCCTTTGTTGGCAAGTTTGCACCTTGACTGTTGCATGTGCCTTTATCACGATTATCAATTTCCTTGAGAAATGAATTGGTGTGATGATAGAGAGTAGGAGGGATTATTAAGAGGAATGTGTATTGACCTGGTGCCTTTTCAGATAGAGACATATCTATAGTAAATGAGAGAAAACTTTGCTGCTAGAAACACAATTACCCAAAATAGTACTAATATAGGTATGGGAACACCAACCAGAATTTTTAAAAACTGAAATTATGGCATGGCAAGTGTTTTTATAATATAAAGTGAAAATGTGAAATATAACAAATAGGTAAGCAGAAGTGGGAAGGGGTAAGAAAATCTTAATTTTGGTGGGTTCAGTTCTGTTTATCTAACATAAGTAAAAACCTCAAGTATGTATCCAGAGGTGCATTTACAGTTGTTTGTCCAGGCATCTGTAAGATCTGCTAAGAATGGTGCCAAGGAGCTAGGAGCTCACATCAAAACAACTTCCATATTGAACAAAAACAAAATTTTTAATTAGTATTATAAAAAAATGAGCAGGGCAGACACTGTGATAGAAAGAACACTGTTGTAAGACTCAAGAGATCAAAGTCTAATCCCTGTTCAGTTTGTAAGTTGCTTTATGGTCTTGGACAATTTAATTTCACCTTTTAGAGTTTCCGTAACATTGACTAGAAAGAAGAATTCATAATATCTAAGATCCTATTTCAATAGTGAATATTTCTACATATCTAAAGGTAATTCATCAAACGATCATAATAAATCCTTAATAATATTAGCTTGTCCTCTTGGCATCTGCCTTTTCCACCAAGCAGATTGCAGTAGGGTAGAAGGATGCCTTGACTGATGGTTCAAGGGTTCTGGCACAGTGATTTCCAGGTATTGGGGATTTAATGTTCTGTGCTATCTTGGTCACACTGGATACTCTACACATGATTTTAAGTCATTCTTGATGGTGAGAAGAAGCAAACTGTGAATAAAGGATAAAGATATTAGATAGAGAAAGCAGAGACCAGGCCCTAGAGTTCTTATAGCGATAAGACTCAAAGCAATAAAACCAGGCGTCAGAATGGGGGCAGATAACCAGTGGTGGCTAGAAACCAGTGGATTAAAGGTACTGAGGGAAAGCAGAAAGGAGCCAGCAGTTGCCTCAAGTCACAACAAAGAAACTGAGAAAGAGATATGATGGACCTCTAATAACTTAGCCGTGACTAGATACTAAGTTGAACTTGTCTCAGATCCAAGATTTTTATACATTTTCTTTTAACATTTGAGATTTGAACTAGCTATTCAAGTCTTTGGCCAGTAATTTAAATAAGCAGGCTAAGTTGAAGACAGTGTGTACAAAGAGAAGCAGCAGCCTTACCAGGCTGACGCTGACAAGCTGATGAGTTTTACTAGGTGGTCTCAGCTTAGTTTTAAGCAAAGCCAGCCTTAAACTCAGGCAGGGAAAGTGGTAGGTTGTATACATACAGGTTGTTGAAAAGACCCACAGAAACCAAGAATTTAATCCTAAAAATACATCAAATTCCTTCATTTGAAATAATTTCTTTTGGATTTGCAATCATTCTTTAGGCTATAGCCTTTTTAAAAAACCTGAGTATACATGGGATGGGCAGTATCCATCATGAATACCTTAGCATAAGTGATTTGATTAGACTGTTCTCAGAGAAAGACAGCATGAGAACACAGAGCACTTGATATTTGGGGAAAGAATGTGATAAATGGGAAGAAATGGTGCAGAAATGGAGCGCCAAGGAATATATTTCTATAGGCAAAAACCTTCTCACTTCATACTTTTCCCCCTAAGCATAAAAACAATCAGGAGTGATTTGGCTTTTCTAAAATGTAAAAATGAACACCTAAAGACTTAAGATTTAATTTGATTCCTTGCTATATACAAAGCCTGCCTGTGTGGCTTTAAACTCTAGAGGGCCTAGTAGTCCCTTTTACTAGTCTAGAAGAAAACCCAAACACATCCTTCCCATAGTCTAATTCCTTTGTGCTGGAGTAGCTTTCTGGGATCCTTGGAAGAAAGGTGCTATGTAAACCAGGAGGGTGTGGACCTGGAGCACTGGGGTGGGGAGCCTGTACGGTCTTGGATGGAGACTTGGTTTCTCCATGTGCATTCAATTTATGATTTTTTTCATTTCTGGAACCCACTCAGGAGGCGGATGGTGTACGTTATAAGTCTGGAAGAGCACATGCACGAAACAAATAAATAAATAGCTGCCCTCTGCCATAGAAGTGTGCTGCTTCCTCAGAAATGAGTCAGTGCAAGGCAGACTCACGCAGATCGTGGGTATGCCCCAGCTTTCTGGCCTGATTCACCATCTCCCTCAGACTTGCTGGCCAAGGGGCTCACAGGAGAGTGTAAGGGAAGGAAGGAAAAGAACATTTCACTCTTCTGGGTAGGGCTTGTGATATGCTGAAAGTTCATCCAGCTGAAGAGGAGCAAGCAGAACCTTCTTCACTTTACCCCAGGTTCACTGGTCCCAAGATTAAACAGTTTGGGGTTGCCCTTTCATTTATTTAGGATTTGGCTGAACCAAATAGCCCTCATACCCTGGCTGGAGATTCTTATCTAGACCTGAAAATATTTACTCAATTGTCCTGTACAATTGCTTATGTGATTTGGGTAAAAAAAAAAGAGTTTGTATGTGTGTTTACTGTGATAGCTATTAAGAGCTCACTCAATGATTCAATAATGAAAACAGAAAACTCAGAATACCACCTGAAATTATCAAACAATCTTCAGAAAGAGAGGGAAAACTTTTAAGAATGATATTTCTTTTCTCCACTAAATGTTGAACAATCAGATATATTATGCAGACTTATTTAACAGCAGGCTTTCTGCCTAAAAGATACCTTGAGAAGTTTGTCATATTACTAATATGTGTAGAAAGAGAAATAGAAATATAGAGAAGTGAGAAAAGATAAGTATTTTAAGGCTTATACTTTTTTTTAGGTTCATATTTCTTTAATTTGCAATTTTCACTGTTCATATGAAAGGCCTCAGGCAGAAAATACAAAAAAAGTCCCTGTTAGACCAAATTTAGAAAAATGAGATACAAAATATAAAGATGGGAATTAATAGAGAAGAGAGCAATGTATGGTCCTTTGAATAGACTTTGGGTCAAACTGTAGGTAAGACTACAAATTAAGATGACTGACTTTTCTTTTATAGAGGAACCTTAAAAACATTAAGAAGTTGATTATTGAAAATACCTGAGGGGCTTCCCTGGTGCAGCAGTGGTTAAGAATCTGCATGCCAATGCAGGGGACACACATTCAATCCCTGGTCCAGGAAGATCCCACATGCCATGGAGCAACTAAGCCTGTGCGCCACAACTACTGAGCCTGCTCTCTAGAGCCTGCGAGGCACAACTGTTGAGCCCGGGCTCCGCAACAAGAGAAGCCACCGCAATGAGAAGCCCACATACCACAATGAACAGTAGCCCCAGATCGCCGCAACTAGAGAACGCCCACGCGCAGCAATGAAGACCCAAAAATAAATAAATAAATAAATACATACATACATACATAGCTGAATTACAAAGAAATCTTAGATAACTAAACAGAATAAAAAGATATACTAGGCAGCCCTCTGACTTCAGGAAGACAACCCCAGTTAGAGTAGCTTCAGATTGCCGGCCTGGTTTGGATCACCTTGTAATCCAATTCAGTTTTTACATATTCACTCTTTTAGGAAAGTATTCTGCCTTTTACTTTCTTTCTTTTTTTTTTTTTTTTTTTTTTTTTGTGGTACGCGGGCCTCCAACTGCTGTGGCCTCTCCCGTTATGGAGCACAGGCTCCGGACGCGCAGGCTCAGCGGCCATGGCTCACGGGCCCAGCCGCTCCGCGGCACATGGGATCTTCCCAGACCGGGGCACGAACCCGTGTCCCCTGCATCGGCAGGCGGACTCTCAACCACTGCGCCACCAGGGAAGCCCTGCCTTTTACTTTCTAACCCCAAATTCCATGTCTCAGCCTGAAAGCTAGTTTACCTCTATTCAGGGGCAATGTAGAACTCTTACAGAATCCAGTTATATTCAATATTTCTCAAAAGTACGTCTTTCAGACTACCAGAATCAGAGTCACCTGGGGTACTTGTGAAAATGCAGATTCCCAGAGACTAATCCAGAGTCCTTGATTCAGACCCTCTGGGATTTGCCTCAAGAATCTACAGTTTTGTCAAACTCCATGAGGCAATTTTATGCACAGCAAAGTCTGAGAACCTCTGGTTAAGCCAGCAATGAGATATTTCCAGAGAATGTCTCCAACTGTGTTTCCTTTCTTAGCCAAGTGACTATAATGATTACATCTAAGGTAGAGAAATCCCTTTGTTACGACATTCTCCTTGCTGTGAAGCAACACTGATGTGCCTGGCTTTGGGGAATAAAAGGAGTCAGAGAGGAAATGCCATTGTATTTCCAGACCCATGGAATAAACCCTCTGAAGGAGATAGAGGCCATGAGGAAAAGTAAATTTTTAGTGCTTATCACCAACATATATAGCTGATCCTAGGAGCTTATGCCTTAGAACTAGGGGAACAACTTTTTCGGTAAAGGGCCAGAAAGTAAATATTTTAGGCTTTGTGGGTCATTCAATCATGGCCACAATTATTCAGTTCTACAAAAGCAGCCATGGACAATATGTGAACATGTAGGTGTAGCTGCATTCTAATAAAATTGTTTATTGACTCTGGAATTCAAATTTTGTAAAATTTGTATGTGTTGTGAAATATTTTTCTTTTGATTAAAAAAAATCATTTAGGGCTTCCCTGGTGGCGCAGTGGTTGAGAATCCGCCTGCCGATGCAGGAGACACGGGTTCGTGCCCTGGTCCGGGAAGATCCCACGTGCCGCGGAGCAACTAAGCCCGTGAGCCATGGCCGCTAGGCCTGCGCGTCCGGAGCCTGTGCTCCGCAACGGGAGAGGCCACAACAGTGAGAGGCCCGCATGCCGCAAAAAAAAAAAAAAAAAAAAAAAAAAATCATTTAAAAGGGTAAAAACTATTCTTAGCTTATTGGGCTGTACAAAAATAAATGGCAAGATTTAGTTTGCCAATCCTTGCCCTAAAACATTTCTAAGAATTTAAAATCACCTGGAATGTTTAAACACAGATTACTGGGTTTACCCACAGAGTTTCTGATACTGAAAGTCTGGAGTATGACCTGATGATTTGCATCTCAAAGAAACTCCAAGGTGGATTTAATCCACTCCAAGAACAATTTCACACATCTACCTCTTTTTGCCAGTATGAGAGTTTTTATTTTATAAGTTAAGTCCCATATTTGTAAAGAACGAGAATAACCCAAGTTGAATGAGGCTGAAAGAGAACGCTCTTGCTCAGGGGTTGTTGAGAGACTAGTTTAGACTTAGCGGCAGCAGAGGTGGAGATGTGGAAGATTTCTTGGCAAAAGAGACCTGGGAGGAGAAGAAAATAGCAGGAAAAAACAGGGTGGAGGGTTCTAGTTAGCATTACATTAAGAACAGGTTCGGCTGATTCATGCTGACCTTAAAGTAATCTAAGGAGAGGCTGAAACTGTTCCACGTGAATCATTTTTTCTGAATCCCAAGCCGTTACTGTTATTTTTATTATTGAGGAAACAAAACTTATTTTGTGGTTGAGTAATTAGTTGACAATTCAAAGCAACTAAAAAAATTAAAAGGCCAGGCCCTTGTTTTTAGCCCATTTGCTTCACTGTGCTGGATAGAAGGTGAGGAGCTTTGCTTCAGAGGCTTTAGTCTGTGTCTGGAGGTCAGGAAATGAGAGGGAGGAAGTAAAAAGAGTTTTCTCCATTCCCTTTGTGTTCTCAGTTTTATCCCCATTCTCGCTTCTATTTCTTTTTGGACCTAGCCCTCTCAAGTGGTCTCTCTCTCTCTACCTCTCACTTTCCCAATTTCCCTCTTTCTCTCCCCCTTCCTCCCTGTCCACAGTAACCTACAATCTTTTCTTTCAATTGACTCTTGCGTTTTTTCTTTCAAACATAGAGTCCTGAAATTTAACCCTCTGCCAAACATGTTCTTCCCTTGGGTTTACACCCTAATTAATGTATCTCTTTCAATAAGAGCCAGCATTTACAAACATGGAAAGGAATAATGACCTAACCCACCAAATGAGAAAGGCAAAGGCAAAGGCTATTTATTCTGAGTTCACTGTAGCAAGGGAGTCAGGCACCATTACTTGCGTTCTGACAAAAACTCAAAGGCAGGCAGTGGAGTGGGAAAGCTTATTACTTAGTGAGAAAAGGGGAAGGCTTCATGTATGCCCTGATAAGAGGCTATTGTCATGGGGAAGCTGTAGGCATCCTATATGATTGATTAGAGGTACATATTCGGTTTTCTCTGGTTGGTCCTAAATTGGAAGGGGGGACAAAAATTAGGAAAGCTGTCAGCTATTGATCAAGTCCTGGTCATTTTGGGCCAATTGCTGTAGAAGTTATTGTTTAGCTTCCTGGATTGTTGTTAGAGATAGCAATCAGGCTTACTGCAAGCCTGACTTCTAGTAGGTTGGCTTCCTAGGTTGCTTATTATAGGTAAAGGGGTAATTTCCTGGGCAGGTCTGACCATTGTCTGTTTGTATATTCAATCTCTCACAAATAAATAGTTCACTCAATGACCTCTACTTCTTCACCTCTCCTCCTAGTCTTCTATTTTTAACTTTCCATAATCTGATTTCTGCCTTAAATATGCTAAGTAAACGTTTCCTAAAGTGTGTTCTGGCCCCACGAGACACTCTATGTACAAAAGATTTCAGCAGCAAATAAGTTGGAGAAAGACAGAATTCTATATCCACTCTACCTTCTGGTCTGTGAACTCCACAATCTATACTGGCATAGTAAAAGCCCTGAGAAAGAGTTCAGAGAGGAAACTTTTATTCAGTTTCTCTAAAGTGTTTGATCAAGGGGATAAAGTGTTTGTTTTATACATTTAAAGTAACATCAATTATACAGTTATATTTAATATAGATAATAATTCCACTCAATATTTATCATCCAGTTATACTTGTAGTTAGTACTTTTAAGGAAATGCTATTCCAGGAAAACTGCCAGTCAAAATTTGCCATCACCTCTGAACTGTCATATACTAAGGTCCAAAGGTCATGTCTTAGACCTCTTTCTCCTTCACCTCCACATCATGTGTCACTGTGGCATAAACCTCTTGAAGTGCTATCCTTCCCTAACTTCTGGTAACCTCACTATGTCTTTGCCCAATCACTGACTCCTTGTTGACTTATCTCTTATTTGCACACCCTAATTTGAAGAACTAATGAAAGCTAAGCTCTCTTGGGCTTATTCTCTATATGAATTGTCTTTAGGAGAACTCAATGCCCCTCTTCACTCTCCCTCTCCTTCTATTCCCCAATGAAGGGGACTAAGGCTAAAGTTGAAAGGATGCTACTACCTTTCCTAGGGGTAAAATTTTCAAAAGGTCAGAATAATAAAGGTATGCAATTACTTTTCTTTTCAATGCATTTGAAATGGCAAGATCTTAGGGCTTGACTTCTACCCCACCCCTAACTTGGATGCTCGGGTCAGCTCTGCCTTTGGCAGCGTGGCCAAACTCTCATGTTCTTTGTCTCTGCCTCCTTTTCCTGTAGTATTAGGACAGTTTCCTTGGTATAATAGTAAGATTAGAAGATCCAATTTGGAACCCAAAAAATGGACTACTTAGACTCTCTGGATCTAATTAACTCTGTTAGCTAATGAATGTGTATATTTGGTGAGTGTAGGGGAGCTGGAAGGAACAGATAAAAGGCTAAGCAAGGGTTAGTTTAGAAAAAGTAAAGGTTAGATAAAGGTTTGTTTAAGTTGTCTATTATGGATTCCATTCTAACTGCTGCATTAGGGTTTGGATTGCAAGGTCCTTTTACTAAGAAAATGTCATTTTACTTTCTTTACCAGTAATCCCCATATATGTCTTCTCTTATAGGGAAGAGGAGTAGAGCTAGGGTGGGCACGTTACTGAGTCCCTGGCCTGATCATATTAGCACGCTATTCCCACCAACATCACCAATAATATTTATATCCTCTTCTTGACTCTGAACACCACCTCCAACTGCCAGTACACTCTTCAAGTTCATCTCATCAGACTTTCTTACACTAAATGCATCATCTTTTTTTCTCAAACTGACTTCCACTCTTAATATACTTCCCTAGATATTTCTGTCAATCATAGTATATTTCCTGGCCAAAGGGCTCCAGATCTCCATATTAACCTGTTTCCTTTGTCCTGTTCCCCTTCCTTCCCTTACATTCACCACCTACCCTCATTCAGAGAGCTAACAAAGCATGTTTATTCTTCTTTAATAACATTGCTAACATCCATTCTCCACTCCCCAGGCAAAATGTCTTCTACCTGGTCCAGACCTCACATTTGAATCTGCATCATTATAAAAGCTTCATAGCAGGCTCCTTGCGTCCAGTTCGCATATGCAGAGATATACAACCTCTTACTGGAATGCCTCTCTCTTGTGCCTATGTACAACATCACAAATGAATCATGACTTTCTCTGCTACAAATCCAAAATTCAGCTGAAGAATATTTTTCAATATAATGCTCTGATTAGACAACCAGGACAAATACAGTAGTCCATGAAAGTTGAAAATGTTGACAGCCCTTTGCAGCAAAGTATGCAGAACCTGGGGGAGGGTCTCATAAAGTTGGTAAGAGAAAACGAAGAAGACCTGGGTAGGACACAGAGTGTTCACTGCAAAGGACTATTTTTACCCCAGTATTATAAATGAAGTAACTGAGACTTAGAAAGAGTAAATCATTATTTAAAGTTCAGCCAGTAAGGGTTGTTTCTCCTTGAGGGCAAGGACTTTTGCTTCTAAAATATTCTAGGTATTCAAAAATATTTGTTGAATGACTAAATGAATGATGATCCCTTCCCCATCATGAAATCGACTTAATCTCTATGGATCTATCTGTATTCAATCTGTGATTTTCATCAAACCTCAAGTCTTTTCAACTCCATTCTTTCTTGACCACTCCAGACATGTATGATTTCTTATTCTGTTGAATTTGCATTGTGGCAAATAACAGAAATCTGCTCTAGTTCAAAAAAATAAATAATTTCAAACAACTTCTTAGAAAAAATTCAGGAAAAGTATTGAACCTTCTGATTTCCCTCTCTTTGAAACAGAATAGCTTCAAGCCTCATTTTTCAAATACTCTATGTCAAATATCAAGGATTTCTATAATAATTTTTCCTGAACACATTCATGAGTGTTTTAGGAAAAGTGATAGGCTTAACCAAGACTGGCCTTCAAATTTTTAAATATACAAACATTCATGATTTCCTAAAGTAGATGGCTGGATATGAATAAAAGACATACCTTCATCTGAATACAGTCACTAAATTGGTATTAGTTAATTGTACTATAAAATTATCAGATCTACAGGATAAGTAACATGTTACACACTGTAATTTCTAAACCAATGCATCAACTCCATGAGACACAGTCTCACCTCCACGTACAGTAATTTACACACACAGCTCCATTATTATATGTGGGATTTACATACAACTCCCATCAGTAGCAAAAGGAGAACCTAACTCAACAAGTTTATTTCAAACTTTTAGAAAGAAATCAAAGATCAGACTACCTCGAGCTGCAGAATGTCAATATTTCACTTCTCAAGAGACAATGGTTATAGAATGTGTTTGTATCAGGATTTCTTACGTTCAATTCTTAGGGGGAAAAAAGAAAGAAAGAAATGAAATGAAATAGCTTTATTGAAAATATTTTCTGAAGGCTCTGGTGACCTTCAGCTTACCTTAGGTAGAGTTTTCCTCTTGGTTCATGTGGGACATGCTCAGCCAAAACTTCAGCCAAGGTCATTATTGTTTCTATTCAAACACATTTTTAGTCTTTTTACTTAGGAAAAAGACAGAAGGGATTTCTTAGAGGGAAACAACTTGGAAAATAAAGAGGGATCTATAATTTTAGTTTACATAGCTTACAGTAAAGCTTAAGGTTAAAACAACAAAATATAGCAAAACCCAACTTGCATCAACAGAGGCAATTGCTTTAAGGTTTTATAAATGAAGAAGAAATAATAGAGCTAGGTTTTAAAGTGATCCCAGAACATGCCTGAATCTATTTGTTGGTAGACTATAAAAGAGAAAACTATGTAAAGGAAAGATTAATTAAAACCTTTCATTTTCTCGAAATGTTTGTGAGTCCTCTGTGCACCAGGAACATCGTGGTTCACCCTGCAATTGGCATCCGTACAGATTCATAAGTGGGCTCCAGTTGGACAGACAGACTCATTAATTCTCTCTTTATCACAAACCCAGAACATCTGGGTATTGCCCTTTAAAACAACATCAGGTTAAGCAAACAAACCATTTCTCAGACCTGACAAAAGGTTTTGAGTTACAGGATGGACAGTCTTAGGGTGAATAAACTAATATGTTTGGGTATCATAGGCAGGCTATTTAGAAGTTGATTTACAACTTTATGAAATTCTTAATCCCATACTCTGCATTTCCCTGTTTCCATCCTTGTTCCCAGTTTCTGGCTAAAACTGAAAGCAATTGTAGTCTTTCAGGGAACAAATAAATGTGAATAAATTAAACCTGATCTCAGAATATTTGGGGTAAGAGTTAATGAGCTCAAATACCCCAGGCTGACTCATTCTTGGGGCAAAACTGACCTCTTATTAGAAGGAGGGCTTGGTTTGTTCTTGCTGACACTAGGAGTCCTAGGAAATTTTTGAATTCTTAACTATGGAATTTCAAAGATGCACCCAGAAGGTTTTTTGTTCCTTTTCTTTTGAAAAGATACATCCTTTTTAGCCTCCTAAAAAACATCATGACTGTTACAGAGCCAATGAGATGATTTGGCTGTCATATATGTGAACAAATGTGTTCTGAGCACTGCATATAGAAAAGATGTGTTTTTCATTTAATGTTTATAGTAAAACAGACTTCAGAGACAACCAGTAGATGCACAGTCTTAATGGAAATGCCTGACCCACATTGGATCTCACATAGAAGTGATATTACTGCCCATAAGAGAAAAAAAAATGGTGTTATCAGATCTGAATTGACCAGACTTTAGGAGGGTGTGTGTGTGTGTGTGTGTGTGTGTGTGTGTGTGTGTGTGTGTGTGTGTGTGTGTGTTGTTCAATCTACATGTGTGTTTGAATCAGCCTTCCAAAAGTATAACATTTTTTAAAAATTTTATTTTAAACAGACCTCCACACATTACTTTGGCAAGATTGCAAATTAAAGCTTCTCTTCAGATTATTAATGACAACAAAAATCATTTCATTAGGCACTTTAGATTAGATTGGTACCTGAAGTCAATCCAATTCAAAGCTCCTTGATTTTCCAAATGTAAATGATGTGTAACAGGACTTCCTTAAAGCATCTATGATCTAAAGCTTTACTTTATAAGGACCATATGCAAAAGCAAAAAAAAAAAAAAAAAATTAAATATATAAAATGAAACCCCAGAGTTGCTTTACTGTAAATGTGCTGTTGTTAGCACTTTCAGATGCAAAGGGGACATTAAAACACACATATATACCCACAAGTTTAATGTTTTCATTTCACCTCTTCCCATTTTATTCTTTTAATAGCAATGCTACAAAGAGGAACTTTAGATAAGTCTTACCAGGAAACCCCAGTGTTGCAACATAGTTAACTAATCCCCCAGCTTCTATTTAAGGTTACCTGGCATAGTTAGCTCTGCCAGATGCAGTTTTGCTATTGGCTAATTTGATTTGCTGACAATGTGCACTGCCTTAAAATAGGAAGTGCCTAGGTGACTGGTGTCCAAATCACACATATTCTTTTGGTTAATATCAAATGTGAGTCTGAATTTAGCCTTTAATTACATTTCCTTCCCTACCTACAACAAACAAATTTTTACAACCTTCCCAATGAAAAGAGTCATATTTTGTGAATTACTACTTTGGGAGCAGAGCAGGACCAAACTTTATTTAGGAAATTTTCTATTATTTGTATTAATTGAAGATGTACATCCTCTGTGTTTTCAATGGCTTTATCAAATGGCTAATGCCTGCCTTGGAGGCCTCGTTGGCCACAGGGTTTCAGGCTTTTATCTAAACTACCAACTGGTAAGTCGAAATTATTCTTGCAGAATCCTAATGCAGAAAAAAAAAAACAAGCCAGTGTACAAGCAAAGTAATACAAGGGAGCTCCTGCAATATTTCAGGTACTTGGACTTACTCAAAAACATCGTAGTTTCAGGGTTTATGAATTTACTCAAATCATGTAAAAATTAAATTCATCATAGGTAAGGAAGGGGGCTTCATGTCAGAGAGAAATAAAATGGTATTGCTTAAGAGAAGCATTAAAACTAAGCATTCCTTAAATTATCTCTCCTAATAAGATGTGTCTGTCAGTTTTTCCTTTTGGCTTTAGCCCTGTGGAAGCTGCATTGTTCCATCAGGGTTGTTCTGTCAAATGAAAAACCTGTCTACGTTTTACCATGTGCTTAAACAAGCAAAAGACTAAGTGTTAAATCTGAGGGCTCTATACTTTAAGAAACGTTTCTACAAGTGGAAAGTTATTCAGCTTAGATAGTTCATCCATTTTCCAGAGCCTTTTAAACCTGAATAATATATTGAATGTCAAAAAGCTATAAAATCTCTTTAGCTATTGATATCTATTTGTAGATAGCAATATAAATCCTGCCATAAATTCGAATAAGTAAATGACTTTATCTAAACAAAGATTTGGAACATCACTCTACTGTTACAGAGTCTTACCCTTCTTGTTATATCATACAGCAGCAAGCTTGAAAAATTTTTTTTGATTATGGTTTTTAAATGATTGCCATAGAAAGTCAATATCAGGTGCCTTTAAACAAAAATTGGGTTAACTATAATATAAAAAGTATCTGCTTCACAGTAGCCTCTTAGCTTGGCAAGCTGCATCTCGTCATCCTCTATTTCTAATTTATGCTCCATGTAAAGGCTAACATTTAAAAAACACCAATATCATGAAATCTTTCCCAGCTTCAACAGCTCTCAATTGCCCACAATGTAAAGCCTTGAATCTTTACCTTGGCATTTGATGCCCATGATAATACGGCTCTTTTAAATTTTCCATATTCACCTTCTGCCAGTCCCAGTATTTCATTTCAGTGACACCAACGTACTTGAACTTCTTGAAATATGCTGCATACTTACTTGCTTCCACATGTATGCATATTCATTTCTTCCATCTAAAGCCTTTCCCTTCTTGTTGCATAAGGGGAAATTCTGCTCATTCTTTAATACTCAACTTTTCACAAAACATTTCCAGGAAGACTTAGTGTTTTTCTCCTGATATATAACCTAAACATTCCACTATTCATAGCATTTTCACAAACCTGTGACTATTAGTTTATTCTTTATCTCTTCCCCAGGATTGGGAGATTCTTAATCTTATGGATTAAGAATCCATAATCTTATGGATTATTCTTCTTTGATTCAAACATCTAGCATAGAATCTGACACATACCAGGCTAAAAGCTGAATAGACTCCAATCTTTTATCTTGAGATGGCTAAATTATTTTGAATGAATGAATTGAATGATAGTCAAAAGTATCAAGAGGTAGGCTTTCATGTGAATGTAAACATATTATCATGTGGGAATTCAAATAAAAACTCCATAGTTCAGGATTTGAGCTATTTGGTCGAAACACTTCTGTCTGCCTAGTCAAGCTAACCTCAAGTTATTTTAAAGCCAATCCCTATTATTTTCAATAAAGTACTGTCACTTACTAGGACCTTATGCCACAAAATTTTCTCTAGTCAATAGCTATAACAATTTTTCAAGACTCAGCATTTCTAAGGAATATTATTCTCTACATCTGCCCTTGCCTTTTGTTCTCATTTTGATATTCACTAAAATTATGCTTTAGTGTTTCCTCTACATTATTCCCATTTCAGTGGAGTCATATAGACATGGTCATGAATGGGGGAGGACTTTAACCCTCCCCACTATGGATACCCTCAGCTTTACCTCGCAAACCTCCACAAATAAATATACAGTCTAATTAAGAAACAAACAAAATATTGTACTTGCTCTTATGAGTAACTTCATAGTAAATTTGATTCCCACTTACTACCAAATTACCATCTGAATAATTCCTATATAGACATTTGGGGGCCATCAGTGCCAAGTTCAAAGACATTATTAACATTAATAATTGTTTAAACGAGTGGAACTTATTTTGTACCTTCCAAAGAGCTTAGTACAAATGTAAGCACAGGGAAATCAGTAAAAATAATAACTTATCAAATGATTTTTGAAAGACAATAGCATGTATCTGGATACTAGATTTTTTTTTTACATTTTATACTGACTAAGGTTATAATATCAACTTGTGAATCTGAAGCATTCGATCGGGGGAAAATAAGCAGAACAAAATTTGCCAATTGACTGATATTGTGTAGCATAAGGAGAAGGTTTTTCTTTAATGAACACTTCACATTTTAACCACTTTTGATTTATTAGGGATTCTCAACTCAGGATGACTTTCTACCCCATGGGACAGATGGCAATATCTAAGACATTTTTGAATGTCACACTTGAGGGGGCTTCTAGTGGGTAGAGGCTAGGGATACTTCTAAACTTCCTACAGTGCATAGCTGGTAAGTCCCTCACAACAAAGAACTATCTGTTCCAAAATGTTAATAGTGCCAAAGTTGAGAAACCCTGGTAAAACCATGGACTCAAACTTAATTTGAAAGACATCACTTATTTTATTTCTTCAGTGTTTCTCTGGGCTCTAATGTTTGCCTCAACTTCCTCCATTCATGTAAGCAATAAACTTAAAACATTAAGTTTTTTGATGAGCACAGAATGATACCAAAAAAAATGACTATATTTAGCATTGCATTTACACGCTTACATTGGAAAACAACTCACCTGTAGCTTGTCAAGTGGAAATAATTCAGGCATTCCCCAACTCATCTCTAGCAGTTTGGGAAGGGGATTTTTGAGTTCTCTACTGGGAAAAAAGATGCCCTTGGTTTGTTTGCTTTTCATGAGGTAATATAAACAAAACAAGTATTTATTATGAACTAAAATATTTATGTTGGTTCACACAATGCTTACTAAAAGACATTCATAAGTTGTCCCTGTAGCATTTGTTGTGTCTAACTCAAGAGGTTATCTTTGATACTTCTTGTCTGCCCAAATACCAAATCCAACCAGGAAACAAGTACTAAGAATTCTACCCTTTAAAATCCCTACAGTATGGTTCTTCCATGTAATTCCCCCTAACACTGCCTTTGTTTAAGCTCTCAGCATGTTTTGCCTGACCAATTTACTCTCTTTTTGTTTTCAGATGCAAGTTCATGCCTATCACTTCCCTGTAATCCATCACCTGTATTTTTGCCAGAGTGAATTTTCTATCTTCAAAACTCATTGTGTATCTCTCTGTACTGGTTGCCATTTGATCTCCACTAAAGGTCTTCACTGAATCATTTTTATATTTAGGCTTAGAAATCCAAATAAATCTAGACACCTCTGTGCTTATATGGGCTACCTACTTTTATGGTGGTTCACTCATGGACTAGATGGATCTGAGCCTTAAAGTTCGAATTTTCATCATGGAAGTTCTTCATGGGGTAAAGTCCAAACTCTTTAGTCCATAAAATCCTTCATGACCAACTTCCTATGTAATTATTTAGTATTCTATCCCTCCTCCCCCTTATACATTTCTTTTGCTGCCACTGCATCAGATACTGCATGTCCCCAAGAGTAGCATTTTGTAATGCCTTCTTGTATTCATTCATGCCTTTTTTATATCTTCTTTATCTTATAAACATCTACATCAAGAATTCATGTAGAATGTAGAATTATCATATGACCCAGAAATGCTACTTGTAGGTATATACTACAAAGAACTGAAAGCGAGTATTGAGACAAATACTGGTACAATAAGTGCAAGATCGTAGCAGTGTTATTCACTATAGTCAAAGCATGGAAACAACCCAAATGTCCATCAATGGATGAATGGATTTAAAAATGTGGTATATCTATAAAATAGAATATTGCTCAGCTATAAAAATGAATGATGTACTGATACATGCTACAACATGGATAAATCTCAAAAATAAGTAAAAGGAAGCCAGACACAAAAGATCACATATTGTATTATTCCATTTATATAAAATATCCAGAATAGTTAAATCCTTAGAGACAGACAGAAGATTAGTGATGACCAGGGGCTAGGGGTGTGGAAAGGATGGCAGTGAGGCGGGGTGGGGTGTCTGCTTAATGACTACCATGCTTCTTTTGGAAGTGGTAAAATATTTTGAAACTAGGTAGCTATGACTTTTGCACCACATTGTGAACATACTAAATGCCACTGGATTATACACTTTAAATGGTTAATTTTATGTTGTGTGAATTTCACCTCAATTAGAAAAAAAAAATTAATCTTGTTAGCTCAGGCTTCACATTAGACAGAAAGCCATTGCTGACCATAATTCTGTACAATCTGTCCTTCTTCTTGGCTCCAAGAGAACCATGTCTCTCTTTTAAGAGACCATACATATTAGACTCCAATTGTTGTTTGGTTGACTTGTGTCTCTCATAACTCCAACTAAATTGCGAATTTGGTTTTTGTATCCCTCATCACTGTCTTCCTAAATTTTATTTGGTTGAGTTTATAGAATAAAAACTAAACAGGCTTCCTAACCTGAGAAAACTTAACGATAAATCTGAATCTGTTTTCTCAATAAATAAAATCTATGTAATCAAATTTAAGTTTGAAAATATATTATTTTTGAAGCTGTGTGGCACAACAGTATAAGTTTAAATGTATACTAATTTTATTTTTTTGAGTGTAGATGGTGGATATACTTGGCATTGTAACTCAAAAACACAATGAATAGGTTAATTAAACTTATACATTGGTAGAGTATTTATAGAAAGCTTAGCATGGAGCTGACCACTTTACATAGATTATCTACTGCCCTGTTTATTTCTCCTTATTTACTTATTGCTAGTGACTCCACATGATTCAGATTCCTGCTTGGATATCAACCTCATAAAGACCTTTCTTAAAAATCTCATCTGAAAGGGCCCCAGCTCCATCATGTAACACGCTATATCTGGACCACTCTTCCTCCTTGAATCTGTGTTATATACCTGCTTAGTTTTAAATATGATTTAAATCTTCCAGATAAACTTCCTGAAGATAAACTCCCTTAAGGGAGGACTCTATCTTTTTCTTCAAAAGATGACTCTCCAAAACACCCCTTTTTAATTTCTTATTTTATATCAGTGGGTAAAAATGAGAAAGCACAGAGGATTAGCTGAATTGACTAAAGATGAAAAAGAAGAAAAAGTGCTGATCAACTTTACGTAAGCTAATATTTAAGTCTCTATTCCACTTTTTTTGTGTCATATAATGGGGATAAAAGTAATACTATACAATTGGTTATTGGAAGGATTAAATGAGATGATATATGCATAGCACTTAGAATCCATAGCAATCAATTGTCAACTCCCTTGTTTAGATACTAAAAGCATTCACTTAAGTGAGTTAAATGAGTTCACACTGGCTGCCTAGACAGTCTTCTCAGTCTCTGTAAACACTGAAAGAAGCACTTGAAATAGATTTTGATGATGCTTCAGTACATGAGCAGTTAAATTTCTCCTTCCCTTCCTCATTGATCAGTCAGTCAAACAAAACGTATGTTTTCAATGTCTGCTATGTGCCAGGCACTTTGATAGGTGCTGGGTGTTCAGAATAAGCAACAGAATACACAGTTCTTACTTCTTAATTGTTCATATCTATCGTCTGCACAATAGTTGTCCACCCTTCACAGTCAAAGTAGATAAACAAGCACACAGCTTTTCTTAAGAATAATGCATTAGCATTTAATTTCTTCATTTGGGCATTACATTATCTTAACAAACTTCCAAATCTGGGTTAACGCAGATGCCAGGGAAGTACTCTTGGTAATATTTAGCGGCCTGAGACTCTAAACATCCTAATCTTCAGTTCCATTAGCAAAGAATTGTCTAGTACAACATGAAAATAGCAACCCCCTTCTCTTTGAGGAATACTTTTCTTTGAGAAAGTGTGCTATATGTCAATGACACTACATTAACCAAGATGGCTAACAAATTCAAAAATTAAGGTTAGGGCTTCCCTGGTGGCACAGTGGTTGAGAGTCCGCCTGCCGATGCAGGGGACGCGGGTTCGTGCCCCGGTCCGGAAGGATCCCACATGCCACGGAGCGGCTGGGCCCGTGAGCCATGGCCGCTGAGCCTGCGTGTCCAGAGCCTGTGCTCTGCAATGGGAGAGGCCACAACAATGAGAGGCCCGCGTACCACAAAAAAAAAAAAAATAATAAGGTTAACCCTAGATACCACAGTTATGGAGTCACAATGATTCACTTTACCATATCCATAGTTTTCAAATGTATGTCACTATGTCTCCTGACTTGCATTATAGTACCCCTGCTGGAAAAGAAATTTCACCTTAAACTCAAGCTTATTTGTTAGTGATCTTAGCATCTCTGTATCTGATCTCTGTTGCTGTGTTACAAACAATTTCAGTACTTAGTGAGTTAAAACAACATCTATTTTTTTAAATTTATGACTCCAAAAGTCTACAGTTGAGACTGGGCTTAGCTGCTCAGTTGTTCTGGTCTCTGCTGGCTCCCTCAGTTATGTTTAGCTGGTGGCTATGTTTCTGGTGTTGGTTGGGTACCTGTTTTTCGCCATTTATTTTTCACCCTCGAGTAGAGTAGCCTAGCCTTGCACACATCGTGTTGGCAGAGGTCTGGGAAAGAGCATGGAAATATGCACTGTATCAGCCAAAGCAAGGCACAAGGCCAACTCAGATACAAGGAATGGAAACAGACTACTGTTCAATGAGAAAAGCTGCAAAGTCATATTACAAAGGGTGTGGATACAAGGTAAGGTAAAGAATATTTGTAATTGATCTACCACAATTCTGTTTAGCTCTTCTGAACCCAGTAACAATGCATACACACATGCATGCACGGCGTGCACGCACAAACACACTTTTTCTCCTTTCTTTATACTCCTAGTCACTAATGCAAACTGGGAAGACTCAATATTCAGTTTAACAACTAGTTGTAGACTTCAATTGCCATACTTTATCTTAAGATTGTATTTACTTGAATACAGGTATTGGCAAACATGGATTTTCCTTCTTTTTAAGATGCCGGGGTTGTGTGATCTCCATCATATGGTAGTCAAACCACAGGCAAGTCCTCATATTCCTGGGTTCTTCTATTTCCGCCATCTTCCTCCCTTTCCCTTTCAACCTTTTGCCTGGAAAGCTTAGTAGTTAAACTCACTCAAGTTATTATAAGTAAAATTATATCCAAGTCATTAAGATAATAATAAGAATGATAAAATAAGATGGATGAAAATACCTTGAAAATTCACGGCTAATGATACTAAATTGCAGTGGTAAAGATTTCAATTAGACACTTGGAAATACTTCTTGATTATTATAATTTGAGATATTGGCAAGTGATTTAAAGGAAAGCAATGTTCTCTCTAGAGATTTACAAAAAAAAAAAAATAGTAGACCACTTTATTGGTGGAATGCCTTTAATGAAATACTGCCAAGATACATTGGGCTACATTACATTAGGTGAATGTTTGATAACATGTAGTTCAAACAGAGAAAAAAAATTCACCACTTATAATATTCTACCTTGAGTAGAAAGAATGTATTTAAAATAAATTATACCATAGAACAAAAAATACCTGTCATTATTCCTGCTCCAATGGTAGATACGGAGCATCTTTAATTTTACATTCTGGAAGGACATCTGTTAATACAATCTCCAGACACCTCTGTGGAAATACCTCAAATAATCACCCTCAGTTTATCCAGGTGGGAGAATTTCAGCTAAAATGTAGATCAAATTTTTCTGTCTTAAAATATGTCAGCTGTTAGGTGAGGCTAAAACCTAAATCTCCAAACCTTTTTTCTAACCTTAACGTGTTTACTTGGGAACCCAAGTTTCCTTTTTGTTCCTCTGTCCCTCATTTCATATCCTTCCCTCTTTCCCTGCTGAGAATTGCAATGAACTCCCTTATTAAAATAAGTGCAGAACTAAAGGAATGCCATACCATAATCCACTGGTACAAACTGAACTACCAAGATAAAAATGAATTCATTATTTTAAATAACCAGGAGGAGAATTACCTGTAGAATTTCTGTATTTCCTTCCTATGAGAACATAAAAGTTTATGAAGGGTTAAAATAACATAAATTCTGCTTTTATTTTTATTCTTTTAATGTAAAATTAAACAGATAAAGTAGACACAATATACCTATCATCCAACCTTAAGTTATCAACTCAAGACCACCTTCCTTCTCCCATAATGGTTTGACTCAAATCACAGTCATCATTTCTTTGCTTTTTTTTACATAGTAATAGCAAATGTTATTTATAATAAGGGGAAAATCAGCATGACTGCCAGACCCAATGGACTTCCCTTTGCCAGTTAAAATTCAAGGCTGAATTACTGCATTTTGGTACCTGCAAAGCACTCTGAACATAACTTTCTGTCATTCTTTGAAAGAACAAATGGAAGTCATTTAAACCAGATGAGCAACAGTAGGGAGTTGGCACACCTACAGCACAGGATACACAGCACCACGCACCTATTTCAAGGGAATGAAGAGTGGGTGGCCGGAAGAAAGAAACTCTTTTCCCCATTTAACCTGTAATTTGACAACATCTGTGAAGAATTATCCCCAGCATTGGCATCATAATTGTTGTATCTAACATCAATCACCAGGGAGGGGAAATTACTTGAAATAGATGTTAACGGCATTATAGTTCCAACAACATGAAAGTCAAAAATGAGAGGAATGAGATCTTGTAAGACAGTGCCCAAATTAATCAAGGGGCTAGAGAGACACTAAATTGTTTAATACAAAATGAGGTCCTATATTGGCTTATATAAGAAGAGCTTAAATTCTAAAGACCATTATCTATTCCATATCTGTGTTAAAAAGTTGAGTATTTTATATCTATTGCTTCAGTATGAAGAGAAATATCAGTATGAACATTTTATATGTAAATTTTTTTTAAGCAATGCAAACAATGATTCTTTTCCAAATGAATATTATTGATAGAATGATACAGTCACAGTCTTCCAGGAACTTGAACTTTCAACAAGTCTGGGTACACAGCTTGTCTCACATTTAGCAGCTAACAACTGGGTAGCCTCTAATTACCTGCACCTAATGTATTGAGAAAATATTTATTGGTTTATTGGATTACTTCTTTATAGTTAAGTACTTCTTCAAAATTGGTTGCCTATATTTACATTTTTAAGAATATTCTGTATATTACATTTTAAAAAATCTTTTCAAAACATTTTCTTTACTCTCTTTCAAGACATAACCTTTGCCTGGTTTTTCTCCTACCTCTTAGCCTGCTCTTTTTTTTTTTTTAGTTCTATATCTTATTCATCAGCATCCTCAGAACTCTTCAATGTAGTAATGCCCCAAATGTGTATTTTTCACTTTAGACCTATCCCTTGAACTTAATACTTATGTATTCAGCTCCTGATGTGTCACCTCCACTTGGATATCTAAGAGCAAACTCAAACTTAACGTTCCAAAACTGAGTTCCTGGTCTTTTCTCAACTTTTCCCTTTTACAGTATTCCCACTCTCAGAAGTGGTATCATCACCTTTCCAATTACTCAATCCCCAAACTTTGAAGTAATCTCTGACTCCATTTCATCCATACTTTACAGAATATTCTGCCAGATCTACCTTCAGAATACATCCAAAATCTGACTACTTTTCAAAAATTCCACAGCTGTCATCATATTCTCCTCTATGACCTCTTAATTGAATTATTACACTAGACTCCAAACTGATCTTCCCACTTCTGCCCTTGCCTTCCTAAGTCTATTCTCAGCACAGCAATGTGTGATCCTTTTAAAACAAAATCAGATCTTGTTACTCCTCTGCTCCAAATGGTTTCTCATTTCACTAAGGGTAAAAGCCAAAGTCCTTACAATGACTTAAAACTCTTTCCCACACTCGCACCATCTCTCCTCCCTCCACTCTTTATCATTCCTTAAACACAGGCATGCACCTCCACCTAATGTTCTTTTGCACTTGCTATTCTCTCTTCCTGGGGCTCTCTTACTCTTGATACCTGCAAAAACTACTCTCTCACCTCCTTCAGGTCTGTGCCAAAATGTTAGGTACTTTCTTAGAGTAGCCATCTTCATTATCTAAAATTCCACCATGCCAAAAGTCCCTATTTCTTTTCTTTGCTTAATTTTCTTATTGTAGGACTCATGAACAGCAATTATCGCATGCAATCATGTTTTATATTCATTTATTTTATTTACTCTCTGTTTCACTTCATTTGGCTATAACTTGTCTTCTTTTATACCTACGTGGTTGGCAGAGACCTAGAAAATTTGGTTAGAAAAGATTCAAGGTGGTTTATCATGTGTTTTTTTCTTTTTTTTTTTACAGTTAAAACCACGGACACTCTACCTTTGTTACTATTTTCAAAAACAATTAAGAGAAAGGAGGACTACCAGGCTCACAAGCACATGCAGCATATAATCTTGCACTTACATATAGTCTCTCAGATACGGATGGGAGTTGATGCAGATGAATGGGGATAATTACTTATTTCTAAATCATATCTATCTCATTCTTCTATGTCCATATGCTTTATTGACTACTGCCTTTGGCGGAGCAAACAAGTGAATTATTCTCATAATTCTTCTATCAGTCTCACAGCCAACATTTCTTAAAGAACCACTATCCAAACCATTTTACAATGGTTTAATGCAATTCAAGAATTAACTTACGTAAGCTAATTTTAGTAAATACAGTATTTTAGGCTAGTGAATTTGGTACTTCACAGCCAATATCTCCCTCCACACTTCAAGACTCAGCATTCACTTCATTCATTTCCCAAGCTGCCTGGAGTGTTGGCTGATGATGGCTGAAAGCTGAGTCCCACCCTGGAAACTGCCCAGCCAAGTACATGCTTTATCCCCAAGAGTCCCTCACATTTAATGACTGGGCAATGGGGTGGGGAGGACTACAGAGGCTCACAACTTTCCCCTCTATTTGGGACAACCCTGCAGGGATATCCTAGCTGTAGGACTCCTCCAAAGATTGGCCAAGGCTTTTATTGCAAGTGGACCACAGTTCAACTTCTCCCTCTGCTCAATGCTCCTTTCTTTACTTCCTTACTGTGTTGCGTCTGAAGACACTTGAACACAAGTCTCTTACTGACCACAAATTTCTGCCTCATATTTTGTTCCTGGGAATATGACCTAAGACAGTTGGTGGCAGAAGTGGTCCAAGGAACCAGACTCTAAAAAGGAATTTGGATCTAGCATACCAGCCACCAGACTGGCATTGAGAGACTGGCATCAGACTGGCATTAGTGGTAGGAGATGCAATACTGATAGTTCCTGGCTTATGGTATGGTACAGGTGTTAAAATTTTACCAAGCCTACACTGGTAGAAAATATCAGTGGAAGGGAATGCATTGGTGGGTTCACTGTTTCAGGTGATTGTGGAGTTCGGGGGATGTAGTAATTATAAAGGCTATAGATTCAGAAAATTATTGCTGGGGGCTATCAATGTATTGGAGAAAGGCAATAAAATGATGAAGTTACTAATCACAGATTGAAGAGTAATTATAGAAACAAGAAGGCCTTTAATTGCCTGCAAAGACGTTCTGATCTCTCACAACCAGAATGAAGAAAATGCTGAAGATTACATGCAGAACTTGATTATTAGAATGGTAGAGCTCTAGAGAAGGTAAATTCTCAATGCTGACAAGTCTGACACATCAAAGTCAGAGCTCTGATTGGGTCAGAGGGGGACCCTGAAACTTGGTATCAAAACATCTGAATGGATACACTCAGTAATCTTGAATCTTCAGATTTCCTGAAACCCTCTGAGTGAGCAGAAGTGGGTCCCTCTTCCCTGCTGAAAACTAGTCATACCCCTTTATTTGAAGGTGTATAAACACTTCAGTCTTGCAAGACAATATATGATAACTTAGGATGTATCCCTACTTCTCTTTCTAATCATTGGACCAATAACTAAGGTTAAGTCACAAAATAAAGCAACCAGTGATATGGTAGGTTGCTACGGAATGAATAAGACTAACCCTGGGGGAACTGCAGGACCTATTCAGCACACAGGAGTAAGAGCCAGGAGAATATGCCTGGGACTGGATCCTAAGGACACTGAATCAAGGAGAATAGACCATAGTTGGATAAGAGAGAGTTTGTCAGTATGGGGGCACTTTCATGACCACAATACAGAATTTACACCTTGACAAGTTTCTCCAGAGAAGGTGTTACAATACTAAAGTGAGCCCAAGAAACTTGAAGAAGTGACAACCCACTGTAAGTGAAGAAAAATGCCAGAACAGCTATAGAAGACAGTGCAAGGAGGGATCAAAAACTCAGAGAAGCAAGCATAATACAGTGAATATATTATGTGAGGCTGGAAAAACATACCATTGAACTATGTTGCATGGGAGGAACTATAGGACACTCCATTTAAAAAAGCAATACAGAATGCATAGGTGAAAAGGGAACAAGCATCTCTAAGGAGCTCAGTGATGGATGTCCTCTCTAAGCCAGGGATGATCATAGAAGATGCATTAATAGTACTAGGCTTCTTTTAGCAACTGGAATGATGGCATCCTGAAATAACTGAGGCTATTACAATAATTGGATAATATTAATAATAATAATAATTGGGTACTAACTGTCAGAAGCAAAGGGTGTGGAATTTCCTAATACAATAATATCAGAATGATGACTAGGGCGTCCCTACATACAAAGAACTATGGACATATTTAATAGCACACAGTACCCCTAGACAAAAGACCAATGAGCAGTTAACATGAATTTTGCTTAATTTATTCAATAAACTGTCATCAAGGATGGAAGATGAGGAGATTGAGGGTAACCATCCCAATAAAAAGTCATGATTTTGCACCTGGTTTCCAGACGTGAGCCAGTTTTCAGACATAGAAGCCTCTGACTACCTAAGAGATGGGTCCCCAGAAGGAACGTACAACAGCACAAGTGTGTATGATAGTTGTTCCTTCAGTCTTTCTTGAAAGAAATCTTATTTATTTGGGAAATTGTACTCTGGTGAAACGGAACTACCCAAACCTACCAAGAATTGCATGACGAAGGGTCTGAGTTGATGTCAAAACCCAGAGACCTGCTTAAGTGAGGATGTGTGAAAGGCAGGTAATAAATGGAACCTGGTTTGCGTCCAGCTCACTGTGGGTCCTTTGAGCAAATACAGATACCTTGTGGTCATACCTCCAGACCCTGGAAGTATAGTTGAAATGGACATATTTGGTAGTTGGCAGAACCCTCCCATTGTTGTTTTGGGAGGGGCAGCAATTCATCTTGATTAGAATCAATACTTACTCTGGGTGTGGTTTGCCTTTCCTGCTTGTGGGGCCTTAATCAGAACTGCTATTGAGGGCTTTCAGATTGAGGGATTCATAGACAAAGGATCCCACATAACATTACATCAGACCAAGGAAACCACTTTATTGCAAAGAAGGTACAGCAGTGGACTCATGGTCATGGGGTCAGCCAATCCAGTAACATACTTTATAACCCAGAAACTACCTCTTGTCAGAATAATGGAACAGCCTTTAGAAAATACAACTGAAGTCCAGATTTGAGGTAATAATCCAACAGGATGAGGCACCATACTTCAGGATGCAGTATATGTCCCAAATCAACATGTGCTACAGTATTCCCAATACATAAATACATGAGTCAAGGAATCCGATAGAAGTCCGGACCAAGTTCACTTGTCATCACTCCTAGCAACCTATCTGGAGAATGTGTGTATTCCTAGCAACCTATCTGGAGAATGTGTGCATTCTCCCTCTATATGTAACTCTGGGATTTGTGGGTTTAGAGATCTCGTTGCTCAGAAGAGTAATGCTTTCACTAGGGGACACAGCACGAGTCCATTGAACTTCATCTGTGATTGCCATAGAGTTACTTTGGGCTTCTCACACCAACAGACCAGGAGTTAAGGAAAGGAGTCACCAATCTAGCAGGGAGACTTAATGGACACTGAACATCAGGAAAAGGTAGAGCTGGTGTTGTTCACTGGAGTCAGGGAAATATATATTTTGCATTTAGTGACCCACTGGGTAGATTATTTTGACAATAAACAAACAAGTGTAGCAATCTTGGTCTAATAAGTGTGTGATAATCAGAGGTTCAAACCTCTCAAGATGAGAATCTAGATCACCTCACTAGGTAAACTTCTAGACCAGCAGAGGTACCAGCCAGGGTGAGTGGCATCTAGAATAGCAGGATAATGTGGAATATCATTGCAGACCTGAGATCAGCTGCATAGATGAACTTATAAGAAGCAAGTGGGTCTGAGTGATACAAAAATTGAAAAATTCCCACTTTGTGGGAAGTGGTGCACTGGCCAGATAAATCCTTGAAAATCAAAGTACTTATTCCCTCAGACCTGGGAGCATTGGCTTCTGGTGGCCCACAGCCAAATCCCTTCTTCAGGATTATAGTAGATTGAAGGGAACTGTTCAAACTAGATCAACACCCCTCCTTGAGGACAAGGCTACATTCAATGACTAAGCAATAATGAGATACAAAAGTCTGGTCTTTTTGCCTCGGTTTGGGATAACTGTGCAAGGCCATTCAAGATTCCAAGCTTCCTGTGGGATCGGTCAAGTCCTCTGATATGACAGCATCATAATTTAATGTCTCCTTCTGCCCTGACCTAAGGAAGATGGTGATGATCTGTTATCAATTCTTGTTATAAATACTACGATTAATGTTTACTAGAAAATTCACTGTATAAATGTATATACATTTATAAAATGTTTATATTTATACTAAATCCATAAATATAGAATATAATTTATATATAAATATATGTATTTACCCTAATATATGTGTGTTTATATATTCATACACACATACATACATACACATAAATTTGCACTTAAACTTTGCTAATATTGGCACTGCTTTTTATAGTGATGGTAAAGACAAGAGACGGAGGTCAACCCTATTTTCTCAAAAAAATTATCCCCATCCAAACCCTCTTGGTATATTTGGTAAACGGTCAAGATGAGTCTTATTTTTTTTTTAATATGACATTATTATTACTTTGAATAATACCAGCTAACCTTTACTGATTGATTATTACATATCATGCAGTACACTGATGAATGGCAATGGCAGTAAAGAAGGATAGAACTCAAGCAAATCTCTGCTCGTAAGAGAACATTTTAAGAGAAAACATGGTTCTATTCAGCAAAATACAGCTACGTGTAGCTCAGAAAATGTACATACACCCTGGGGTCCTATTGCAATAGAATATCTTTAGAGTAAAACAAATTCAAATTTGATATTATTGATTTAACATCTAAATTGTGTTTATGCTTGAAAAATATGGCAAATATAAAATTCAAGCTCTATATAAAACCATTTACTTGTAAGCTAATCAATTACACAAAGAAATGCCAAGTCTTAGTTACATGAAATCTAAACGCCAAAATATTAGTTGACACGGTAAAAAAAGATTTTGATGTAAAGATACAATATTCTCAAGACCGACAGTCTGTTCCACTAGCCTAGAAAGGAGAGTGAAGGAAAATGCTAAAGATTCCCAAAATAAAGATCTGAGGAGCCCTTCTCTGCTAGAACTGTGGAAGTGAGAAGTGGTTGGGTTGTATAGGTGGTCTCTAGCAAGTTTTAATTAAATTGAGCAATAAAAAAGCACTGCCCTTTATGGTGAGAAAGAACTCATAAAATTTTTGTACAAATGCCAGGTAATGCTTACATTAGTGTCCTTGAGGGCTTTTGTTTTTGCTGTTTTTCAGCTCCGTAAAGGTTCCGCCTAAAAAAATAATGAAGATCCTAGTCTTCCTTAAATGTTTTGTGAATCAAAGTTACTTCACAAGTTTGTCCATGGTAACTTTGGTAATCTAAGTCTATCACACAGCACTAAAAAAAAGTCAGGTAACTTTCAAAAACTCATACTATCTTGTTATTTCTTCCTTGAAATGAACCACATTAAAAATCTGTTGATTAGGGATACTCTAATCAACATTCTGTTCCATGAATGATATAGTCTAAGAAATTTGTTTGTTTCATCTGTCCCTTCAAAAATTCTGCCGTCTCACCAGTTAAATATGTCCTTCACGAGACATCCGAGTTATTTCTCTGAAACCCAAATTTGTCATATTCCTCTCCCACATAAAAATGTTCCCTGGATCCCCATAACACTAGGATGAAGTCCAACCTGCCTTTCTATCCTCACCATCTACCTCTCCTCCCTGTTACCAGTCACCTAGAATTATTTACTGTTCTCAATGTGTTCTGTTTTACCCAGCTCCATTTTTGTATATAAATTACTCCGTACAAGGAGTGACGTGCTCCTGTTGTCCATCAGTGTCCTTCTGTTTGTACAGTGCGATGGAAAGTGAAGGGCACAAGTTTTGGACTCAGAAAGATGTGACTTAAAGTCTCAATTTGCTAGAAATGTGACCTTGAGGAAAAATTTAATCTTAGTCTGACTATTTTCATTGATAAAATGGTGACAAAAATTACCTTATAAGATTGTGGTGATTGATGAATAAAGTATTTAATGCATCAAGGTATCCTACTGTGTCTTAAACATAATATGTGTTCAATAAATAGTAGCTATTATAATTTTCATCATAAAAAAAGAGAGCCCCTCTGTAAATACTTCCCTGATTCACCCATGCAAAGTTAGATATTCCCAATAGCATCTTCGAGTTCCAATAGCAAGTTACAGAAATTGCTATTATGGAACTAGGTATAACTTTTGCATGCTCTTCTGTTTTTCCTTTGTAGCAAGTTTCTAAGTTTACCATCTGTAGAAATCTTTAAATATTTTCTTCCTGCTTCCATTCTACCTTTGATATAACTCTATTAGTTAAATCATTACAGAAAAGTATAATTACCTTGCATATTTTGCCTCAAATTGTTACGGACTTCGAGGGAAAAGTTTATAGCAGAGGTTGGTGGCTGATTGCCAAACCCTTTTCCTCTTACTCCTTGTCATAAAGCTAGACTGTATTTCCCAGTCTGGTCTACAGTTAAGTGTGGCTATAGGATTGTGTTCCAGCTAACGCATTTTGAGATGGATCAGTTTGTATCATACATCCAGGCCTGGTTCAAAGATATCACTCATACATTATCCACTTGCTCTTGTCCTTCCAGCATGTTGCAAATAAGCACAACTGTGGAACACCATGTTAAATGTGGCTTCCAGGGACCAGAAATGAAGGGACTCTGGGTCCCTGAATCACTACTTTGAGGAGGGACACTTACATATCAGGGACAATCTGTCAAGGACCAAGTAGTAAATATTTTCAGCTTTGTGTGCCTTATGGTCTTTGTTGCAACTACTAAACTTTGTCATTGTAGAGCAAAAGCAGCTAAAGACAATTTGTAAATGAATGGCCGTGTTCCATTAAACTTTTATTTACTGAAATTTGAATTTTATATGACTTCTACCTATTATGAAATAGTATTCTTGTTTTGGTATTTTCCAATCATTTAAAAAAGAAATAACCATTTTTAGCTCAAGGGGTTTAAAACCCAGGCAGGGACCCTTGAACTGTAATGTGCCCACTCCTGCTAGGCCACTGAAACTTCAGAGCTTACTAGTTACAAAAATAGTTGTTAACTTACAAATACAAGAGCAGTAATTTATTCATTTGTGTATTCCTAGGAACAAATATGGCACATAGTAGGCAGTCAATAAAGTGTGCAATGAATGAATTAATAAACGAATGGTGCATTTAACCTGAGTCTACTTTTGTCTTAGGAAATCATTCAGAGTGGAACATACAGCTAAACAAATTGGCATAACTCCCATCGTTCCTTAACACTGTACTGTGTCAAGTACTCTGAATATTTTACATAAGTATTTGAGGATAATAAAACTGTACTTAAATTTCAACGTATTTATGGAAAAATGAGATTCAGAAACATATAAAGGCCAAAGTAGTGCATTAGTCAATATGGAAACCACAATGATAAAAACTAAACTTTCTCATAATAATCAATGCACTAAGATAATATTACAATAAAAATTCATTGTCAGTGTTGATTTTAACATTATCTTAAAATCAAAAGCTTGAGAGAAAGTAAGATAGATTCATTTAAGGATTATTTGCTCTCATTCCATCCTGGCTCTTTCTTTGCAGCACTTATCTTGATTGTAAAACACTCATTATTTGTTTTGTCACTTATTTAATGCATTCTTTCCCAATTCGATTTTAAGCTATTTGGTGGCAGGACCTTGTCTATTTTACTTCTATGTTGCCAGCAATTATCCCAGTTCATGGCACCTATGAGACATTAAATACATATTTGTGAGGTTTATGGATAAAGCATACATATGATTCTGTTTAATTAAATAAGAGAATAGTTGGAAGACTATTATGAATCACATGAAATTTTTAAAAAGTGAAGTGTACTTTGCCAAGTAACTCCAAAAAGAAAACAGATATCTTCCAAATTCAAAAATAAAATCCATAAATTAAAAAAAAAAAGATTGTTCTTCTGAACAAAAATGGTCCTTACATCTTTCTAGTAAAGAGGAAATGGAATTCTTCGTTAAGAAGCAACTATGTATTTTCATTATATATAAGAGGAAGAAAAACAGCTGTTGTTGAACTCGGCTAAAGGAAGTCTGAAGCCTGATAACAAACGTAGTGGTCACAGTTAAGTTTGCTCCAAGTTAAGCATGCCAGACCAATAGAAGACATCAGAGGAACTTCAAAAGCCTGAATCACCTAAGCATGCTGGCAAAGAATGACATTTTTAATCACCTTAGGTCGATTTATGAGACTGGAACTCTCTCAAACATCTAGCAATTCCCTAAGCTTAATTCAGGTACATATAGTTCCAAGCTCATAAGGTTTTAGCCTTGGTGTCATAGAATCAGAACAGAAAATGAAAATACTGCCATATAAACAGAGCTAGTGTTTCAGCCACACATCTCCCTTTTAAGAGAGTATATGGAGACACAGAGAGGGAGAACAATTCTCAGATATATAGCCCACCTAGGTAAAGCACTTTCAAATGTACTTCATTTATTTATTTTAGGCCATTTTTGGCTCAAAATCATGCAAAATTACTGTCTCTAGTTTCATTCTGCTCTTTTGAAATAGTCCAGATTTTGTGCTAAGAGTTTAAAGCCACAGCAAAGACCTAGGCCAAGAGGGAAAGCTTTTGAAGAGTTCTCACAGCTGTGAAAACACAAGCCTCAGGCTGTGTGTAGAGTTACTTCAAACAGCTGCTTCAGGTGACTAAACACCTTGAGTCTCATTCATCAAGTGTTGTTTATACTGGCTGACAGACCAGACTTGGAGAATTAACTCAGAGAAAAAAGATGTACTACATACCAAGTATGGGAAAGGAACCCTAGTTCTTTAAATCTGAAGCAAAGAACAAGAATAATAATAATAACTTGAGTAATTTAAAATCAAGCAGAACAGGAATAATTTTATTTTATGTTAATACGTCTTGCGATACCCTTTGCATCTTTACAATCAAAGAGAAACAAAACTGATGGTTTGCCACCTTTTGATCCTGTGAATAAAATTGAGATGGATATACCTCCTACATGCAGGGAAACACCTTAAATATATGACCACAAAACTTCTCATTAATTATCAGTGAGCACAACATTGCAAGACTAGATATAAATAATGCATTTTCATTATTGTTAAAAAGGAAAATACGGCTTTCTTCTTGCCTGGATTCACTGTCTTATTGCAAACATTGTCTCATCAAGTCTTGGCCATAGTGTTCATCACCTAGTATTAAAAAATTCCTTCATCTAATCTAGTCAAAAAGGTGACATGATAATATATTTTAAACCATGTAACTATTTGCATGGATCAAAAGAAGAATGAAATAAAATGACATGAGTCAGTGTCAGGGGAAGTGTTACTTGTTAAGAAAGCTTTAAATATTGAAAGCCAGTTTTAATATTTCCTTTTAATCTAGAAATATGTCACTTGGTAATTTTTTCTTTACAACATCAGCGTGGTTAAGGACAACATTTACCATGGCTCCATTCAGCACTAAACAGGAGAATCTAGCTTACACTCTCTCCTTTATCATGGCCGATGTTGTTGGTTGTCTCTTCTACTGCAATGAGTTTATCATTTATATTATGTCAGGTTTCAAAAGTTAAACCTCTTTTAAGCACCGCCCCCATTCACTAGTTCATAAGTGATATTTAAATATTGCCTCTATTTTTCTGATCCTTTTTCCAGTTCAAAAATGGCTTTCAATTTTTTTTTAATCAATGTGCTTGAAAGCAGTTCTCAAGCTTTATTGTGCATAGAAAGGATCTGGGAAACTTGTGGAAATGCAGATTCTGATTCACCAGGTCTAGGGAGTGCCTGAGATTTTGCATTTCTAATAAGCTCTCAAGTGAATACTCATACAAGGACCATACCTTGAATAGCAAGGCATTGAAGAATACTAGTCTTGAAGAGCAAAAGGGAAAGACAATATTTTTTTTATTTTTAAAGGTTAAGTGTTTTCTTTCCTAGCTATACAAGGATAGAGACAAACATTTGTTGTCCAACCATTAGGCAAAATGATGATGAAAAACAAGGTTATAGAGTCAGTATGTTCTACTATTTAAAGTATAGAACTAAAGACTAAAGAGTTATATTATTGTATATTCAATGCCAAGGCATCCCAAAGAGGTCAGGGACATTAATCCAAATAGGACACAAATGTGAAAAATAACTTTTCATCTTTCAATATCATTGTCTATGAGATAATGATAGGTGATGCGTGGGGGGGGAAATGCACCTGGGAGGAGAGTGCTGGCCACACCCGAGCAGTAACAATGGCTTCAATGGAAGAAAACATAATTTTCATTAGCAAAGAAATAAAAGATGCAAGCAAACAAACAACGAAGTCAGGAAATGCCAAGGCAAAGGAAATTATGGAAAGCATGAAAAGGGAATATATACTGAAAATCTACCATTCTACAAATAAGAATCCTTTGACACAGCTATTGCATCCATTTTATAAATGAAGACAGTGAGTCCCCATTGGGTTATTTATGTAAATGCAGGTAATAGCTGTCGGAGATTTTAATCCAACTCCCTCATATTTAAAGTTTGTCTGTCTGTCTACCATTGTTCTGACTCTCAAAACTAGGACAAAAGGACGATTTAGGCACTAAAGAAGTAGTTGATACTAACAGTGCCCTAAGAAAAACTGAGAAATCAAGCAATATATGAGTTTTGAGAAGGGTTCCAGAAAGTCAACTTGAGAAGTGTAGTAGGAAAGAAAGGTGAACAGGAAATAAGTGATGAGTAGTGGGAAACAGGCACTGAATGGTAAATGTTCTGCAAAATGGATAACATACACTGGTTACTGAGAATTAATTATACAAGGTTTAGCACTGGCTTTTCAGATCTGGGCCATTAGGTACGTTCCCATTTAATCTCAGCTGCTTTATATAAAACATCAGACCAGTCCATTCAAATTACTGAGTAATGACTATCTACCAGTTACTGTCAGGGACAGAGTTAATGAAACTTTATATGGTTCATCAAAATATATTTGTGAGAAAAAACAGTTGGCAAAGAGATTCTTGGTGATATTAAAACAGTTTCACAATGAATGCTTAAAGATAAAGTAATTGAATCATTCTCTCAGATCAGTTTAAAGATAAGGGTGTTCCTGAATCAGAAAAATATCCATGTTTCTCTTGCCACTGTCTTGTGAGACAGACATGTGTTATGTACAATACAGAAATATGATTTGCAGAATTAAATTGTAAAGAGAAAGCAATGTAAATTTAAGAATGACCTAGACACCCTACATGAAATTTGTCTACAGGAATAAATCTCTTTCTGCCTAGTCACAGATATGAGTGAGGCAATAAAGCAATACAATAATCTGAGTTAATCGGCTTTGATGATTCTGCCATATAACGGTGGGGGTAGGGCATGACACCTAAACCAAACAAATGAACTACTCATCATTACACATTTCAGGAAATGGTAACATTGCTGAATAGAGAATGCTAGTAGAGGGTAGTGCTTGTTGCTACTCTCTTGTGGGGTCAGTGGTGCCAACTTCCTCAGATAGTCTCTGCATTTCTGTATTTGTAACATTAACGATAGCCCATATATTCTGGCTCCCTTTGCCAGATGGCAGAAAAAAGAAAATTAAAATCTGAATTGTACTGCATCTAATTTATTTTCTAAGGTTTGGGTTGATGTTTTTCTCCTCTACAAAAATGAGACTTATTTTACAAAGTGAAAAAGTAAGCTGGAAAAGGAAGGCATTCACAAAAATCCTCCTGGGGAGAGTCCCTGAGGATCAGAGGGTGCTCTGCTATCACCCACTTCAATGTAATTTTTTAAAAAACAACTTTTTTGAAGTATAATTGATTTACAATGTTGGGTTAGTTTCAGGTGCACAGCAAAGTGATTCAGTTATATATACATATATATTTATTTTTTCAGATTCTTTTCTCTCATACGTTTCTACAAAATATTAGGCATAGTTTCCCATGCTATACAGTAGGTCCTTTTTTGTTACCTATTTTGTATATAGGAGTGTGTATATGTTAAACTCAATCTCCAAATTTACCCCCCCAACTTTCCCTTTGGTAACCGTAAGTTTGTTTTCTAGGTCTGTGGGTCTATTTTTGTTTTGTATATAAGTTCATTTGTACCATTTTTTTTTTCGATTCCACATATAAGCGATATCATATGGTATTTGTCATTCTCTTTCTGACATACTTCACTTAGTATGATAATCTCTAGGTCCATCCATGTTGGTACAGATTGCATTATTTCATTCTTTTTTATGGCTGAGTAGTATTCCATTGTGTGTTTGTGTGTGTGTGTGTGTGTATATATATATATATCTTACATCTTTTTTTATCCATTCATCTGTTGATGGACATTAGGTTGTTTTCCATGTCTTTGCTGCTGTAGATAGTGCTGCAGTGATCACTGGGGTGCATGATATCTTTTTGAGTTATGGTTTTCTCTGGATATATGCCCAGGAGTGGGATTGCAGGATCATTGGGTAGCTCTATTTTTTACTCTTGTTTCTGTTCAACAAAGGATTTTCTCTCTGCTCTCCTAAACTTTGTATGGTGTGTCAGGAGGCAAATTTGAAGCCACATATTTTTCCCCTCTCCTATTTAAATTCTTACCAAAAGTTCATTTGCTTAGAGAACTAATATTCCACAAGAGAGCAAGTCTCAAGAGGAGCTGTTATGATCACCTGTCACTGGAATTTTCAGGAATTATAGAATAAATAGAATCAGTGTTTATTTATATGATTCCACCTAAAAACAACTGCTTAAACATTATGAAAATTTGGACTCCAGTCTGCATGTATACTTTTATTTACTTTATGGCATTTATTTTTCTTTGTTTCTTTCTCTCTATATATATTTTCCTCTGCCTGTGTACCTAAGAATACCCTGAGAGTACCACTGAGTAAATCTTCCAAGACTGCTGTGTGCATCCTGTAGTCACTGCCTTGCAAACAGATTGGAGACGGTAGCTTACATGTGCTTCTGATTATGTTAATGAATTAGAGGTCAGGCCCTTTGACTCTTCAGTTAAAGCAATCTGAATCCAGTTAAAGGTAAAATTAAACTAAAAAGAGTTTTGGTTACCTCATAATCTCACCTTGTTTAAAAATACCTTGTTTAATATGTTCTGAAATCTGGCATAAATGAGAGTCTCTTCTTTGATCTATGTACAACGAAGCTAGAAAATATAATCTCCTCCACTCTAAGAATGATAATAAAATATATATTTTACTCACTGAAGCAAATATAATTACTCAAATTTTCCATCTAATGCATGGTGATAAATTCCATCCCAACTTCACAAGGTGAAAATGGTCAAATATGGACAAACTTGGCTCCAAGTTTCAATCTCCTCTTTCGAAAGTTTGGAAAGACAGTAGCCTAGTATTCTAGCCACCTTGTGTTATCACAGAGCGATAAAGCACAGGGTAGAATACTACTTCCTAGAATGGGTTTCTGGGACAAATGGGCTCTACTCACACATCAGAAAGTCAACACTTTGGGACTTGGTGGCTCCCAGACTTAATGGAAATATTCTATTTGTGAATATGTATGAGTTCAACATAACTGAAAAAAGAAAAAGAAAATAACAGTCTTTAAAAGCTCTAAGCAGCTGGTGATATAAGCGTTGGCCCCTCTTACATTTCTCATGGCCAAACCCACTTGTCCAAACCCCTGAGCTATGGGAAGAGAAGAGGATCATGAACATCTTAATTTTGGTCATGGATATGAAGGTTAAAATAGATGGGCAAGTCCAGGTTCTTTAATAAAATCTGTTCCAGAAAGTCTTCTCCCATGAAAAAAGAAATGACAAGGTGTGGTATGGAAAAAAGATCTGTATCCAACATAATATTTTCTTTCGAAGATCAGACCATCTTTAAAATGATAAGGCAGATTAATTTTACTAATCATGAGGACTTGATGAAATATTATACAACTGATTATTAATTCAAGTAGATTTGTGGTAAAATGTTATTAGTCAAGATTTATTAGGCACAGAAATGGTCTAAGCACTTTATATGTTTGAAATATTAATGCCCACACCTGATGAAGCAATCCTATTATTATCAGCACTTCACAGATGAGAAACCTGGAGCAGAGGGCTTAAGTAACTTGTCCCACAGGATATAACTGGTAGGAAGTGGAGCCACAGTTTACATCTGGGCTAATTCCAGAGTCAGCATTTTTAGCAAGTGACCACTCAACCTGAATAATTTCTTCAAAATTTTGCTTTTTATATTACTCCTATCATAGGGGAGGATGGGATCTTTAAATTAAATTAGATCTTGAAATTAGGTGGTGGCCTTCCCCTGATACTACCAAATTCTGGCATCATGTTGGTCTCAACGAGCAGCTCACTGACTCACTGCAAAAGAGTCCAGCAAAGCAGAGCCTCTGAAGGCAAGGGAAAAAGAACATTTATGGGAAATGAGGCTACTTAAGCAATTCCGAATTTATATTTAGCCATGAAAAACTTATTGAAACTATTTGTAGTGCCTTTACCCCGTGTCAACTTCGCTTAGCTAGAACTACATTTTCCAGAATTCCTTTTCCTATAGGTGACTGGGTCAGAGTTGGCCACAACAGAAATTTGTGTGAGATTTGCAAGGCAGAAGCAAAGAAGCAGGCATTTTTATGGTCTAAGTCATCGTAGGGAAGGCCCTGTTGGCATTCACTCATGTAATTGTTTTTGCTCTCGCTCATCTTGTTGGTACAGAGAGCAGCCAGGCTTACTGGACCTCTTCCTTCAATGTCCCAGAACCGTGGGCAAGGCACATGTACAGAAGGGGTGCCAGCAGAACCTATGGATCACCTGTGTCATTGACATTGGAGGCAGTGAGAGACAGACGTGATTCTGGGTTGCCATCACAGGTTCCTATTATTCCTTGGTCTCTCCTACTTTATGTCTATCTGCCCTTCCCAGCTGATGTCTTTGCTGACATTAGGCCCATTATATAGACTGCTCAACCAGAATTGTGTAACACTTAATCGCTTCATTAAGTTTCTTATTCTGTATCACTAGAGTGGATCTGCTCCTCTTAATGAACCCTGAACAGTATACCAGTCATTCCTCGTGGATTGCTCTTAGCAAACTTTTAGAATTTGGGATTACAGATGCTATCAGTGATAGCCTATCATGGCAGAAAAGACAAAGATCAGAAAAATGTAGTATTTCCTTAAAATTGGAGTGAGGGAAAAAGTTCAATTGGAACAAAAAGCATGCAATAAATGAACAATCAAATAAAATATACTATATGGCATTTATCAAGTGAATTTTACTCCTCTCATACTGCATTTATTCCACATATCATATGATTTAAGCATGCCATCATGCTTCATGGCAACACAGCAACATGGAATTTCTGAAGCAGAAATTATCTTGCTCATAGAAAACTGGAGATAACTATGAATATCATTTATTCAGTGATTTGAACCTGGCTGCAGACCTGGCCTCCCTGTGGGTATACATATTGAATAATGGCAGCAAGAAAGTGAATTTGATGTCGTATATCTAGCTAAATTCCACCTGCCAGGACCCTCAGGAAAAACTAAATTTTCTCTAACACCACCTACCCACAAGAAATAAACAGAGACAGCCTAAGGCAGTTGTGTTCATCCTAGCTGCCAGAACCAAACTATATGTGATGACCAACTAGTTGTGAAGAAAAAAAAAAATAAACACACAAAAAAAACTTCAAAGAGGTAAGAAACTTAATGTATTAAGCACTTCCAACTCTGAGAGGAAATCCACAGCAAATTTCAGTACAGCTAGGTTAGTCATATGGCCTGGTTTTCTCTGGATACCCTGATCTATGCCCAATTTACCAGAGAAAATATTCACAAACTTCTCTTTCATTCTCAAATATGTCACAGTTTTGATAAAAATTATCTTTTACCCTAGTAATAAGCCACGTGTATTGAGTCCTAGTATATGAAAGGAACTGTCTTATGAAATTTAACGTATTACTTTCTTTAGTCCTAGCAAACCCCCTCCACCTTGAGGGAAGTATCATTAGCGCCCTCTTTGGTAAGAAGGCTGAGCCACGTGGAAATTAGCAACTCGCCAAAGCCCATGTGGTTGTAGGTGGGAGAGCAGAGCAGTTGAAATGCAGAGACCTTAACCATTATGACAAACTACAATAAGAATCTAAGACAGACAGCAGATGAAGACCCCTTGGGTTTGTGTAAAGAGAATCTCCCCAGTTTCTGCCCCTCCAAAGAGCTTCAGTTTCCCCATACATTTGCTGGTGATCTATATCAAAACGTGTGATGGTTGATTTTATGTGTCAACCTGGCTAGGCTATGGTGCCCAGTTGTTGGATTATACACTACATGTTGCTGTGAAGGTATTTTGTAGATGTGATTAACACTTATAATCAGTTGACTTTCAATAAAGAGTACCCTCCATAACGTGGGTGGAGCTTATCCAATCCACTGAAGACCCTGTGAGCGAAAACTGAGAATTCCCAGATAAGAAGGAATTCAGCCTCAGGACTGTACCATAGACATCTTGCCTCTGGAGTTTCTATTTTTTCTGGACTGCCCTGTGGGCTTGGGGTCAAGACTGTGACTTCAATTCTTGCCTGAGTTTCCAGCCAGCGCATCTGCCCTACACATTTTGGACTTGCTGGTCCCCATAATTCTGTAAGCCAATTTCTTACTCTCTCTCTCTCCTTATCATTTACATCGGGAGCATACACTACTCTTTTTCTCACTTTACAGGTGAGAAAACTGATGTGTTAAAGATACTAACTTACTCAGTCAATGTTACATACCTACACAGTGATAAAGTGTAATATTTACCCAACCTAACTGACCTCAGAGACTTGGCGCTTAGTCACTAAACTACATTGCAACCCAGGGGCACACAGCCCAAAAGTCAACGAAGCAGGATAAGAAAAGTCAGAGACTTGAAGTCAAGACTCCTAAACTATAAGTTAAGTTTTAAAAGCTACAACCAAGTGCTCTTGGGTAACTCAGTTTCCTCTTTAAGCTCCAGATTTTCTATCTATAAATAGAGGAAAAGAGCTGCCAATAACCTTGATATAAAGATAAAAATATGTCAACATATAAAAATTTAGGCATCATTTTATCTTCCAGATGAGAATTCATATCCTGGTCTCTTTCTCCCACTGACAACAAATGTCCTAGGATATTGAACATAAAAATATTGGGACTTCCATAGTGGTCCAGTGGTTAAAACTTTGCTTTCCAATTCAGGGGGTGCAGGTTCCATCCCTGGTCAGGGAGCTAAGATCCCACATGCCCCGGGGCCAAAAATCCAAGACAGAAAACAGAAGCAATACTGTAACAAATTCAATAAAGGCTTAAGAAAAGAAAAGAAAATGACCTTCTAAAAAAAAAAAAAAAAACTCTTGCATCAGGAGGCCTAGGATACAGCACCCAGTGTCCACATAATTGCTTTGCATTTACTGATATTAACACAAGGAACACCAGAACATTTTGTTAGCACAGAGGCTTTGACATAGCACCAATACTTTTCTTAACCCTTTAGATTAGTATATATGTGTGCATATACATATCCATTTAACATTTAAACATGTTAAAAATTGAGGATATGAACATTTGTAAAAAGGAAATAAGAAAAGAAAAAATAGGACCAAATGAGCAAAGCAATTAAAGTGAAAAAAAAAAACACCTTGAAAAAGCAATAAATGTTAAAAGATTAATAAAATGTTAGTGTTTGGTGAAACAAAGCCAATTAAAAAACAAACACAACACTATGTCAGACACTGTAGAAGAGTAGAGACGTGAGAAATCTTACCAAATCAGGAAAAATCCAGGTCCCTTTAAGGGAAAATTTGCCAAATCTTGTTTAGAATATCCTTCACAATGCACTTACTGACTTTGTTCAGAATATTTCAAGTGCATGTAAAAGTCTATGTTCATGATAATGCATTTTCATTATTCTTAAAGATGTAATAGTTTCTTTACTTAAATAGCTCAGTGTTTTTTCTTTAACTGAGCAGCAGCACAGCCTTCAGGTGTGTTTACACTCAGCAAGAGGAAAGGTAAGAATTCAGAAGCAAGAATAAGGATAGGAGAAATGAACAGAAAAATCAAAGAAAAACACGGGGTAAGCCAAAACAAAGAAGAGAAGGCAATTTATTTTAGCAATATGGTGAACTGAGGAGAAAAAAAGGACTGTCTAATATGGTAACTTGCAGGGACAGATCCAAGTGAGCTTACTGAGTCATTTTATGTGAAAGTCAAATCATAACTAATAAATTTAAAGCACTGAAGTCCATCTGGCATATCGTGTATGGTAAATGAAATTGTCTGTTTTGCTTCCATACGGTCAAGATACTTGGGAGAAGATTAGGTAAACGGCTGCATATACCAAAGGGGTTGTTAATTTTTTTATTGGTACATTGAGCCAATGTAGTTAATTCTATAGATTCAGACCCTAGACTCCTCCTATGTACCCTCATATCATTGATGTTAATAGGAAAAGGGTATGTAAAAGAGATAGATGAGAGTTAAGCTGGCAAAGAAAATGCAGCTTTCTGTGTTTGTTCTCAGGACAGGATAGAATGATATACTAACTAGTTTCCTCAGCTCATTCTGTAGTAATGTTTTTCAGACCTTAGCTCTTTCCTCCCTTTTCTACTACAAAGGGAGCATATGGCGCCACAGCCTTGCACAAAGAAAAGAAAACATGGTAGTAAATTATCTTAAATACACCTGAACTTACGATAGCCAGTCAAGCTTTCCCTAGAAGGTTTTTTTTTTTTTTTTCACATAATTCTAGATTTATTTTGCCATTTAAATGTTTATTTTGGCTGAAGTCAAAATTTAATTTGTTCTTCAAAGAAACATAACAATGGAAATAAAGAGGAAGCTTTTGTTCGCTCCCTGGGAGTTCTGAAAAGTAATAATTATAAAATGATAAGATTCTAAATGAAAATGTCACTTGGAAAGGTTGAGGTTGACAGTGGCACAGACCTATGTGAAGGGAAAAAAGTCACATTATATTCATGAACATAAATATAACCAGATGATGTAATTTTACATCTTTTGATGATTTATTATATAAATGTTTCATACGTTTGAAATAAAATTCTAAAAATAAATGTTCATTACAAGTCGCAGAAAATACTTCTTTTCAAGGATAGTACTCATAAGCTAGTATTACTATTAAAAGAGAATTAATAGATCGATAATATAAACTAAGAAAACTGATACATACACCCACACACTGAATCAGAGAGTAACTCATTATGACAGATATTTTTACTTATTTCTAGTCATGACATTCAGTATGTATTGAACAACTGCTCTGATGAGCCATTGCATTATGGTTTCACTTGTCCCTTGGAAATATGCACACACACACACCCCACACCACACAAACACACACACACATACAACCACCAACATAATGACAGCAAGTTTGGAATTTTAAAAAATCAAATGTCTGTTTTATAATTATGCACACTGATTAGAGATTAGAAGCCAGCTTCTGCCAAAGACCCAAAGATGGTCTTTCTTCACAAGGAGTTTCTATGATACTTTTTGCAAGTGGTGAAGTTATGCAGGGTTCAGGAGAATGCCTAATTTGTGCAGACATGTTTCAGCTTTACCTTTCTAGATATCTCAACTCTGTCACTTGAGTCATGTGTTAGAAACTGGATGGTATATTAACCTACACACATGTATAGATGCACACACACACACACGTGGGTGCACACACACAGGTGTGTCTTAGCAACCAAATGTGTCACTTCCGTCACATATGATGAACCTCCACCAAAACTCTACTAAAGTTTCCTTTAGTAAGTAAGTTTCATGGAGTGCTAATTTGATGTGGAAGGAGCAGGAGGGCTGGTTTCTTAATCTTGTCACTGTCTTTAGAGTTGTCACTTGATATCTCTGCATGAAATGACTGACACAGGCATGTTTCTTCTAGTCTGATTAGTTGACAGATTTCCTTATGCCACAGAGACTCATGTCTCTGTATATCTCTATTGTTTCCCTAATCTGTACACACAGACTTTGACCAATCAAGACAAGTGCATTGTCAACATGCTCCGTTTTGCTTGTGGCCCTCAGCTTTAGTCAGTTGCCCTCAAACAGGAGAATTCTAGTTAACATTCATTGAAATTAGCTGTAGAGTATGAGAAACACTGAAAGGAAACATTGTTAATGCTGTGAGAGCAAACTTCACTCTCCTCAAGAGAAAAGGCCAGTTGAGATAATACAAAGAGGGCTCCTCTGTAGGTGCACAGAGTTCCCTGAAATTCTGGGAGCTAAACCAGAGAATTTTCCATTCTAAATTATGTCTGCAGGAATCACATGCCATTATTTTAAGAAGGAACATCATTCTGTAATTTAACCCTGTGGACAATTAACTGAATTTTTCATGTTGTATGATTTTAAAATTTAAACAAATGTCTATGATAGTATTTAGAATCCAGTGAAAGCAAAGGCATATGAGTGGAAAGATCAAATAATTTCTTATTAAATATTTTCACTATATAATTTTAATACAGACCCTAGATTTACCCCCAAATCAATTGTTCAAAAAATAATTTTAGTGCTTCCCTGGTGGCGCAGTGGTTGAGAGTCCGCCTGCCGATGCAGGGAACGCTGGTTCGTGCCCCGGTCTGGGAAGATCCCACATGCCGCGGAGCGACTGGGCCCGTGAGCCATGGCTGCTGTGCCTGCGCGTCCGGAAGCCTGTGCTCCGCAATGTGAGAGGTCACAGCAGTGAGAGTCCCGCGTACCACAAAAATAATAATAATAATAATTTCATGTCAACTTACCAAATAACCAACATCCAATTTTTATGTCACCTTACCAAATAACTAACATTCATATCAGAACCAGTTCAGTTTTAGTTAATATTCTTCCCTGTCATGTCAGGTAGATTTGTTTGACCTAATTTTATTAATATTACATTAAATCTACTTTATTCTTTAAATATAGGGGGCTTTCTTTTTTTTTTATGAAGTTTAGCCTCTTAGATATTTAGAAATGAATATCAGTGGTCATTTCATAATGCTGCCTGTTTTCATTGATGGAGAAGCTCATTACAGAAAATTTAAAGTGATTTCTTTATCCCTACAGCTAATTAATGACAAGACCAAGACTAGAACCTTGGTTTCTGTTTCCCAACTCAAAAGTTCTTATATTACTCCATAATTCCTAAGTTAATTGTCTTTTTTTTTCACTTAGTAGAAATTAGAAAACTTACACAAAGTGAAGAGTAGTGGTTAAATGAAATGGCTTTAAATTTTTTTTTAAAATCTGGTTTTCGGTTGGCTCTCTATGCATGTTGAGTGTGTGATGTTGGGCTACTTATTTATTTTTTCTGTATTTTTCATCTTTAGAGTGATTACATTAAAGCTTCATAGGCTTGTTATAAAAATAAAATCTTATTATGCATTTAGACCATTTACCTTAGTGCCTGGCAAATAGCAAGGGCTCAATCAATGTAATCCATTAGTACAGAACAGGTGTTGGAAAATTTTTTCTGTAAAAGGCAAGATTGTAGATATTTAAAATTTTTCCAGCCATTGTAGGGTGAAAGCAGCCATAGGCATTATGTAAATGAATGGGCTGTGTTTCAATAAAATCTTATTTACAAAAGCAAGCAACAGGTTAGATTTGGTCCATGGACCACAGTTTGTTGATTCCTTGTATAGTCCACAACTTTCAAATCAGGCTGGCTAGAATTACCCAAGTGGTAAAATGGTAAACACTGTACAATTATTTATTTTTTCTGCAGAAACCCATGTGGAAAAAGATGTATACCTTGACAGAATACACATAAAAGGTCTAAAATCAGTTATGTCATTACTTCTCAAGGATGCATTTAATTGTTTTGTATTGTTGCTTACTCAACCTGTCAAGATAAATAATGAACAGAAGTTCATATATTTAACCAAATACAGATGCAAACATGGACCTCACTGAAAGCTCCATGCATGTTGCTGGTCACAGAGTTAGCACAGATAAATGTAATAAGTGACACATGTTCTGAGGACTGGGTTGTTTTGTCTCTATTTCTGTTGACAAAAGGGAGGTTCAAACATGTGAACCTCTGGTGTATGTCATGATACGAAAGAGGACTTGAAAGAGGGTCAAAAATTTCACCTTGCAACTCTAGGCCATGTGTAATAATCAACACTTTCATCTTCATACCAAATCACTTAGATAAAGTACATAAGGAATTCTAAAGAAAATTTAATAAACTGTCCACCATCCATCCATTTTTCTGTTGGTGAAAGACAACAGTAGTATCTGGCCTTACATTTAGGTCTTTAATCCATTTTGAGTTTATTTTTGTGTATGGTGTTAGGGAGTGTTATAATTTCATTCTTTTACATGTGTCCAGTTTTCCCAGCACGACTTATTGAAGAGAAGCCGCGCCTAACTCCTATGATATGGATACAGTTAGCATATATGATGACTGTCTTAAGCCAATCGGTGAGGAGCACTCGCCTAGCCACAGGCATTGGTTCAAAGATGTGTAAATTTCCAGTCAGATGGATTAAGACAAGGTGGAAAGTTTCCTGAGATGCCTGGGAGGGAAACAATTGTCCTCTCTGAAGGAATACAGGGGATGGAATTGCTGCCATCCTCTTCCTTTCACATAATGTGAATGGTAAGGGCAGTGGCTGCCACCCTGGGGCCCAGGCAATAGGGCATGAATTGTATGTAGAGACTTTTAAGACAATACTAAAACTTACCAAAGAAGGGTCTTCTATTATCACAATTCACTGACAATTCTGAACAACATGAATGATAAAATATTCTCCCCATTGAGGGCAGACCACTCCACAGCGGCCCCCACCACTACCTTCTCGGTACTGCTTTCTCCACACAGAGCATGAGACTTCCAGACAAAGGCCAAGAATAAAAGAAATCTGATTTAGATGATATCACAGAATTCTGATTCTGGTCATGTCAAAGACCAACCTTGCCTCTGAACATTCTGTTGCAAGACAACCAAGATTTCTTTTCTTATTAAGCCAGTTTGGATCTAGTTTTCAAACACCTGAATCCCAAAGTTTTTTGTTTCTTATTTTAAATCAAAACTTTCAGGTATCAAATTCATCAATATTTTTACATTTTAATGCTTGTTAACCACTTATAACTTTGTTTTAGAGTTTTATACATAGCAGTTACTGGAAACATGAAATTTCAGAGTTAGAACTCACAGTGATGCCTTTCGTTAGAAATGTTTGAATCAACTATTGCCTAGAAGATTGTTTTTATATATTGAGATTTCTTTAGTGTTATAAAAGAAAATAAATAAAATAGTTATTTTAATCCTCTTTATCTCACTGAACAACAGATGTTATACACAAACATGTGTAGAATGTATACATATGTGTACACACACACACACACACTTGGTGGGTCCTTTTTATCAGGTTCTGTAAACTTTTCTAAGACCAATATAAGCTTTCCTCTAGGCTTGACACCACTAAGAATATCATTCAAACAGAATTATATGTTCCTGTTTTATCTAGGCAGCAAATATAAAAGTGTGTTCCATTTTGATTTTCAGGTTAAATTTGTGTAGATATTGGAAAAAATTCTGGTAATAATTCCCCTCAACCTCTAAAGTGTACTCTTAGTGAACTACCCTGAGTGGAGAAGGAAGAGTGAAAGATGGTCTGGTGGTTTTTTTTTGGTGTTTTTTTTTTCCCACATTATAACATCAGTCTTCTGATAGTTATCTTCATCCTGAGGAAGCTTGGTTTTAAGTTTCCTTTTGAATCCTGGCTGATGCATGACTATCTGCAATAGGCACTTTGCCCAATATTTGACTTTCTCTGAAATATATACATCAACTATTAATAACCTTCTCAAAGTGCAATGAAATTAGCTTTCTGATTGTGTGATTTAATTGCTACAGGTCAGACCAGGTCATTTGCACTGCATCTTCACAGGACAATGTACTGAAGGACATAGACTAAGAGGGAAAGTGGTGACCTAAACTAGAAAGAGATCATCTGCATTTTTACAAAGTCTGAAATGAACAAAGTGATTTCACATATACCCTAATATTTCTAGTATTGATTAGTAGGTATTCTTCTAGTTGTACAGTACAGATGGTGAGTTAGAAAACATATTTTTATTCAAAACTACAATAACGGCAAAGTGTATATAGTATTCCCTATGTACCAAGAACTATTCTAAGCACTTACTTATAATAGCTAAGTAAATTACTATAAGGAATATACTAGTATTATCATTGTTCTCTTTAAAAATATAAGAAGACAGGCAGAAAGAGTTCAAATAATCTAGATATGGTCTATAGCTAGTGAGTAGTAGAGTTACAGAGTTAGCATTTGAATTAAGGCAGTCTGGGTCAGAAACTAAAGTCCATAAAAATCGCTCTGCTATTTCTTAGTAAATACTTACATACCGTGATACAGTTGCACTAAGGAAGCATCTATTTAGGTTTTTTTTCAGGTAAGGTGCTGTAAGCACGCTGTCTATGACATAGAATAGAGCTATAAAACCTGCACAGAAGATATGTAAAAGAGTACTAGGCAGATTCGTGGGGGGGAAACTGAAATATCAATGAGTTGGCAGTGAGTCTGCTGTTTTATTTTTCCTCTGTTTCTCCCAACCTGATCTTAATGCAACCCAAAGCTTGAAGTGGGCATTGGGCTGTAGTCAGAGAGCATGCCAAGAAAAGGCTTCTGGTGATGATTTGGAAGGTAGGAAAGGGAATGCTTGACACTGGGAACAATATAGATACTCCTCATGTTTATTTTGCTGTGTCTTTTCTTTTTTCCATTAAAAAAAAAAAGGTCATCATGCTATTGTGCACCAGTCCCCAAGCAATCCAGTGATGGCAGTAACAGTATCAGCAGTGGAGGCCCAGGGGAGCCACAACTCAGAGGAGGGTAATCTTCCTCTCTGTTTAAGAGAGCTGGGGTCCCAAGGAGGTAGCAAACTTCTGATGCTTCCAATGTCTCTCTCTTGCTCACTCTCTCTTTTCCTATCTCCCTCTGTCCTCCTGCCACTTTGGTCCAGATTTCAGCACAGCCCTAAAAGGACACAGCAGAGCAGGGCAACTAATCCCCCCACCCCAAACTCACACACTATTAAATAGGTAACCTTAATATTTTGATAACTATTAAAGAACTTGTATTTATAACTTAAAACTTTCCAAAAAAGCTATCACTAAGCCTAAATAATTTTTCTGGTGAATTCTACCAGATTTTTAAAGAAATAACACAAATTCTACACAATCTCTTCCAGAATATAGAAGACAGAACATTTTCCAACTTATTTTATAAAGTTCCATTACCCTGATCTCCAAATTAGATGAAAACATTTTTTGAAAAGTACTAATCAGGGCTTCCCTGGTGGCGCAGTGGTTGAGAGTCCACCTGCCGATGCAGGGCACACGGGTTCGTGCCCTGGTCCGGGAAGATCCCACATGCCGCGGATAGGCTGGGCCGCTGAACCTGCGCGTCCGGAGCCTGTGCTCCACAACGGGAGAGGCCACAACAGTGAGAGGCCCGTGTACCGCAAAAAAAAAAAAAAAAAAAAAAAAAAAAAAGTACTAATCAATACCTCATAAACATCAGGACATGGCCAAGTCAAGTTTATCCTGGAAATTGCAAGGCTGGTGAAAGTTTAAATATTCCGATATTAATCAATCTAATGCTCCATGTTAATAGTCTAAATTAGAATGCCCACGTTAATAGTCTAAATTAGAACGCCCACATGATCATATCAACGGATATAATTTTTTCTTAAATTTATGATTCTTTTATGTTAAAAAAGTAAATTAGGAATAGAAGAGGTATTTGGTAAAGGACATCTACATAAAACATAATGCTTAAAGATGAATTCTTTCTTGCAAAGATGTTCTCCAATCTCACTGTGCCTATTCAACATTGTACTGGAAATCCCAGCTAGCACTGAAAGAAATTTAGCCTCATGATCAAAAGGAAAACAAACAAACAAACAAAAACATTTTTATTACAGACAACATTATGGTCTACATGTAAAATTCTAAGAAAACTACTAAAAAATTCCTAGAATGAGTAAGTGATCTAACAACTTTGCAGGATATAAGAATAACACAGAAAAATTCAGTTTTTATATATGAAGCAATGTACAACTGAAAACCCAAAGTAAATAATCAGTACCCCCAAATGGTAATATCCATTTATCAATGTAACCAAATATATACATACACCTCTGGTCCTATAAAGACTAGATTTGTAAAACAAAGATAGTTCTTAATTTTTTATCCTTCAAAGAATTGGGTGGCCACCTCAATGATATCAAAGGACTGACACACCCATTTACCTATGTCAAAATGTTTTACTTTCCCTCATTTAACTTAGGGGAGAAGCCCCCCTCTCCAAATTCATATCATCTGATTATCAGCTATGGCTGGTTTAGTCAGACTGGTGGCCTCCCATTTTGGTAATCTATTTACAAACACTTTTGAGGATCCTCCCTGGGTTTAAGAAATTCTCTAATTAGGACCCTCAGTTGGGCCTCTGATCTGAAGAGGCTTGCCTACAAGCCTCACCTGGTCTCAATTCTGCAGGTAACCACTTAATAGTGTCTTCAGAGTGGAAAGGCAACTCAGAGATTACTAGGGTGAGTACTCAAATAAAGAAGGGTAGAGGGGAGAAGTAATTAAAATTTTAAGTATCTTTTATATCATTAATCTTTCACTAGCCTTCTACAACAAATCTTTCAATGAGGCGATTTTGGAATTTTGAAGGCGTTTGGGGCTTCCACATACCAATTAAAATAGGTACAATAGTTTAAGATGAAAGCTCTCTAAAATTATAACAATTCAGATGTTTCTGCAATTCAAATGATCCATATTTTTTCCCTGCTAATCTAATTTTAGAAAAGAGAAAAACACTTACCACTGTTGTTTCTAGTAGACCCTGGGCAGGCGCAGATCCAGAAGACTGCCGACTTTGCGCATTCAAAATTGTTTTCGTGTGTCAAAAGAACCCCAATTTGGCCATTTCAGGGCCAGATTTCCTTTAGTTCCCAATTAAGCACTTGCAAGCATACATAAACCCAGCTAGTGTTCCCATAGGTGACTGCACAGGACCCGTTTGTCCTTTGAGGCACAATTTCCCAGTATTAACTTCATAGCCTGATTCAGATATGAGATACGATCTGAAGAACTTTCTGAGGACAGTGTGGCGGATCTCAGGTGTGCTGCTTCTGAGTCTAGCTCTCCAAGGAGTTACTCTTGGGTTGGTTCCCCCCAGTGAGAGCCTAAAGCAGCCACGGGTGCTCGGAGCGCCAGGTTATCGGCCTGTCGCGCTCCGCGGAAGAGCAGACCTACCGGACTGCAGCCTCTCGCGAGGATTGATCCTCGGACACTTCGCGAGGTCTTCAGACCCTTCCTCGAAATCCTCCTTCGCCTGAGGATGATTTGTGACTGGAAAGAGAAAAATGTCCCTTTATTCTTCGAAGCGGAATAATTCAGCCTCTCATTTCACTAGCAAAAGTTTTGTTCAGACTTTATATCAACTCATTTTTTAAAATTTAAGCCAAATTTAATAGAAAGCCAGTCACCTGTGTTTCCCTGGGCCTCTTACCCTGACCCCCTAGGCCCTGCCTAGGAAACGCACCTGTGCCCCTTAAGACTCCAAGTCCTAAGTGGAAACACCTCAATAAAATTTTTAGAATCATCACCCAAACAATGAGATCCGAATATCAGGAGAATTCACCGGAACACCTGAGGAGTACCCAAAAGTCGGTGCGGCTCAAAGGACCCATGCTGGTGCCGAACTCCGACGCGGGTAGACTCCTGGTGACCCCCTGATGGGTGTCTCTGATATCCTGCCGGCTGTGCCAAGCATATGTCGACGGAAAATTAATCCGTCTATCTAAGAAAGAAATGGAAAATTTTATTAAAACCAAATTTGAGGTTTATAACCTGGGAAGAGCATCTCAGAAAGCTTTGAGAACTGTTCCGCCCGTCAGAAGTCAAGGTACAGTGATACAAGTTTTTTGAGATAGAGGGCTGTACATTAAATGACATAGTATTGACAATTTACACAATCCGGATCTAAGCATCATTGTGGCCACTTACAAGATATAGAAGGAACGTTATCTTTTAAGGAGTTGTCTTGTTGATGCTAGGAGAATGTTGCTCTTTATGGTCAAGCAGGTGTTCCTGCAGATAAGGGAGGTTTGCTGGAGTCCTAATGCAGACACACAATGCACAGCTGGGGGAGAGAGGAGGCCAAAGGGCAGAGAAAATTTTCTGCTTAAATTTTTCTTGTCTTGCCATAAAATATGAATTTTATTTCACAATAATAAATCTCAATATATATAATTAGTATATAATATTATATATAATATATTAGTATATAATTTTATATATAATATACAAAATTAGTGTTACATACTAATACTATATATATTCATTTCTTATCTTCATTGTATCAAAAATCTTTGAATAACATTTAAAATCATTTTTGAAAAGTGCATTTATTTGCCATAGGCTTCTTTAACGTGTCCTAATCCTAAGGAATATAACAGTTACATTTGGATATCAATAATTAGTCAATTCTTATTCTAGTGTCCATTGGATTACTTCCAGTAGCTCCCTATAAGCCACTTTGAGCCATTGAAATTTCAGTACTGGAGAATGTATAAAAAACTGTCCTATCTAACTTTCATTTGTATGAGGAAAATGAGGTCTAGAAGTGTTAAGACACTTTTCCAAATTAAGCCATGAGTCCAGCTCTTTTTGCAAATTTAAATACCTTGACCCAGAATCAAATATTTCCAGTGGCCTTTCTTTTCTCCTCTATTCTATAACTTATCCCAACATATTTTCTGTTAAAACTCAGTATTCTTTTCCCTGAAATACTTCACAGGCCTGATTCCTCAATGAACACACACTTATTTTTATTTCTCTTTTTTAAATTTAAAAATCTGTTACTGAATCATTTAATACTAAATATATCTCAGTTTTTTTCTTGAGCACATAATATTTTCATAAGAGATTATAAGCTCCTTGAAGACAGGAATTAAACCGTATTTGGTTTGGTTATCTATATGGTCTTGTAGATACTGTGTATCAAAAACACTCAATAATGCTTGTCGATTTTAATCTTCTGTGATGATGAAAATTGTTTTTTGTTATTAAAAACCATATTCCAGAAAAAGGCATTTAAAAAAATACATATGTGAAAATAAGCCATGTAGGTAATATATTGTTACATTTGTCTTAAAATACGCCTTAGGCATTCTCCCACACTTTTCTCACCATTATCTCCATCTGGAATAATAAAACATACCTTCTGATTACAGCTATTTCTGTTATCTCAAGCCTGAATCTAATTTATTTGCTATTCAACCTTACTTTTCCTGTTAAAAGATTTGTTTTTCCTGTAATGCAATCCAAGGTTTTGATTTAAAAGGTAGAAAACATTTTCCCCCCAAAACGTGGAATTTTAAACTAAAAGAGACAAATAAATTTAAAATTGGTTCACAACAAAAACATCAAACAAATTTTAATATAAATCCAATAATATTTATTTAAATGTGTTTTAGAATAGATGAGTCCTTTGGGGAGACACAGCAATATATATTATGCCAACAAGTAGAAATCTCAAAAATGCTTTCCTAACAGAACTTTTGAAATACTTATTTACAGAGAACAAAGGATTTCTTAGAAAGCCTGTGGTATTTCTAAAGTTGCATTTTATTTCCAAAGCTATGAAATATGATGTTCCTTCTATGACACCATCATTAAAATTTTAAAGGCTAATTTAGAAACCAGAAAACTATCAGGTAGATTTTCTCAGAAATTTGTTCTCTGGACACTGTCATTTGCTAGTTTACTTATTAGCAGAAACATGAGTTTAATTTGTTATACCCGCATACATGCTAATATCACATACATGGCAATAAATCATGCCATTTCCTCACTTACATTTTACCCAAAGGGCAATTTCTCAACTTCTACTTTTCCCCCAATAGTAGGAATATTGCTTTTCCTTCTCTACATACAATACAACCTTGATTGCTGGCTTAAATCCCCTGGTGAAATAATCATACATTGGGGCAGATACACTATACTCTGGAATTTGAACACTGATGACATTTTTAGAAGATCTAGATTAAATTAATCTCTGAAAAGTTAAATGATGTGTCATTAAGGGCATTTAAAAACATAAGTCAGTGTCCTAAGTCAGAGATTTAGGAATTAAATCCATGGCAGAGGTTTGTTTGTTTTTGTTTTTTCCATGAGAATGAAAAATGTAATTTTCAGCCATACACTGGGCATCCAAGTAGGTGATATACTCATTTTCTATTCTGAGAAAAATCTGAATTTGTCTCATTTCTCTTCTACTTTTTAAAAAGTACCTGAATCAAAAACAAAATAGTATTTTAAAAACTTGTAAAAAAAAAATACATTTTTTCATGAATACTTTTACCCATTGAAAAGCCTTTTAATTTCTTTTTCATCACAGTTTCAGCATGTTAAATGTTCTTTCTGAGAGTAATGTTGAACTGCATTTGTTTACTCTAATAAATTGTTAAACCTGCATAGGAAATCAAATCTGAAAAATTATCAAGAAAAAAGATATTTTTCTCCTGAATTATCAAGTGATCTATCTAAAATGTTTTCCCTAGAGAGAGCTAGGTTGAACTTTTACCTTAAATAACTGTTCTAAAACCTCAGTACACTCACTTAAAATAACTCTGAATTAGGAAAATAGCCAAAAGCACAAGAAAGTACTTTACAGACTTAGAGAATTAATCTCATTTAGCAAAACGAAAGCAAATTAAACAACAAAAAAAGGACTAAAGTGTACACATATGAGTTGCACTTTCACCAGAATTCTCCCTTTTCTGTGTTACATAAATTTGGAAAACAACCAAAGGCTCATCTCACCATTTTCTTTCTTCTCTCTTTCCTCATTTTCTTCTGATTTATTTGGCTCAAAATGATACTCTCTTTTTTATCACTATTCACTTACCTCCATTTTGAATTTAAGATTTCCCTATGCTGTTTTTATTCCACACCCTCTGAAACAAGATTACCCCTTTCTACCCTTAAACTTACCATAAATCCTTTCTCTAGAGAGTTTTCTATTAAAATGGAATTGAGATATAGCTACTAGAAAATCCCTTTAGAATGTAGAAATCTATTTACTACTTCCTTGCAAACATGAATTTTTGTGTCTAGGTAGCTTTACTAGGGATGGGAATTTAATATTCATATCTTAAGCTACTCAATCTCAAAGAAACAATTTAAAATCCCTGAATCATATACTTCAACATCATCTTTTCAAATTTCAAAAGTATAAAAGCCTCCTCCTTGAGGTCAAGTAACTAATTACCTCCAGCCTGTTGGTACTGAGATAAGGAATTTTCTGGGGCAAGATACTGACTGTATAAAATATGAACACTGCTCCCTTTTTAGATTTTAAGTCAGTAGTCACATTTGAGAATTCTAAGGGTAACAGAGTTTGAAAAGCTACAAAAAAAAGCTATAGATGAGAAAAGTATGATTTCCTATCTATAAGGAAACTTTCAATAGAATACCAACTGTCAATTAACCAAAACTGAAGGAGCTATAACAAATTAAACATTCTAGAAAAAAGGCTACATGTTAACTAATCCAACTAGGGCATACATGTAAATATCCATGTAAATCTCTATATCTCTATTTCTATCTCTAGATATAAACATAGATATCAATAGATAATCCATCAGTCCAGTGGAGAGACAGGAATCACACCAGTTATTTTAATGGAGATTTTCATATAGAAAGTATTGTTAACTAGCTATAAAATTGTTAACCAGATAGCTGAAAAGCCAAAAATAGTACATGAAAGTAACATCGTGGTAACAACTATAGAAGGCAGCTAAAACCCTGCTAAAGTTTGAATGTGTGTCCCCCTAAAATTCATATGTTGGAACCTATTCCACAATGTGATGGATGGTATCAGAGATGGGGCCTTTGGGAGGTGATTAGGTTCTGAGAGTGGAATCCTCATGAATGGAATTAATGCCCTTATAAAAGAGGTTCCAGAAAGCTCACTTGCCCCTTCAGCCATTTGAGGACACAGGGGGAAGAGGGCTATGAACCAGAAAGCAGGACCTCACAAGATGTCAAATCTTCCAGCACCTTGATCTTGGACTTCCCAGGCTCCAAAACTGTGAGAAAAAAAAAAATTTCTTTTGTTTAAAAGACACCCAGTCTATGGTATTTGCCATAGCAGCTAACAGACTTAAGATACACCCTTTTACATGCCAAAGAACCATGAGGACAAAAAGTTAAAATGCTTTTCAAGGGGTAAAAAGATTCAGGGGGAAAAAAAAATTGTGTATTTTTCTATAAGCTTTTAAATACTGTTTTGTTTCTGATTTATGTACTTTTTAAAAAGTAGAAGAAAAATAAGTCAATTCTTTTCTTTGTTTCCGTGAGTCTTATAGCAACCTTTCTTCACCCTGCTATAGCTATAGTTGCTTCCCATATCAGCAGCTGAGTCCAGTTTTTACAACATTAAGTTTCCTCACTGTATTTTAGTGAAAGGATACAAGCAATTAAAAGGCAAACAAACCAGCAGAGATAATATCAGAGATAAATGGTATGAAACAAAAAAATAGTAATGGCATAAAAGTAATCACAGAGGGAATGTTGTATACATTGCTTCTGAGACCCTCCTCAAAGAAGCAACGTTTGATGTAAATGAGGGAAAAAGTCAGCTATGCAAAAAGTATTTCAGGCAGATGAATAATCAGTATAAAGGCTGAGATCCTGATGTAGAAGTTGGAAAGCATGTTTAAAGATGAGTGTGGAGGGCTTCCCTGGTGGCACAGTGGTTGAGAGTCTGCCTGACAATGCAGGGGACGCGGGTTCGTGCCCTGGTCCGGGAAGACCCCACATGCTGAGGGGCGGCTGGGCCCGTGAGCCATGGCCGCTGAGCCTGCGCGTCCGGAGCCTGTGCTCCGCAACGGGAGAGGCCACAGCAGTCAGAGGCCCGCGTACCGAAAAAAAAAAAAAAAGGTGAGTGTGGAGAGGGCCAGTATGGCTGTTGTAGACTGAGCAAGGGGTCACCTATAAGAGCTGAGGTTAAAGTGGTGGGCAAGAGCAGGCTATGGGGGGCCGTGGAGGGCCCTGAAGTACACTATCATGAGTTGTGGAGTTTGCTTTTGGTTTTGTTTTGGTGGGAGGAGGGGGAGGGTTTTAAGCAAGGTAGTGATATAATCAGATTTACATTTTAATATTTAAAACCAACTAGTCCATCAGTACATTTTCTGTGCATTCTATGGCAGGCATATATTTCTGGGTTTATGATAACCCAGAGTTATTGGGTTGGAATCCAAACTGAATGTTGTTAAACCAGAACTTTAATGGTGCTACTCAAATGGAAGATCTAATTTCAAGGCTAACTCCAAGAAAGAAGTGACTCTTGTTTCTAAGTGTAATCTCTCCCAAGGTACAAAAGAATTATGAATCTGATGATAATACAAATATTGCTATAGAGAATTCTTATTCTGAAAAGTCAGAATTTTAGCATCACATGATCAATTTAGATATATTAGAATGAAGCAAAGCTTTTCATGAAAGGCAATAATAGAGTACATTTGGAGCAATTGCTTAAATAAAATCTAATCTTAGTAATGAGAGACTGAAGTAAAGAACAGATGTCATAGCATAATATCACACATAGCAAAAGGATAAAACAGGACCACAAGAAAAGGATTCAGAAAACAGTGATCATTCTCTTATAGCCATGTTGATTAAAGGTTATCACAACCATTTCTCCAATGTACCAGGTAGAACTGACCAGCTAATAAATGAATGATCTCTTTAAGAGACAAACCTCAGCAAGAGGACAAACTCTTTATAGTGAGTTTTATTAATTTGTTCCTTCAACACATATTTATAAAAACTTCTTTTATATGCCAGGACTGTTTGTGGGTACTAGGAGTATACAGGTGAAAAAGATAGTAAAAATACCTACATTCATGAAGCTTATAGTTTTGCACGTGTTACTTATAGCAAACTTAATTGAGTTATCATAACAAATTGTGATATAAATCATTCTCAAAAAACTATGATAGATGGATTCATGGAGGTGTTACGAGTTAGGTCTTGAGGAAAGAAGGTGGTGAGAGACATAAGACTCAGAGATGGAACCATAGCTAGTGTTTATAAGCAAAATGAATCTTTACAAATTTAATGGCAATCCAAAACATGTTGTTATAGAAGGGATATGAAGATTGTACAGACTCAAACAAAACATTTGATGGCAATGGGCTTGATGGTGATAAAAAATAGCATAAATAGGATGAGAATTCACTAGGTTCCAAAGCCTGTTTTCACATTTTGTTAGTTTAAGAATAAAAGAAGGAAAAGGGGGCAGGGAAAGATAAAGGGAAGAATGAAAGAAGGAAAAGATGAAAGAAAGAAAAGAGAGATAGGGAGGGAAGGAAGGAAGGAAGAAAGGAAGGAAGGAAGGAAACGTCCATTTCCCATTGACTCTCTATTTGTCTTGGTCCAAGTTGATGGGTCCTATCCTATCTGCTTTTCCCAATACTCTCAAATACTTTGTTGCTTATCATCAAATTAGATTACAGGTCTTATTTTTATTTACAAAAATTATTAACATGCTTTAGAAAGGGACATATACTCCAGATATGCAATCACAGCCATTCAGGAACAGGCAGGTGTTTTAAGAATATACAGCTCACTGCCCTACCATTCTTTGTAGGAAAAAGATTAGTAGAGTTATGCATCATTGTTCCCTTGACTAGAATATTCCCTTGATATGGATTGGTTTACCATGTCAACTTTATGATTGTTTTTATTTCACATCTAAGTTACAGTTTTTTTAATTGGAAATCTGGAGAATTATTGGATTAAGTATATTCACTTTACAATGCTTTCATATCAAGTATACCCACATATCATATACATTGGATGAGGACAGGAAATGAGGAATAAATTACATGTTGTGGAAATGGTGTTTCACAGCAGATTATTTAAAGAATAACACAAATTATTGTATACAATCATGACAACAGGCTCAGTTTAGAACTGTGGAGTCCTATTTTTTTAACCCTTCTCTCCTCCAGAGAACAAGGATAGTGCCCTCTTTGATAGAAATACAGAAGTAAGGCATCATTAAAATTCAATACTGATTTGATTACATTTGTGGAAAGGTTCACTTTTATTTTTCTAACTCATGCACAGAAGATAAAGTCATAGTGGAAGTATAGCTTCTGCATAAAGTATTCTAAGTCAAAATGAAGGATCAAATTCTTAAATCAGTTACCTTAATCTTAGCCAGGATCAACTGTTACTAATGATTTTTAAAATTCAAGCAATTAAGAAGCACAAGCAAAGTAAGGAGAGGTCTGGAACAGCTCTTGTGGCTCCTCAAAAATTTTGCTCTCTACACTGGACATGTACTGTGTATATATAACATACAACATATGTATTGTATAATAGATAAAGTCTCTGTAGGTTGTTACCTCACACAGCAGAGCACACTGAAGTTATTACACATCTCCATTTTATCTCTATCATGTATCTCAGTAATGTACAGCTTTATCACATTCTCCAGGAAGCTATGTCTCATAAGTACATAGATTTCTAGGTTTGTTATTGTTGTTGTTGTTGCCATAAGCAATTCTCAACCAGGGACATTCTGCTCAAAGCATTCCAAAGGTAAGGATTCTGTTCCTAGGAAATGCCCACGGTCCAGGTCACCTGCCTTCAGTTTTCTCTTCCCCTGGAAGCACCTCTGCCCAGTAACTGGAGATAAATGAATCACACACAGGTTAGTTGCTTTAATTTCTCCCTCCACATATTTAGACAACAATGTTTTACAAAGGAGAGAAGGAAGAACAATCTATGCTTATTGAAAGGAAGTTTATAATCCTATTAAAAAATAAAGGGCAGAGTTTCCCATTGGATTCTCATCATAAGTTGCCTGCTGACCAAACAAATTTCCTTGACATCAGGCAGGTTTTGCCTTCCATATGGAGACAGTGTTGCTGTGGAAGTATGGTTTACATTCTTTGGGTAAATTATCTTTACTTTTAGGAAGGACAAAAGCAGCTTCTCAAAGACATGCATCTGTGGCTTTAAGGGAGACAACATTTTCCCCAAATGTGGAAAAAACTTGCCACTTTAAAAAAGCTTTTAAAATTAAAGAGTCGGTATTTTAATTTTAATAAAAAATAGTTGAAGATAAAATATACTGGTCACCATTTTGATGATGTAAAATATATCAGTCTTACTGAGTACATCATTTTTGTTAGATTTAACTTGAATTTCTTTTATCCTAAATCCTAAGGAGAAACCAAGGATTCCTGGGAGATAATTTTTTCTATTTTTTAATATTTTGAATCACTAGGTATTTAATAATGAATATTTGAAGTTAAAATAACTCAGAAAAACAATTTGTACATATATGTATGTTCAAAACAATTATAATATTATTATACCCATTTCACATCCAAATCAAATGTAGCCGAAAGAAACTAACAGATGTTCCTGCCAACATAAAGCTAGCTGTTAAAGGAAAGGCAGGCAGAGTTCAGTTCTTTCTTTCCTAGTGTTGGAAGAAAAAAATAAATTTGCCTAGCACTTTCTGTGAACCAGGGACTGTGCTAAGCACATTTTCCATAACCTTAAGCCTTTAATATTGTTATTCTTTATTTACAGATTAAAAATCTCTGAACCTCAGAGAAGTTAAATAAAAGGTTCATGATTGCATAGCTATTAAGTTATATAGCTTGGATTCAGGCTCAGATTAGACACCAAAATGATTCTCTTCTCACTCAAGCCATAATACTTTTTTTTGTTTGTTTTTGCCCAGTGCATATTGCATTGGCCAAACTAAAGCCCAGCCCAATAAAGTTCTACTACAACTGTCCAATAGAAATATGATGAAAACCACAAATACTAGCTAATATGTAACTTTAAGTTTCTGGTAGTCATATTTAAAGAATAAACACAAACAGTTGACCTTAATTTTTACATTAGATTTTCTTTAAACAAAAATATCATTTTACATGTACCAATGTAAAATTGTTAATGAGCTATTTTACATTCTTGGTTTTTGTATGTCATCTTCTAAATCAGGTGTGCATCTTACACTTACAGAACACCTCCATTCAGACTAGCCACATTTCAAATGTTGCAATAGTTATGGCTAAAATAAATAAACCTGTGACTAGTGGATACTGTTTTGAACAGTGCAATTTTAATGCATGTGGGAATGTTTACTTTCAATTTAGAACTATGCTTTTTCTTTAGGGCTTCTGCCTTCATGTATACATTTGATAAATCTTACTGGCCAGGGGCCAGAGGATAAGGGTAGGCAGATGCTGTGCCAGTTTCACTATGCAGTTCTGCTGAAGTAGCTAGAGTTTAACAGGCCACCAGCCTTAATCTCATTCCTTGTCCTCATGCAAGCAGTCCACCAAAACCAAAATATGATTAGCACCACATCTGAAAACCAGAGGTCCAATAAAGATGCTTTGGAAACAGTACGCATTGTATGGTAGGTGAGAGAACCAGAATTTAAAATGGAGTTTTCAAAAGTTATTAAGTATTTCTCTCCAAGATATGTATAGTTCTAATTTACCTAAGGTAGGTATTTATATCTCATCTCATGGTGAAATAACGAATTTTATTTTTCTGTTATTTTTCATGCACATAATATGTGTGCTATATCTATAATCTGTTTTTAAATCTCTTTCTTGAATCTTCCTACTCAGTTTGCTTCCATATGTATACAGTCTCCTGCCTAGCTGTGATTATATATTTCCATACCTTGCTTATTAAATAAGCAAATGCTTGTGTCTTCATCTTCATTGAGCTTTGCCAGTGGAAAGTATTTGCTTAGATCTATTTCAGTAATTTTCCCTCATGGCTGGGGGGATCTCTGAACAGCACAGTACTGTAAAACAGAGATCTCTCAATTTCCCTAATGAAAATAAACCCCAATTCCTCCACTAACATCAAATTCTAAATGTTTTGTTTCCCCACATACACCATGCTGTTCTCCATCTGTATGTTGCAGAGACAATAATGACAAAAGTTGACCTCTGAATATTTCTTCTTTAATGAGGAGCATGTGTGACTACCAGTGTGTGTGGCCACACATGATTATTGGAGAAAAAGGCAAATAGAACTCCTAGCTATGGTGCAGAGTCTATGTGAAATAGATTCATAAATCCACTATTATGCATAATGGAATGGTCATCTCTAAAGACTGAATCCTGAAAATACAGATATTGTCCACAAAAGGAAAGATTCAGGGCTTAAATTCTTCTATTCCTTTTTAATACCTGCCACTCTGAGGTTCCCAGGATCCTCATGCAGCAGCTAGACACATAGCTTTCCCCACCAGCCATTTAATTATTCCATCTTCTGCCCAATCTGCATCTAGACAGCACTGAAACCCTTGCCTTGACCTTATAACTCCATCCACAAATTAAATATAACTGCCCTAACCCCATGAGTCAAAGACAAATCAGCTCACATGACTGTGTGAACAAAATCTTCCAGTAATCTACCATTTTACATAGAATAACATCCAAAGTCATGACCATGGACTTTAAGCCCTAACACGTTCTGGCTTCTAAGTATGTCCTAATTTCATTTCCTTCCATTTTTCATCTCTATTCTTTTTAGCCATTCACTATCTTCTTGCTTTTTGCTCAACCAAGTGTACTCTGTCTCCAATGACTTTTTTTCTTTGTCTGCAGTTCTCTTCCACCAGCCATTAGCATGTTCACCCTTCCCTGCTTTTAGGTCTCTGCTCAAATGTCCTCTGTTCACCATAGCTGAAAGGGGATTTCCTATCTCCCTCCACTTCTGCTTTTTCCTCAGAGTAAATATCATCATCAGATGTATTATATATTATATATGCATTTGTCTGTATTTTGCCATCTCACTTTCCCTAAAGCTCACTAGGATGGAAGCAACATGCATAGCAGTTGTTTGACATAACACGTAGTAGTATATGTGTTTCCTAGTAATGTATGACTCATTTTCAATAAGATAATAACTACTTCCAAGTATTGAATGCTTACTTGAACAAGATACTTTATGTCATAAATTTAAAAATATATATCCTTTCAACAACCCTATGGGCAAATAGCATAATCTCTATTTTGTAGATGAGGATTTTGAGGCCAGATCCAAACCTTATATCTTTTTTATTTCTGAATGATATAAGGCACCACAAAAGTGTTTTATCTTTATTCATAGTCACAGAGATCCAGGAGGCCTGTATGTCGTTCTGTGGTAGTGATTTTAGAGTCCATGATAGGCACACAAAGAACATATTTTTAGGCTGGAGTGTCTTTAATCGCCCAGCAATCATTAGATCAGGGGACCCCAACTCCCAGGCCGTGCACGGCCTGTTAGGAACACGGCCACACAGCAGGAGGTGAGTGGTGGTCTAGCGAGCAAACCATCTCCTGCTCCCCATTGCTTACATTATGGCTGAACCATCCCCCCACACCCATCGCTCTCATTAACACCTGAACCATCCCTCCTCCTCCAATCCATGGAAGAATTGTCTTCCAGGAAACTGGTCCTTGGTGCCAAAAAGGTTGGAGACTGCTGATTTAGATGATTACTTGCTTAGTCTGCCACCTGTAACAGTGCCTCCTGAGAATAGGTTAATTTTTTTTCTCTCATTGCACCCTTTTGGTTTTAAGAGAGTTGTGTTTTGAATCTATGTCCTTTTCTGCCTCTGAATCTTTATGCTAAAATTAGTTTCCTTTTGTCTTATTGTAGTTGTCATTTTTACCTCATGGTTTTGAATGAATGCAGTTGTTCAGGCTAATACCTACATTAATCCTGCCACCTGGATTATGCATGTTAAAGTACGCATCTTGGCTCACCTATTATATCGTTGGTTCTCATCCCTGAAACACAGCCCCTTGAGAACGGGCCTCATCTGCAAGTGTATTTAGAAAATGGTGAGGACGTCAAATATTTATTCCTTTTAAAAAATTTAATATGTTCTCCTGGGGTCTGATTACAGAATATTTTTAATGCTTACAAATTTCTTCAGTGGCACAGTACTAGTTTGTTTCCTAGGAAACAAATGCACTTATACTGCAATGCACAGGTTCTTAATCACTAAATTCTATCATTTCTTTATGAATGTATAACTTCTAAAAATTGTTTCTTCTTATGGGAGTTACCAGCCACAATATCACTGCAGGTAAATTTACAAATACATTATCAGTTAAAGATTATTTCAATTTATCCTAAAATATGAGAGAGAAATTTAATGAAGTAAGCTTAAGATAAAAATACATGTTCTTTTACGGCTGAGTTACATGCATAACTCTGAAGTGAATCTGAGAGATGTATATACTTCCTCTGTTGTCATCCCCAGTCTCATTCTCTTTTTCACAGAAAACATAGGTTAGTAATTTCTCCATTCAAGAAACTGGTTTGGATTTGGATGTCTTTCTCTTCTAACCAGATATTAACTGAAAGCTATTAGGAACCCACAGAAGGGACTATGCATTTTTAAAGTGACATTTTAGCATTCAAGCCATTCATATTCCTCAATGTGAATATAACTTTTATCTAAATGATTTCAGAGGAAAATGGATTCATTTGACTACAGTGCTTCTAAGACCAGTGGGAAGCTCATCATCTTAATATTGAATCTGTAAATCCTTTCCACTAGGGATGATTAACAGCTTTGTCAAGTGTTTATTTTACTTTAAGAAGAATATGTAATTTCCTGGTGTAATGCAGACAGATTTCAGTCTTTTTCTCCATTCACACGTCACATTCATACCATAGACTCACATGATCTAGCTTACCTCTATTAGACTTATATTTTTCATGGTAAGATGGTAGCCTAACAAGTTTTTATAGGTTATTGAGCATACATCAGTCTGCTCTATGATTCATTTTTACTTGATAAAAAAGAAATCCTCAACAGTCCTGATAAGAAGCAATAATACTGAATAACTTCCAGATGACACTTTTGCTATACTACACGTGTGGTCTGAGCTACCCATGGGACAAAAAACTTCTATTAGTGCAGAGATGGACCAGTCATATTAATTTTTGTATTCAAAGCCTTTGTGAACTGTACTTAGTACAGCTCTGGCCATTAAGCACATGGAAAGTACGTAGCTGTACCAGGAAATTTACAGTCTTGATTTGTACACATACTCCCAAATCAACGAGCAGAAAAAAGCAAAAATGGGAAATAATTCCCTCTACATAGGCTCTTTATAAAGATGTGATTTAGATGCCTTCCTTGGATCATCAAACCATTTACAGATCCATAATCAGATGGAATCAGCCAAAAAGAAGTTATTGAAAAATCCTAGTGTTCAATTTTTCTATTTTCCAAAGTAACAGTGAAATTAACCACCTCTTGCCTTTGTAAAAAACTGAGCCTATAGGACATTGCTGTTTTTAATAATATATCCATTTTTCTTCATTAAATATTGCATAAATGAATTTAGACAATCAGAGCCCTCAGATAATAAGATTTTTTTAAAAAACTTTTCTATCCTTTTTTTGAGGAGGAAACCAATAATCAGGGAAAGCAAGCTGATTGAGGAGTTTGGTCCAAAAGCAGCTTCTCAGTGTCCTTGAGTTAATGGTTTTACAATTTAATCTTTTTCATCTAGTTCTTGAAAATTATAATTCATGTTCAGGATGATGATCTTGAAGTACAATAAAAACAATGAACTACAGAAATAGGATTAAGTTTAATATATTAAGGTAGAAAAACAAACATTTTATAAAGTTTTACAATTGATTCAATCTTATCCTCACCTTAGTTTAATCAGAAATTCAGTTAAACAGAATACAACCCAGAAGCAAGAATTCTGTTTATTGAGATATTACGTGTCTTAAACCTTGTACTGAAAAAGGAAATAAATGTATGTTTAAATTTAATTGTTCTCTTTTTGAAAAATGAGAGAAAATAGAAGCCAAAAACATAGTTGAATAGTTTGTTTTGCTCATATCAAAATGATCATATTTTCTAATATGAAACTTGTAAAGTTTTATACATATGTCCAACATCACCTGGTTTCAAAATCTAAACCCCCTAATATGAATCTATATGGAAAGATTGCCCTGGTATTGGAAAATAACATGTATTTACTAAATCACAATTTTCAAAATACAATTTAATTAGTGAGAAATCATATTGAATTATCTTTCTTCATAAATATATGGTATGGACACAAATGTCTTAATAATCCAAGATCCATTACTCTATTCCACTTTTGAAATAGGATCAAGTATTTTCAGAGAGTAGTACATGTTATTTCTTTTTAATTTCCTGGTCAAAGTCTAAAATATAAATTGCAAATTAGAAAATCCTTTGAGGATAGAGTAAAGGAACTGTTTCAAGGTAAGTTTTATATTAGTTTCACTCATTTTAATGAGCCTTTGTTAAAAAACAAGCAAGCAAATACTCTAGACTGAAGAGTTACAGGCAAGCTATCTTTTAAAGAAACCATCATAAATCAGAACCTCTATCTGCTTATATTATCAGGTTGCCACAATGAAAGCATAAACTGATAGCTAAATGAGATACCTTTTATTGAGAAAGAAAATAAGACATCAAATTTGAATATCAACTTAAATATCAGGTTTGAAATAGGCTAGAGACACCCCAATTGACAATACTTTTATGTTTAAATTAAAAATTGACACTGCTCTTCAATATATGATGTAAAAAAATAGACTGGGGAAAGTTTATTTTTAAAATATGGACATAAGTTGATAAGAAAGCATGCATGTGAATGCACATACACGCACACACAGGGCAATGGTAGAAAAATATTTCATTAATCAGTGAGAATTAGATGAGTTGCTGTAATCCCTAGGAAGCTTGAAGGTAAAAAATCTTGGATTCAAGGAACTGATTTTTCTCAGTACTCACTAACCTTGGGCGGTCTGCTTATAACTACAAATTGTCCTTAGCTTGAAAAGAGCCTTTTAATATTTAAAATTATTGGTCTATAGTATCCATGTAATTTCTTCAGCCATAGGGCTTCATTTCCTTTGATGTGTACCAAGGTTCCAACTGATATTACTACTGTTCCTGCTGTCTCTTAGCCCTGAGAAAGGTTTCTCTCTAAAACTGATAGCAATGATTTGTCTCCACTCCAAGAGGGAATTTTATCCACTTGTATAATAGTGAGGCTCAGATGGATATGGTAATATTCTGACTAAGAGATTCCACATTTAAATTTGATCATTATTTTATCACTTTTAGTTTTTTTGTTTTTTTTTTTCTTCAAGGATTCAAGGTAACTCAGCAACAAGTGTCTCTAAAACTAAAATCACATTAAGTCCAGAAAGAGTCTAGGCAGTTTCAGGACCTCCTATATAGTTACATAGTTCATATATACACACACAAGGTTAAGTGGCAGAACACATTTTATTCTCTGTTGCTCCAATATTACTCCAATATTTCTTTTCCAGGAAAACAAACAAAAACTAAGAAACCTCAAGCTTAACCAGAAAAAGAGCACTATATGCAAAAAGGTAGTTATTTGATTATGTCACAAGAACTCACCTTCAACTAGGTTTTAAATGTGGTAATAAAAATCACTTGGATTTTAATAGATCCCAAATTATTGTGATATATAAGAATAAAGGAACTGCTCTGTTACCTTTATTTTTTTAAACATGAAATATTTTCATTTCCACTCTTTGAAGCTGCATTAAGATGAAAACATTTATTTTTTTTCCCACCATTGATAGCAAAATTATCTTTTAAAATTATCTGTTCCTGATTGGTGGCTGGAAGTTGTTAGAGTGTAACAAAAACATTTGTTTTACAGAGCACTTTTATGTAGACATTTTCCAATACCCTAGACATTCATCTTGATTTTTGAAAGTGAAATATACCAAACACCTAAAAAATCAATATACCGTAAAACAAGATTTAAATGATTTTTAAAACAGATTTTGGATAAAATATTAAAAATAGAAACAGATTGATCAATAGATTCCTGAGGTTAGAGCTGTAAAGAAAAAGCACTATTATTCCACATGATCATCAGGTGAATTTTGACAACTCTGGTAATACTCTGTCCCAAGAATGAAGAATTGGTGGTAATCACTTTCATCAAATACCAAGAAACAAAGCCTTCAATCTCATAATCCAAATAAGACCCTGAAGAACTTGAAGGTGCCTTGAAGCCAATCCTTTAGCTGACAGAGAAATCAATGGATAATAAGATTGCTGTGATAACTCTGGTGTCACTTCATTTTGAGTTAGAAAAGGACTGGAACATTTGTACCATCTAAAGAACAAGGTGATTGTTAGAAGGGTCAGCAGTCCAGATTTAAACTATCAGTGTTTTGGGGGACAAAATGTGTTAGTCATTCTGCATAGAAATTCAAGAAATAATAACATAATATGACTAACATTAGAATTTCTGTGCTACAACTTTTCTGATAATGGAGATAGGGGGATAAAGAGGAAGTTGTAAATAACATATACAGATGAAATCATTTTTTTTCCTTTATACCTGTCATTTTTTGCAAATATATAAAACAGAAAAATATTAATACTTTATATATATGTAAATGAAAATACCCTACAATCAAGAACTTGTTTTAAATTCTCTTTGTCCTTTGTATCAATCTTGTCATCAATCTTAACCTATAAATTGGCCAACAAATTTTCACTTTGTCAGCCACACTTTGAAGAAAACAGAGTTTAAATATTGTTTCTTTACACTTCATTGTGAAAGCTAATATCTGCAGTGTGCTAGTAAATATTTAGCAACCAGCTTTGGGGGGAAAGAAAAAGCTTTGATGTGTAGCATTTGCCAGTTTTCATGGTGTAAATACTACCACCATTGCTAAATTCAAACTATCAGTGGTTTAACAGATGTCTTGAAAATACTTGAAAATGTTAACAATTGGCCCTTGAACTAGTACAAGCCAGTTCTGTGCACTACTAGATAATCCTTCACATATCAAATATATATATATATATATATATATATATTTACATATATAATACATCCTTATATATATAATATTCTTATATATATAATACCCTTATAGTGAATATTAAATATTTTAAAATAAAATTTTAAACAAAGTAAGTATTTTAAATAATTTTTAAAATTTGTGTATTTACTTTGGTCCTATCCTCCTACAATATCCACATTTGTATTTCTGGCAGCCCTAAATTTTATCTCTTTTTTTCCCCTCTAATTTTTTTCTCAAACCCATCACCACAATTGATGAAATATGTCTTCTCCACGGTGAGGTCAAACTTCATTTGTGATTACCTGACAGACAATTCCAAACACCTACTATAGAAGAGTATTTTGTTATTGCGATTTGCATCTTTCTTTGACCCACTTTCTTTTTTTCTTATTTTTACTTACATTACCCAGATAACATCACTGTCATAATCCTTGCCCTAGTTTCTGCTTTCCAGAATTCCAAGGCTAGAGACGTGGTTATAAAATACATTCAATTAGTAAATGTTGTAATTGAAAGATAAGCATTTGTTATAAAAATAATGTTATTAATATTTCTGAATCTGTGATGTCCTGTTATATTTTTAAAATTAAAGAAGTTTGCGGTAAATAGGCGGAGGTTATTTAAAAATTTTTTTTAACATGTCAGTATTTTTATGTTCAATAAACATTTTTCTTGCAGCTTCATTAATATGTGATTTATACATCATAATATTAACCCTTTTAAAGTATACAATTCAATGGCATTTAGTATATTCACAGAGTTGTGTAATCACTGCTATCTAATTTTAGAATATTTTCATCACCCCATAAAGAAATCCCATACTTGTTAGCAATGACTCCCAATTCCCTTCTCTCTCTAGGCCCTGAAAACCACTAATCTGCTTTCTCTGCCTATGGAATTGCTTATTCTGGACATTTTGTATTGATGCCATCATATAGTACATAGTCTTTTGGACTGACTTTTGTCACTTAACATATTGTTTCTAAGGTTCATTCATGTTGTAGAATGTGTTACTACTTCATTCCTTTTCATTGTCAAATAATATTTTATATAAATATAGAACATTTTTGTTTATCCATTAGTCCATTGATAAACATTTGGGTTTACCCGATTTTGGCTATTATGAATAATTCTTCAATTAATATTTGTATACAATTTTATTTTGCAGGATGTATGGTTTAATTTCTCTTGTGTATAACTAGAATTATAATTGTTTTGTCAGATGGCTTACATTTAACAGTTTGAGGTATTGTCACCCTGTTTTCTAAGTGTTGTACCATTTTATAATATCAACAACAATGAATGAGTATTTCAGTTTCTCTTCATCCTCATCAACATTTGTTGTTGTCTATTTTACCCATTCTATTAGGTAGGAAACAGCATCTCTTTCTGGTTTTCTTTCACATTTCCCCAGTGATTCGTGATTTTGAGCATATTTTCTTACGTTTATTGGTCATCTATATATCTTTGGAGAAATGTCTATTAAAAACTGCTTATTTATAGATTGGTTATTTGATTTTTTATTGTTGAGTTTTAGGAATGCTTTATATATTCTGGATGAAATTTTTATCAGGTATATGATTTGCAAATACTTTTTCCTTATTGTAGATTGCCTTTATATTTTTATGTTTTGACACTTTTCTTTGAAGCACAAAATTTAAAATTTTGATTAAATCAATGTACCTATTTTTTTCAACTTTTAATTTTATATTGGAGTATAGTTGATAAGACTGTTGTGTTAGTTTCAAGTGTACAACAAAGTGATTCAGTTATATATATACATGTATCTATTCTTTTTCAAATTCTTTTCCCTGTTACGTTGTTACAGAGTATTAAACAGAGTTCTCTGTGCTATACAGTACGTCCCTATTTTTTTTCTTTTGTTACTTTTGGTATCATCACTAAGAAACCATTAAATAACACAAACTCATGAAAATTTACTTATACAGTTTATTTTAAGAGTTTTACAGTTTGAGCTATTACATTTAGGTTTACAATGCATTTCGAGTTACTTTTTTGTATGTGGTATTAGGTAGTAGTTCAACTTTATTCTTTTGAATATAGATATACAGTTGTCCCATCACCATTTACTGAAAAGACTATTCTTTACCCATTGAATTATCTTGTCATCAAAATAAATTGTCTAAAAATGTGAAAGTTTATTTCTGGACTTACAGTTCTATTACATTGACCTGTATGTGCATCCTTTTTTTCCCACAGTCTTTCTAAGGTATAACTGACATATAAAAAGTTGCACATATTTAATATATACAGTTTGATGTCTGGACATATACATACAACAATGAAAACATCACTGTGATAATATCAGTGTAATAAATATATACATCTCATTCAAATATTTCTTCCTGCTTTGTTTTTATTTCTGTTTTTTGTTTTTTTCGTATTTGGTAAGAACACACTTAACCTGGGACAAACACTCTTAACTTTCTTTAAGTGCACAATATAGCACTGTTAACTATTGGCACTATGTCATAAAGCTTTTAAATATTGGCACTGTTATATAGCAGATCAGTAGAACTTATTCATCTTGCTTAACTGAAACTTTATACTCATTGAACAACAACTCCTTATTTTCTGCTTCTACCAGCCCCTGGAAACTACCATTCTACTCTTTGCTTCTGAGTTTAAATACGCTTTTTTTTTTTCTGTAAGGTCAGAGGTATTGAAATCTCCAAATTTTATTTTGAATTGTCTATCTCTCTGCTTTTTGTCAGTTTTTCCTTTACCTATTTGAGATATTTTTCTAATGCTTTGATCATTTTATCATTGTAAAATGTTCTTTATATGTAGTAACAATTTTTCTATTTCTAATATTACTAAAGACATTCCAGTGCTCTTTTGTGCATTGTATACCTATTTCCATTCTTTGTTTTCAATCCATTTTATCAGATGATTTTTATCTACTGTCAATATCTGCTTTTGATTGAAGTACTTAATCAGTTTATATTTAATGTAATTACTGATAAATATGATTTGCATTTTCTATTTTGCTATTTTCTTCTATATGTCATATATTATGTGTTTCTCTCTTCCTCCATTACTGCCTTATTTTTGTCTTAAATAGTTATTACTATAGCACTATTGTAATTCCCTTGTTTATTTTGCTTTATTTTCATAGTGGTTTCTCTGGGTTTTACAATAGACAACTTAAAACAATTTAGTTTGGAATTAAACGAATCAATTTCTCTATTTACAAAAATATGGCCTCAATAGAATTCCATTTTCTCTACCATTTAGTTCTTCTATTGTCATAAAAAAAATCAAATCTTTATTTGTTACAAGGTTATCAGTACAGTTTTTAAAAATATTGCTTTATGTGGTTGTCTTTCAAATCAAACAGGGAACGTATTATAAACAAAGTCACGTTTATACTATTTTTCATATTTTTTTTATGTAATTGACTTTACCAGTGCTATTATTTCTTCATATGGATTAAAATTATTGTTTAGTGTCCTGTCTTTTTTTTTTTTGCGGTATGTGGACCTCTCACTGCTGTGGCCTCTCCCATTGCAGAGCACAGGCCCCGGACGCACATGCTCAGCAGCCATGGTTCACGGGCCTAGCCGCTCTGTGGCATGTGGGATGTTCCCGGACCGGGGCATGAACCTGTGTCCCCTGCATCGGTAGGTGGACTCTCAACCACTGCGCCACCAGGGAAGCTCTAGTGTCCTGTCTTTTAAACATGAAAGTCTCCCTTAGTATTTCTCATAGGGAAAGTCTGATAGAGATATATGCTCTCAGTTTTTGTTTATCTAGAAGTGTCTCGATTTCTTCATTTTTTTCAAAGGATGCTTTTGCTGGATATAGTATTGGTTAAAGGTTTTTTTCTTTAACCATTTTGAATATGTTATACCACAGCCTACTGGCCTCAATACTTTCTACTGAGAAATGAGCTATTAATATTTGAAGATTCCTTGTATGTTGAATTGTTTTTCTCTTGTTGCTTTCAAGATTCTCTCTGTTTTCAGATTTCAGCAATTTTATTGTGTTCTGTTTATTTGTGCATAGTTTTAAGTTCATCCTACATGGAGTTTGTTGAGCTTCTTGGATGAGTACATGAATGTTTTTCATCAAATTTGGGAAGTTTTAAATTAGTATTATTTTAAACATTCCTTTTGACCTTTCTCTCCTCTACTTCTGAAATTCCCATTACGTACATGTTGCTATACTTTATATTGTCCCACAGGTTTCTGAGGCTTTGTTCACTTTTCTTCATTCTCTTGTTCTTTTCTGTTCCTTGGACTGCATAATACAAATTGATCTATGTTAGGACTTCCCTGGTGGCACTGTGGTTAAGAATCTGCCTGCCAATGCAGGGGACATGGGTTCAAGCTCTGGTCCGGGAAGACCCCACATGCTGCGGAGCAACTAAGCCCATGCACCACAACTACTGAGCCTGTGCTCTAGAGCCCATGAGCCACAACTACTGAAGCCCACACGCCTAGAGCCCATGCCCCGCAACAAGAGAAGCCACTGCAATTAGAAGCCCATGCACTGCAACGAAGGTAGCCCCCGCTTGCCACAACTAAAGAAAGCCTGTGTGCAGCAACAAATACCCAACACAGCCAAAAATAAAAATAAAATAAAATAAATTTATTTTTTAAAAAATTGATCTATGATAAAGTTTGCTGATTCTTTCTTCTGCTTATTAAAATCTACTCTTTAGTACCTTCTACTTTAGGATTTCTATTTGGTTTCTTTTAAAAACTTTTCTTTCACTGTATTTATATTCTTTATTAGTTAAGAAATTCTCGTACTTTTAAAGAATGTATAGGGCTTCCCTGGTGGTGCAGTGGTTGAGAGCCCGCCTGCTGATGCAGGGGACACGGGTTCATGCCCCAGTCCGGGAAGATCCCATGTGCCGCAGAGCGGCTGGGCCCGTGAGCCATGGTCACTGAGCCTGTGCATCCAGAGCCTGTGCTCCGCAACGGGAGAGGCCACAGCAGTGAGACGCCTGCATACCACAAAAAAAAAAAAAAAAAAGAATGTATAGATATGGTTTTCTTTAGTTCTTTGAACATACTGATAAGGGCTAACTCAAGTCTTTGTATAACAAATCCATCATCTGGGCTTCCTCAGAGACAGTTTTTATTTATTTTGTCACTTGTATATTGGTCATATTTATCTTTTTCTTTGCACATCTTGGAATTTGTCTATTGTTGAAAACTGAAGAGTTCAACTGATATAATTTGAGAACTCTGGAAATCAGATTCTTCTTTGTTCCCAGGGTTTATTGTCACTTCTTGTTGTTGCTCCTGCTGTTTGTTTTCTAAATGTATTTCCTGGACTTCTCTGTAAAGATTCTATTCTTTACAGTGAGTGAAGTCTCTGAAGTCTCTGCTCAGTTAGCTTCATGGTCATCTGATGATTGGACAAAGATTTCTTTAAATGCCTTGAATCATGGTGATTGTGTGTATTTTGGGAGATGCCTTTATTGCTCTGGAAGTTTAAAGCTCTGCCTTAGCATTTACTTATGTTTTTATGGAGTCTCATGGTCAGGTCAAAATGAAAATTTAGGGCCTTCTCAAATCTTGCTTAGGCACAAAGACATGCATATGTGCATGGCCTTCTATATCTTCAGAAATATGACAGAACTTTTTAAAGCCTGTTATGGACATCTCATTCCACAGATGTTCCTTGTAAGATATTTGGCCAGCCTCTTGTATGCCCCAACTGGTATTGCTGCCTTAGGCAGCTGCAGTGTTTAACAATTACTGGTTTTTTGTTTGTTTGTTTTTGTTTTTAACAAAGTCCTCTTGGGATAAAGCTTTCTTCATTTATTGCTCTAAGTCAAGACAAATTAAGATAAGTTCTTAAATGGGAATTGTTCAGGGAGTGGCCATATAGGCCAAATAGTGACAATTCTCTGAGAATAGGACTTTTAAGAGAGTTCTAAACCCTTTTTGTTCTAACTGGTACCTGGGTTTCACAGCTACTGTGGTTCTGGTGGTGTTTTCTCAGGGCTACCTTAGACCTGTGAATAAGGGGGAGGGGATTATGTATGTAAAAAATACTAAAAATCTCACAGTTCTTACTGAGATCCAGTCACTTGTCTTGAATAAATGTTCCTTGAATTGTTGTACACTTTTGGTTAATTTCTAGAGGTCAGAAAAAACTGATTTTGATCACGTCTGCCAGTGTTTTCATTGTTTTTATGGAAAATCAGATATTTGAAGCTTCTTATTTTACCTTTCTAGAAATACTTCTTCTAAATACCTTATATAAATAAAGAAAATGAGAGAAATTTAGACTAAAGTAAGTATTGTTATCCTGATCGAAATTCTTGAAACTAGGTTGTTGTTGTTTTTAACCAGTTTTGGGGAATTCTAACCTTTATCTCTTAAAATTTTCTTTCTTACCATTCTCTTTTTCCTCTTCTTTTGGTGCTCTGATTACACATAATTTAGGCCATTATGTTTTTTATGCTCTGGGTTTTTTTGTTGTTATTGTTCACTTAACCTTTTTTCTGCTTCTGTTTTGATATATTTTAATTTTCTATTAATATCTCTGTAAGTTAATTGACTAATATCCATTCAATATTTGAAATCAACTTTTTAGAAATATTTCATTTTCTATGTTTCTAGTATATATATATATATATATATATATATATATATAGAGAGAGAGAGAGAGAGAGAGAGAGAGAGAGAGAGAGAGAGAGAGAGAGAGATAGATACAGATATTCCTGTGTTCTAAGTCCAATACTTGAATTATCCAATTCTTGATTTTCTCTTTATTTGTCACATTTACCTGCATCTTCACGTCTTTAATATTAATAAAAATCCTATAGAGGCTCTAAATCAGTGATTTTACTCTTCCTTTCTTGCCCATATTCTCATGATATCTATGCCAATACAGCTCTCCAAAAAAGTCTCATAGGGAAAACTGGCTCTAAGTTTAGAGATCTTCTAGATTTCAGCATTTTATGCCATCACATGTGGTCATCAGAGGCTCTGCTATTTTTGTTTTTCCCCTATGATTGTGTCTTTGGTTTAGACACAGGAGCAAATGCCTTCAGGAGAAAAAACTGCCAGAGATCTCAGCTAATCTAAGACAGGCTCTTCTATCTCTGAAAATTTAGTTTGTTTAGTTCTCTTTATTTACAAATCCCTATGATTTTTATTTTTTCTAATTTGTGTAGCACTAGCTGTGACTTGCTGCATCTATTATCTTATACCTATAAGCAAACAGCCTTAAAAGGAAAGATCCTTAAATTTGAATGCATGGATTTGCATTAAAGCTCCTTGTCTCTTCTGAAGTTATATTCAAAATGTGAGACCATTTGCATTTTTTCTGAGAAGGGGGTCCATATATAAGAATTACAGGATTAAAACATTTTGAAAAATTTTGGTAGAACTAACAACATAATCTAGAATAAATATTCTCTGGCACAGAAAAAAAATGCAAAACAAAACAATAAAAAAACTGTCAATATAGCAAAAGATAAAATACTAGGAAACGTAGAAAAACATAGAAATCATAAAATAGTGATGGTAGATGTAAGACCAATTTTATTCATTATAAAAATATATAGACATGAAATCAATTTTATTATTAAAAACAAGAAGTATTAACTGCAAAATCATATTCAAGTGCATGCTACTTATAAAATAGACAAAGGAAACATGTTAAGCATAATAAAATCTTAAGTAAAAGACTAAGCAAAAGTTTATCAGGAAATTTCAAGCAAAAAGAAAACAAGACATAATATTATCATTAGACTTGTTCACAAAAAGCATGAGACAAGGCTAAAAGGATAATTTTATTTTGATGAATTTATAATTCAACATTAAAATTAAATAGAAATAAATCTTTCTTCAGTAATGGTACTGATGTTCATTGGATAAAAACAGGAGATACAGATTTTAAAAAGCTTGTTTGGAAAATAAATATACATAATGAAAAGAAGACCCACCATGTTAAATACTATATTATGTATTATACTATATTATGTATTATTTTATTATAAAGGTACTTAAAATAATCAAAGACTGGTGAACTAGTACAGAAATACAAAGACAATTAATGGAGTAGAAACAACTCACATAATTTAGAATACAATTGAAGTTGAATTTCAGTTCAATGACGAAAACAATAATTTTTAATGTACACTATACATAATATTTACTAACAATTTGGGGAAAATAATAAAGATAGATTACATGATAAACCTTCATTTCATGGGGATTAAGAGTTAGATACAACAGAAACAGTAAAATAATAGAAAATTTTAAATAAAGTAAATATTTATGTAAACTTGAAGTGTGGAAAAATTTCCCATGCAGAATACAAAAGGCAGGAATCATTGGAATAAAATAATGATTTGAAAAAAATTTTTAAATGTTAATATTTATATATATATCCTATCTATGTATCTATCTATGAAGCTTAAACATGAAAGTTGAATCACTAGAGGAGCAAATTTTGAAACACAGATACAGGATACATACACTTAGCATATAAGGAGCTATCATAATTTTTATTTAAGCCCTTTATTATTATTATTTTTGGGGTGCTTTGGGTCTTTGTTGCTGTGTGCGGGCTTTCTCTAGTTGTGGCGAGCAGGGGCTACTCTTTGTTGCAGTGTGCAGGCTTCTCATTGGGGTGGCTTCTCGTGGAGTGCAGCTCTAGGCGTGTGGGCTTCAGTAGTCATGGCGCATGGTTTTAGTTGATCCGCCGCATGTGGGATCTTCCCAGACCAGGGATCGAACCCATGTCCCCTGCATTGGCAGGTGGATTCTTAACAACTGTACCACCAGGGAAGTCCCTATCACAATTTTTTTAACACCTTTATTGGAGTATAATTGCTTTACAATGGTGTGTTAGTTTCTGCTTTATATCAAAGTGAATCAGCTATACATATACATATATCTCCATATCTCCTCCCTGTTGCACCTCCCTCCTACCCTGCCTATCCCACCCCTCTAGGTGGTCACAAAGCACCAAGCTGATCTCCCTGTGCTATCTGGCTGCTTCCCACTAGCTATCCATTTTACATTTGGTAGTACATATGTGTCCGTGCCACACTCTCACTTCGTCCCAGCTTACCCTTCCCCCTCCCCATGTCCTCAAGTCCATTCTCTACGTCTGCATAGTTATTCCTGTCCTGCCCCTAGGTTTTTCAGAACCTTTTTTTTTTTTAGATTCCATACATATGTGTTAGCATACAGTATTTGTTTTTCTCTTTCTGACTTACTTCACTCTGTATGACAGACTCTAGGTCCATCCACCTCACTACAAATAACTCAATTTTGTTTCTTTATATGGCTGAGTAATATTCCATTGTGTATATGTGCCACATCTTCTTTATCCATTCATCTGTTGATGGACAGTTAGGTTGCTTCGATGTCCTAGCTATCATAAATAGAGCTGCAATGAATATTGTGGTACATGACTCTTTTTGAATTATGGTTTTCTCGGGGTATATGCCCAGTAGTGGGATTGCTGGGTCATGTGGTAGTTCTACTTTTAGTTTTTTAAGGGACCTCCATGTTGTTCTCCATAGTGGCTGTATCAATTTACATTCCCAACAACAGTGCAAGAGGGTTCCCTTTAGTCCACACCCTCTCCAGCATTTATTGTTTGTAGATTTTTTGATGATGGCCATTCGGATGATGTGAGGTGATACCTCACTGTAGTTTTGATTTGCATTTCACTAATGATTAGTGATGCTGAGCATCCTTTCAAGTGTTTATTGGCAATCTGTATATCTTCTTTGGAGAAATGTCTATTTAGATCTTCTGCCCATTTTTGGATTGCATTGTTTGTTTTTTTGATATTGAGCTGCTTGTATATTTTAGAGATTAATCCTTTGTCAGTTCCTTCATTTACAAATATTTTCTCCCATTCTGAGGGTTGCATTTTCTTCTAGTTTATGGTTTCCTTTGCTGAGCAAAACTTTTAAAGTTTCATTAGGTCCCATTTGTTTATTTTTGTTTTTATTTCCATTTCTATAGGAGGTGGGTCAAAAAGTATCTTGCTGTGATGTATGTCATAGAGTGTTCTGCCTATATTTTCCTCTAAGAGTTTTATAGTGTCTGGCCTTACATTTAGGTCTTTAATCCATTTTGAGTTTATTTTTGTGTATGGTGTTAGGCAGTGTTCTAATTTCATTCATTTACATGTAGCTGTCCAGTTTTCCCAGCACCACTTATTGAAGAGGCTGTCTTTTCTCCGTTGTATATTCTTTCTTCCTTTATAAAAAAATAAGGTGACCATATGTGCGTGTGTTTATCTCTGGGCTTTCTATCCTGTTCCATTGATCTATATATCTGGTTTTGTGCCAGTACCATACTGTCTTGCTTAATGTAGCTTTGTAGTATAGTCTGAAGTCTGGGAGTCTGATTCCTCCAGCTCTGGAGATGCAAGAGGGAAGAGATATGGGAAGGTATGTGTATGTATAGCTGATTAACTTTGTTGTAAAGCAGAAACTAACACACCATTGTAAAGAAGTTGTACTCCAATAAAGATGTTAAAAATAAATAAATAAATAAATAATTTTTTAAAAAATTTATGTACTACTTAAATTTTCTACAACATGTAAATATGCTTTTATTGTCATAAAAAGAGAACATTATAAAGATAATTGTATATCTTTGAAGATTATAAGAATAAGTAGATTGATGAATGCAAAAAAAAAAGATTGCTTTGGCTATTTGGGATCTTTTGTGTTTCCATACAAATTGTGAAATTTTTTGTTCTAGTTCTGTGAAAAATGCCATTGGTAGTTTGATAGGGATTACATTGAATCTGTAGATTGTTTTAGGTAGTATAGTCATTTTCACAATGCTGATTCTTCCAATCCAAGAACATGGTATATCTCTCCATCTGTTTGTTTCATCTTTAATTTCTTTCATCAGTGTCTTATAGTTTTCTACATTCAGGTCTTTTGTCTCCTTAGGTAGGTTTATCCCTTTGTATTTTATTCTTTTTGTTGCAATGGTAAATGGAAGTGTTTCCTTAATTTCTCTTTCAGATGTTTCATCATTAGTGTATAGGAATGAAAGAGATTTCTGTGTATTAATTTTGTATCCTGCTACTTTACCAAATTCATTGATTAGCTTTAGTAGTTTTCTGGTAGCATCTTTAGTATTCTCTATGTATAGTATCATGTCATCTGCAAACAGTGACAGCTTTACTTCTTTCTGATTTGAATTCCTTGTATTTCTTTTTCTTCTCTGATTGTTGTGGCTAAAACTTCCAAAACTATGTTGAATAATAGTGGTGAGAGTGGATAACCTTGTCTTGTTCCTGATCTTAGAGGAAATGGTTTCAATTTTTCACCATTGAGAACACTGGTGGCTGTGCATTTGTCATATAAGGCCTTTATTATGTTGACCTAAGTTCCCTCTGTGCCTACTTTCTGGATGGTTTTTATCATAAATGGGTGTTGAATTTTGTGAAAGTGTTTTCTGCATCTATTGAGATGATTATATGGTTATTCTCCTTCAATTTGTTAATATGGTTTATCACATTGATTGATTTGCATATATTGAAGAATCCTTGCCTTCCTGGGATAAACCCCACTTGATCATGGTGTATGATCCTTTTAATGTGCTGCTGGATTCTTTTTGCTAGTATTTTGTTGAGGATTTTTGCATCTATGTTCATCAGTGATATTGGCCTGTAGTTTTCTTTCTTTGTGACATCTTTGTCTGGTTTTAGTATCAGGGTGATGGTGGCATCATAGAATGAGTTTGGGAGTGTTCCTCCCTCTGCTATCTGTTGGAAGAGTTTGAGAAGGATAGGTGTTAGCTCTTCTCTAAATGTTTGATAGAATTCGCCTGTGAAGCCATCTGGTCCTGGGCTTTTGTTTGTTGGAAGATTTTTAATCACAATCTCAATTACAGTGATTATGATTGCTCTGTTTATATTTTCTATTTCTTCCTGGTTCTCAGAATGTTGTGCTTTTCTAAGAATGTGTCCATTTCTTCCAGGTTGTCCATTTTATTGGCATATAGTTGCTTGTAGTAATCTCTCATGATCCTTCGTATTTCTATAGTGTCAGTTGTTACTTCTCCATTTACATTTCTAATTCTATTGATTTGAGTCTTCTTCCTTATTTTCTTGATGAGTCTGGCTAATGGTTTATCAATTTTGTTTATCTTCTCAAAGAACCAGCTTTTAGTTTTATTGATCTTTGCTATTGTTTCCTTCATTTCTTTTTCATTTATTTCTGATCTGATCTTTATGATTTCTTTCCTTCTGCTAACTTTGGGGGGGTTTTGTTCTTCTTTCTCTAATTGCTTTAGGTGTAAGATTAGGTTGTTTATTTGAGACGTTTCTTGTTTCTTAAGGTAGGATTGTATTGCTATAAACTTCCCTCTTAGAACTGCTTTTGCTGCATCCCATAGGTTTTGGGTCATCGTGTTTTCATTGCCATTTATTTCTATGTATTTTTTGATTTCCTATTTGATTTCTGAAGTGATCTCTTGGTTATTTAGTATTGTTTTGTTTAGCCTCCATGTGTTTGTATTTTTTACAGTTGTTTGCCTGTAATTGATATCTAGTCTCATAGCATTGTGGTTGGAAAAGATACTTGATACAATTTCAATTTTGTTAAATTTGCCAAGGCTTGATTTGTGACCCAAGATATGATCTATCCTTGAGAATGTTCCATCAGTACTTAGGAAGAAAATGTATTATGTTGTTTATTGTTGGAATGCCCTGTAAATATCAATTAAGTCCATCTTGTTTAATGTGTCATTTAAAGCTTGTGTTTCCTTATTTATTTTCATTTTGCATGATCTGTCCATTGGTGAAAGTGGGGTGTTAAAGTCCCCTACTATGATTGTGTTACTGTTGATTTCCCCTTTTATGGATGTTAGCATTTGCCTTATGTATTGAGGTGCTCCTATGTTGGGTGCATAAATATTTATAGCTGTTATATCTTCTTCTTGGATTGATCCTTTGATCATTATGTAGTGTTCTTCTTTGTCTCTTGTAATAGTCTTTATTGTAAAGTCTATTTTGTGTGAAATGAGAATTGCTATTCCAGCTTTCTTTTGATTTCCATTTGCATGGAATATCTATTTCCTTCCCCTCACTTTCAGTCTGTATGTGTCTCTAGGTCTGAAGTGCGTCTCTTGTAGACAGCATATATACCGGTCTTTTTTTTTTTTTTTTTTTTTTTTTTTTATTCAGCCAGTCTGTGTCTTTTGGTTGGAGCTTTAATCCATTTACATTTAAGGTAGTTATTGATATGTACGTTCCTATTATCATTTTCTTAATTGTTTTGGGTTTGTTATTGTAGGTCTTTTCCTACTCTTGTGTTTCCTGCCTAGAGAAGTTCCTTTAGCATTTGTTGTAAAGATGGTTTGGTGGTGCTGAATTCTCTTAGTTTTTGCTTGTCCGTAAAGGTTTTGATTTCTCTGTTGAATCTGAATGGAATCCTTGCTGGGTGGGTAGAGGAATCTTGTTTGTAGGTTTTTCTGTTTCATCACTTTAAATACGTCCTGCCACTCCCTTCTGGCTTGCAGAGTTTCTGCTGAAAGATCAGCTGTTAAGCTTATGGATATTCCCTTTATGATATTTGTTGTTTTTCCCTTGCTGATTTTAATATTTTTTCTTTGTATTTAATTTTTGATGGTTTGATTAATATGTGTCTTGGTGTGATGCTCCTTGAACCCAAGGAGCAACATACCAAGACACATATTAATCCTGTATGTTTATCCTGTATGGGACTCTCTGCACTTCCTGGACTTGATTATTTCCTTATCCATATTAGGGAAATTTTCAACTATAATCTCTTCAAATATTTTCTCATTCCCTCTCTTTTACTCTTCCTCTTCTGGGACCCCTATAATTCACATGTTGGTGTGTTTAATGTTGTCCCAGAGGTCTCTTATACTGTCTTCAGTTTTTTTCATTTTTTTTAAAAATTCTGCTCTGCAGTAGTTATTTCCACTATTTTATCTTCCAAGTCACTTATCCATTCTTCTGCCTCAGTTATTCTGCTATTGATTCCTTCTAGAGAGTTTTTAATTTCATTCATTGTTTTGTTCATCATTGTTTGTTTGCTCTTTAGTTCTTCTAGGTCCTTGTTAAACATTTCTTTTATTTTCTCCATTTATTTCCAAGATTTTGGATCATCTTTACTATAAATACTCTGAATTCTTTTTCAGGTAGACTGCCTATTTCCTCTTCATTTGTTTGGTCTGGTGGGTTTTTACCTTGCTCCTTCAGCTTCTGTGTGTTTCTCTGTCTTCTCATTTTGCTTAACTTACTGTGTTTGGGGTCTCCTCTTTGCAGGCTGCAGGTTTGTAGTTCCCGTTTTTTGGTTTTTTTTTTGGTGTCTGCCCCCAGTGGCTAAGTTTGGTTCAGTGGGTTGTGTAGGCTTCCTGGTGGAGGGGCCTGGTGCCTGTGTTCTGGTGGCTGAGGCTGGATCTTGTCTTTTGGTGGGCAGGACCACATCTGGTGGTGTGTTTGGGTATGTCTGTGACCTTATTATGATTTTCGGCAGCCTCTCTGCTAATGGGTGGGGTTGTGTTCCTCTCTTGCTAGTTGTTTGGCAGAGGGTGTCCAGTACTGGAGCTTGCTGGTCGTTGAGTGGAGCTGGGTCTTAGCATTGAGATGGAGATCTCTGGGAGAGCTTTTGCTGTTTGATATTACATGGAGCCAGGAGGTCCCTGGTGGACCAATGTCCAGAACTCAACTCTCCCACCTCATAGGCACAGGTCTGACACCTGGCTGGAGTACAAAGATCCTGTCAGCCACACAGCTCAGAAGAAAAGGGAGGAAAAAAAAAGAGAAAGTAAGAAAAATAATAATAAAATAAAGTAAATTTATTAAGATAAAAAAACATTATTAAAAATAAAAAAATTAAAAAGCCATAAAAACAGAAAGAATGAAAGAAGAGAGTAACCAAACCAATAAACACATTCACCAATTATAACAAGCACTAAAAACTATACTAAAAAACAAAACAAACAAACAAAAATGGACAGACAGAACCCTAGGACAAATGGTAAAAGCAAAGCTATACCAACAAAATCACACAAAGAAGCATACAGATACATGCTCACAAAAAGAGAAAAAAAGAAAAAAATATATCTATCTATATATATTTTAAAAAGGAAGAGAACAACGAAATGAATAAACAAATCTACCAATGATAATAAACTCTGAATAGTAGACTAAGATAAACATTAAACCAGAAACAAATTAGATCCAGAAAGCCAACCCCAAGTCTACAGTTGCTCCCAAAGTCCACAGCCTCAATTTTGGGATGATTCGTTGTCTATTCAGGCATACCAGAGATGCAGGGTACATCAAGTTGATTGTGGAGGTTTAATCCACTGCTCCTGAGACTGCTGGGAGAAATTTCTGTTTCTCTACTTTGTTCACACAGCTCCTGGGGTTCAGCTTTGGATTTGGCCCTGCCTCTGCAAGTAGGTCACCTGAGGGCATCTGTTCTTCACTCAGACAGGCCAGGGGTTAAAGGAACAGCTGATTAGGAGGCTCTGGCTCACTCAGGCCGGGGGGGGGGGGGGGGGAGGGAGGGGCATGGAATGCAGGGCAAGCCTGCAGCAGCAGATGCTGGTGTGATGTTGCAACAGCCTGAGGCACGCCATGTGTTCTCCTGGGGAAGTTGTCCCTGGATCACGGGGCCCTGGCAGTGGCAGGCTGCACAGGCTTCCTGGAGGGTCTGGATAGTGACCTGTGCTTTCACACAGGATTCTTGGTGGCTGCAGCAGCAGCCTTAGCGTTTCATGCCCATCTCTGGGGTCCAGGCTGATAGCTGCAGCTCACTCCCATCTCTGGAGCTCGTTTAGGTGGTGCTCTGCCTTCTGTGGGCAGACAGGGAAGCAATCCTCTCTCCTTGTGCACCCCAGAACAATAGTCTCTTGCCTCTTAGGCAGGTCCAGAATTTTTCCTGGAATCCCTCCCAGCCAGCTGTGGTTCATAGCCCCCTTCAGGCTGTGTTCACGCAGCCAACCCCAGTCCTCTCCCTAGGATCCGACGTCAGAAGCCGGAGCCTCAGCTCCGAGCCCCCACCAGCCCCAGCGGGTGAGTAGACAAGCCTCTTGGGCTGGTGAGTGCTGGTCGGCATCGCTCCTCTGTGCGGGAATCTCTCCACTTTGCCCTCTGCACTCCTATTGCTGTGTTCTCCTCCATGGCTCTGAAGCATTCTCCCTGTCATCCCCTGTCTCCGCCAGTGAAGGGTCTTCATAGTGTGTGGAAACCTTTCCTCCTTCACAGCTCCCTCCCAGAGGTGCAAGTCCGATCCCTATTCTTTTGTCTCTGTTTTCTCTTTTTCCTTTTGCCCGACCCAGGTACACGGGGAGTTTCTTGCCTTTTGGGAAGTCTGAGGTCTTCTGACAGCATTCAGTAGGTGTTCTGTAGGAGTTGTTCCACATGTAGATGTGTTTCTGATGTATTTTTGGGGAGAAAGGTGATCTCCATGTCTTACTCCTCCGCCATCTTGAAGCCCCTCCTATCACAATTTTTAAAATCAGAACTGCACTGCAGTAAAAAAGTATTTAAGGCCATGAGTAATTAATTCATCCACAAATACACAAACACAGAAACACAAAATCTCCAAGTAGAATAGCTAAATACTTTATTTCTACTTTATCAAAATAATTAAAGGATAAAATTTTAAAAACATAATAGCCAAAAATGTCAAGAACAGGAGACCCAAAGAGCTTCATATAATGCTCTTGGTACTGTAAATTAGTAAAACTATATGGTATTTTAAACAGAAAGAGTTGAATATAATGAATTATTATCTATAAAAGTGAATCAGCAAAATGAGGAATTGGGTAGTAAGAAGTAAAGAGAATGGTAAGCAATATAGGAATGACATATATACTGTAAGAGCAGATAATATAATATAAAATATAATATAGTATAAATATATAATTGCATCATATAATATAATAAATATAATGTAATGTAATGTGTAATATAGCCACAAGCCATAGCAATGGGATAGCGCCCCTCCCCCTAGGGCTGAAATGCAGACCTCATGAGAAAGTTTTGGCTGTGACAGAGAATTCACTGTGATGCTGCTCGTGTGGAATTTGTTGGAACTTGTTAGAAATCCTTCCTTTAGGGTGCTGGGGAAAGATTTTCAAAGGGCATTGTCTCAGCAGAGGCACTTTGCTACAAAATCACCTAAGAGAATTTCTGGGGGATGCTGCTACGTGCTGGGCACCACTAGAGCTGCTTGTTGGAGAAGCTGTGAATGTTGCAGTGTGATGCAGTGTGAAGTGTGATGCTAGAAAATCTGCATGCAGGGCAGAATCTTGACCTGGAGTAGTGCTCCAGGCTGAAGAAGCAAGGTAAGTTGTAGGAGACTACTAAAGAAACACACTAGAACCAGGGATCAAAATCCTTTCCTCCTCCAATCTCTTTTCAGTGCCCTCAGCTGACAAAGCTTAACACCTGGTCAGTTGACAAAGAAACAACTTTCATAGAACGGGTAAAAATGTTGAATTTGAACTTGAAGTTGAGTGGCAATAAATTGATAACTAACACACCACTGTTTTAGAATACTTGTACTTGTGTTTAAGTGGATACAACATGCATAATGGTGGAAATGTGGAGGCATTAAAGATACAGTTTTCCTACTTTCCAGTTTGCCTGGGGCTCTATGCTTGTGAAGCTGATGTAATCTTAGTATCTAAACATGCCTCTATTTCATTGAAGTCATGAAAGTTTATTTATTTTGCATTGTTTCATATTTTAGTTTATAACTCTGCCAATTTTCACAGCTCCAGAGGATGCTTTACCGGTTGTATTCTGTGGAGAGGGTGCTCCTTGGAATCACACACTATTCAATCTACATGGCCTCATATGTTGGTCCTGCCAACTACATATACCCTTGATGAAGTAGCGTACATTCTTTGAGCATTAACGTTCTCATAAATAATATCAGTGGTTTAGACTAGAATATCTCAAAAGCCTTAACACTATGCCATTTCTGATTTCTAGCAAGATCTTTTAATGCTGTTTAGAAGTGAAAAACCTGTGTAGGACAGTTACATATAGACACACCTCATTACCGGAAGTATATTAGCTTCTGTTAAAAATGCTGCCTAAAATAAATGAGGTAAGACTGTACATTTTAAATAATATTTTTTTCAATATCTAGTTATATCACCACAGAGGACATTAAGTTGCTTTTAAATTTCCCCGGACACCCTAAACTGCTTATTATTGACCACAACCCAGGCTTATTGATGACATCTAATGTCCCTGTGTGCTCAAAGACTATACAGTATTTCAGCTGGTATTGTGGTTGTCTGTTACATGGCAGAGGCCACTCCCATAGTTTTGTATCACATCTTCAGGTGACACTACCATTTTTTTACTGCCTGTTGGATTACGTTATTTAATAAATTATATGGAACTCCTATATGCCAGTTCTGGCTGGCTCATATTAATAAATGTTTTGGGGAGACATTAGTTACACCATGCTAAAAAAAGAGTTGGCTCTTTGCGATACTACATGAGTGTTTCACATGTTAAGAAATTACTTATCCAGATGTTTAAGAATCTTTCCTTTTTTCTATTGAAAAGTTGCAGAAGACACACACACACACACACACACACACACACACACACACACACCCCTTCTGTAAATTTTACAATTCCTCATCTTCTATCTTGAAGACAGAAACTGTGTTATTTGATTTGCTGTCATTTTGTTTGTCTATATAACCTAGTAGCAGGGATTCAAGCACATTTAGGTGCTTAATAAATACCTAATGCATAATTTTAAAAATTAAAATAATGACCCAGTCATCATATTATGCAAACTCTCTCCTCATAGTTGGGATTACTAGCAGAAGGTGAATATGAAATGGCAAAACAGTACTGGGCATCTCTTCTGTAAATGGCATTCTCTAGTCTTCAAAGTAGTCTTATCTCAAATTGTGAAATATATTTTTAAATATTGGGAAAAATGATCATTCCAATGAAAAATATTCTTATTAGATAGACCCAATGTGTATACCTATTTCTTAACCTCTTTATGTATTTAAAAGATGAATTTAGTCATTTCTCCAGTACCAATATTTTGCTTACTTTTCAAAATGGATTTTGTGTGTAACAAATATTCCTGAGTTTGAATAGTGTAAAAATGTTGATTTCATATTTGCAAGCTTTGTCATTAGGAATTTTATACTGAATAAACCATGTATATATACATAAATAGTCCACAGATGAAGATATGTCTAATTTATTTTATATTCACACAGCTACAGAGGTCTTTTTGTCTTTATACGGCCAATCCTGACACCTTGCAATGGTGGACATGCAGTTACACACAAGATTCCATGTTGCTGCAAGCAGTCTGGAGGCAACAAAAACAAATTGATGGTGGCAGAAATAGGAGAATCCCACTCTGTCAGAAGATGAGTAAGCTGAACTTGCCTGACATGAACTCTAGCTGACACAAGCAAGGTGGAATCAAAGAGTGGGCAACTTTCGACAACCCAGGCTTCACAGCCCTGACCACTGTGGATGGCCATGATTATCTCCAGACAAAATGACTGTGAGTAAAAGGCTTACATACACTTAAATTAAACACAGCAGGGTTTTAGTAATCTCTGTTTGCATTTTACTTTCTGTTAAGAAGGAAATTGCTTGGACTTGGAACATTTCATTTAATGGCATTTTTAGTTACCTTTTGGACTTCTAATGCCACAGTCTAAATTCACTCCGAATTACCGAGTAAGACATAGGACACTTTTGTCTTTTTTGTTTATTTTTTTAAAATTGCAGTAGCTTCCTTACCAATTTTACTAAATTAAATGTGTTTTAAAGCATCTCAGTTCTTGAAACTTAATTATCCCAATCTCTGGGTGAAGTATAGCAAATAATACAAACCCCATTTATGTAATTTATTTTGTAAAAGACAATAATGGGATGCAATTGTGCTAATAATATATTCATTTCTGTATTTTTTTTTCCTTTTTAACAACAACTTATCAAAACCATGTCATTTTGAAACAAAAGCTTTAAGGGCATATGGAGGGTTTGGTTTGTCCATATACTGCTTTTTGGAGAAGGAGAAAAACTGCATAATATTATGTGCCATTGGAATATTTTGAAAGATTGTGTTTTGTTTCCTTCATTTTATTTTTCCATCAGTGAGTATTATTGACAGACACTCATAATAAACTATGAATAAAGATCATGGCTTGTAATTGTAATGCATAAATAAGAAGAAAAATATGTAAGTACTTCAGTAGCTGAAGCACCATTTATTATGTCCCAGCAGAGAAAAATTTAATTGTTAGACCACATAGGGTCTAGGAAACTTTGGTTTAAACTCAAGCATAATAAGAAAATCTCAAGCATAATAAGAAAATCTATCATTCTCCTTCTTGTTGAAAATGAGTGTTTTGAAATCCCTGAGTCCATGATTATGTATTGTTTAATACTGATATTCTTAATGCAATCAGTTAATTGTTCTAATTTGCTGAATTGCACCTGCTGCATTACTTAAAGCCTAATTAATTGGCTTATCTTTTACTCTTGGAAGGTGGGTAACTAGACTATGGTCCCAAGATTGTACTGCTAGATGAGTCAGGGAGTGGTTGAAGGATGTGACCATTCAGAGAGTTGGGGCGCTGAATCCTGTTTGGCTCAAGCCCAAATAGAACAAATATAAAAAGTACTTTCTCGGGCTTCCCTGGTGGCACAGTGGTTGAGAGTCCGCCTGCCGATGCAGGGGACACGGGTTCATGCCCCAGTCCAGGAAGATCCCACATGCCGTGGAGCAGCTGGGCCCGTGAGCCATGGCCGCTGAGCCTGCGCGTCCGGAGCCTGTGCTCCGCAACAGGAGAGGCCACAACAGTGAGAGGCCCGCATACCACAAAAAAAACAAAAACAAAAACAAAAAGTACTTTCTCTACGAAAAAAATCTGCAAACAAGCAAAAGTAAAAATAAAGAAATAATAAAAACCCTCGAGCAAGCTAGCTAAGTATAGGTAAATATGCAGACATGTATGCTTTATGTATACACATCTTTCAGCCTGTATATAAACATATACAGGATAAATATTTAAAAATATTATGCAATAGATTGCACAATATTGTGCAAAGGAATAAATATTATGCACACACAAATATGTGTAGATGGACAGATAAGTAAGTAGAATGAGAGAATTTTGACTTATTCAAAGGCAGAGGTCTTACCGGCTTATAGATTGAGATTAAGTTTCAGCAGGAGCAAACCAAGTACCCCCTTTTTGGTAGGCAGTGGAGGGACCTGTTAGGTCCCCATGGAGCAGAGTTGTGGTCACAGGTCTCAAACCACCTAATGATTTGGTGGGAATGTGAGTGGGAGCCCTGTTCCTCCTCCCTCCATGCTCCTTACTGCCAGCTCTTCCTTTCCTTAGTGACCCAGTCTTATGGCTTGACTGCGTGGCTTCCGTGCTAAGGGAGCTGCAATCATGATCTGATTGTTAACTGCCTGTTGGTCAGGCTCATCCTAGAAGTGCGAGATATTTCAAGTTCCTTACTGATTCCTAACTACAGTTAACTTACTTTGACAATCGAAGATTGATAGTAGAATTATTTTAATATTGATTTGAATACACCCTTTCTTCCCTGACCCACCCTCTAATTTTTAATCTTAATTAGTTGAGAGTTAATTATATATGTTACCACCTCATCAATATTTTAATTGTTAACAGGGCAATGTAGATGCTCCACATACTACACTTAGGAAGCACATTTTTGACTTTATTATGGATTTCACAAGGATGAAACACTGGTTGGTGAAAGAAGGCACTTCACCTTATATCCTGAACCTTCTGTTTCCTTAGAGATAGACTTGTTTACAATATCATTAGGGAAAAAAGAAATAATTTGTCTACTTTAAAATTTTATTTCAGTCTTCTGTGATTATAAACAAGGTGACATTCACCATATTAGATATGTAGTTTTTCATATGCTGATCTTTCCTGAGGTGGTCAAAGAAGGAAATCTAGGTGACAAGGACTGGAGACCTCTCCAGTATATTGTGCTGAGCAGTGGACACTGAGGGTCCTCAAGACTAGTTACACCTTAGTGATGTCTCCCCGATAATGATACCTTATTTGACACACTTACATACTGTGTCATATTGTGAGAGTTCACATAAAATTTCACTCTTACCTAGTTTTATAAGTGAAATCACAACTGAACCATGAGATTTAAAATATAAAATTTTATGGATTGGCTAAAAAAAAGCACAAATTGTTCAAATGTGAAGATTGATGTGTGATCATACATCCCTAAGCATATGAAAAAGCAACAAATATATGTATATAATTATGGGTGTATATATGCAGTATGTATATGCACACACATATATATATAACAAAATTAAAATTATACATAGTGTACTAAATTAAAATTAGTTTTCCCATTAGCTAGCATATGCTTATTTATGCAGAACTCAGAAGATCTGAATTTCATCTTATCCTCTCAGGTTTACAGGCATTTAAGCACATTATTAGGAACTGTGATTATTCAGCACACCAACACTCAGGTATCACACAACTTCATTACTACCTGATTAATTAACCTGCTTAAAGTGTGAAAGTTGGCACCTTGTCATTAGAATCCATGGGAATAACTAATGAGAAACGATGAAATAATTTGTTCCTCAATTAAAAAACCTGAAAGAAGAGGTTTTGTCTCATTATTCTTGTTTCCTGTTATCACCTATACAAAGCCAAGAAGATTTTGCAAAACTTACTGTCTAAAGAGAAGAGGCTATGTAACATCTCAGGGAACATTTCACAGATATTTAATAAAATGTGGTGTTGCTCAACAGCAAAAGGTAAGCCAGAAAGGCTCCTGGGATAACATATTCATTATAGAGCATCAATATGAAAATGAGGTACATTCATCTCATACCTGATGTTGAGGTTTAAATGAGGTTTCTAGATAAGAAAAGGGAGAAAGGAAAGTAATCTAGTTCAACTTAGATCTGTCTAAAGAGACTTCAGAAAAAATATCAGGAGAGGTAATTAGTATTGGAGAACTAATAAATTACAACATTTCCGTATATTAAAAAACACAGCCCCGAGCCCCAATTTCCCTCAATATGACTGATTTTATTCAGTGGCCACATTTACAGTATCACTCATATTGGGAAAAAGGCAGTAAAGGTATTCATTTCAATTGCTTTCCCTTGTCCACATTCATGAGATCATGCATATCATATAACAATGCTGAAGCATCAAAGGTACTTTCCTAGCTTAGAACTTTTTGTAATATTTATAGATCTATCCTCCTCCCCACAAGGTATTCATAGAGTTCACAAATGCCAATGAAATAAATGTCTATTGTTTAACATTAAAGTAAAGAAGCCAAAAGTTTTTCTTGGAGGTAAAGTGAACAATCTTTCTCACACTGATTATTTTACATACATCTTTTCAGTTAGAAAGAATTTCATGCTCTGAACCATGGCAGGATATAGACTATAGAATCTATCCAATGTAAAGCTAGGCATAAATGAATACAGATGTTAATTAATTGGATATCCCTATTTAAATTCCTTGAAATATATTCTGGATCATGTCTCCTGCTTCCTCGTATAAATCTTGAAACTGAGGCCACCCGCATTTAGTGAAGGAAATAGTTGGATTTTTAAAAACCACATGCATGTTTTTCCAAAATCAAGATTTTTTGAAGATAATCACAAAGTTTCAAATAACAAAATTTAATTAATCCACTTTAGAAAAAAGATTCATATCCATTTTTTTACTCTAAGCTTTATAATTTTATTCAGTTGCAAAATATCCCATAAGAAAAAAAAAGAACGGGCTGTTGGTTGGTAACACACTCGAAAAATCTCTGCTTTATTTCCTGAAAGAATTTCAATTAGCATATAATGAAAAATTTAGAGTCAAGTCCAGCATATATTTAATGATAATAGCTGATATTTTTTGAGCATCAGTGGCATAAACTGTATGTTAGGCATTTCACATGCAAACCTTATTTATATCTTAGCATTATCAAGAGTTTGTATAATTATACCTATTTACAGACAAGAAAACTGAAGTCCAGTTGTGTTTTGTATCTTGTCAGACTTTATATTCTGACATGAAATTCCATAAACTTGCTGGAAATTGCTTCTAATCAACAAAGTATTCTTATTTAATACAACCTATTAATAAATGCCTAACTACACTACAGCATGGGATTATTTATTTGTTTTTAAGGATGTGAAACAAAATTTACAGGTAAAAACAGTTTGATGTAATCAATTATAAAACAAAAACAATAGTTATATTCAAAATTAATCACACACATTCTTCAGAAATTATATCTGTAATAGTGTAACATTATTGACAGATAGTATCATGAATATTAAATTGAGTAATTAAAATTTGCCAAAAATAGAGAACCAAGAAAATAATTTGCTAAACATAGAGGTATCAAGGAAAAACTGCATAGTCATTTTAATAAGGTATATCCTGCTAAGTAAAAAAAAGAGAAAGAAAGAAGGAGGAAATGAAATAAAGGAGGTCCTGGTCAGGGCAGCTTTTTTATCTTATTTGTATAAGATTGGCTATTTAAACATTTATGCCAGTCCAAAGTAAAGGGAAAGAAAATGGCCTAAAACTTTAAAAGTGTCAATATCATTTTAAGGTAAAAAAACAGCTGCATTTAAAATGATGAGAAGATTACCTGTGCTTTCATTTTTAGGTCAAAATTTAAACTTTAAAAATAAAGTGATACTTAAAAGATGATGTTTTGAGAACAAATATTTAGGGCAATAGAAGATTAAAAAAGTAGATTTGAAATTATATGATGACCAATAATGTGTCATGGGAAAATAATTAAATAACAAATATAAATAAAACTGAATAGACTGAAAAATGAACCACAGATAAAGACACTATCTTAAGGAAAGTAGTTAACTCAATAATAAAAGTAAGTAGTCTGCCTAGAATAGCAAGGTGTTCCCAACCCTTATATATATTTGATACTAATACTTATATCTTTTTTCACTAATGTGCAATATATTTTGTGTACAGCCCCTCAAAGACATATGAGGGGCTGTATACAAAATACAACCTGAACACATCTTGTTGTGTTCAGTGATGTATTAATCATACCTTAGTACTCAAATATATGAATTTATATGAGTATACATGTTGCATGGCAACATCTATAAGTCTGTCTCCATTATTAACTAATATAAAACATTAAATTTAAAAAGTTCATAGTCGGGCTTCCCTGGTGGCGCAGTGGTTGAGAATCCGCCTGCCGATGCAGGAGACACGGGTTCGTGCCCTGGTCCGGGAAGATCCCACATGCCGCGGCGCAACTGAGCCCGTGAGCCATGGCCGCTGGGCCTGTGCGTCCGGAGCCTGTGCTCCGCAACGGGAGAGGCCACAACAGTGAGAGGCCCGCATACCGCAAAAAAAAAAAAAAAAAAAAAAAAAAAAAAAGTTCATAGTGGGCTTCCCTGGTGGCGCAGTGGTTGAGAGTCCGCCTGCTCATGCAGGGGACGCGGGTTTGTGCCCCGGTCTGGGAGGATCCCACATGCCGCGGAGCAGCTGGGCCCGTGAGCCATGGCCGCTGAGCCTGCGCGTCCGGAGCCTGTGCTCCGCAACGGGAGAGGCCACAACAGTGAGAGGCCCGCGTACTGCAAAAAAAAAAAAAAAAAAAAAAAAAAGTTCATAGTTTCAAATTGCCTGCTGTCATTACCAACTTTCACGTGTAAATGGACATTCTTCTGGCTTTTATTCCACCTATGAATCATTCTATAGGTGTAATAGTTACGTCACTGCATTTTGATCCATTTATTCGCAGGTCTCCAGGCTACCAGGAAATGGGTGTCTGCACTGGGATTGTGATTGGGAAGCTCTGAATTAGTGGCATTCCTGATAATGTTTTCAATTTATTTTTATGTCAGTAGTGAGAAGCATTACTATTGTTTAATCTTATCTTCACTTCAGAACTTAAAGGGAGCGTATTGTGCAACTTCCTTCCTTTGTTGTCCCCATTAGTAGGGGCCAGGTTCTACCTTATTCAGCATGCACTAGAAAGGAACACAAACAAGAGTAAATCAAGCTAAAAATAGTCATTGCTCCTCACATCACTGCTTTGAGTCCAACCAGACTTCTTGCATGTCCCCTCACTCATGTACTAAGACTGAGGTCTGATCACCTCTAAGAGGCTACATGGCCATCCTAGGGTTCTTGACATGGTCACTGTCATCAACTACAAATGCTAGTGCTTGAAATTCAACTTAGCTCATATCTAAAAATGAACAATGGAACAGCATGGGAAACTTTCTCAAAGGTGTCACTCCGTCTCCACAATCAATTCATGTAGGAAACGTGAAATTGTTCAGTTTCTGAAGACAGCACCGCCCCTCCTTTATGATATTATTCAAGAAACACACTGAACACTACCTAGAACACAACCTGGGAAATTGGATCATGATTGTAGAGTTTTATATCAATCACACAGGAAATCCTTATAAATGGGATCCTTCAAAAGAGATTGTACTCTATTAAATAAGCTATAGTCATATTTAAATGAAGCAGGGAATACATTTTAGAAGTGTTTTAAAATTTAAATTTCTCAGTAGGTTTTTAATCATGAGAAATGTACATGTATAAAACCCTTCTTTGCATTCAGTTAGCCCAGGTCAGTTTCCACTTTTTAAAAAAATACGAATACTATCTATTCACCCATTGAAAAGATTATTCCTCTTAAGAAAATGGTGATACTTAAAGAGTTGATAGCTTCCTAGATTGTATTAATGATGGAAGGTAAGATATGACAAATGTTTAAATCACTATTGGTACTTGATCATTGTGTCTGGTTACAAAGGGTGGGAACAGAGTTGGATCATGTTCAAGTACTCTAATGCATGCTAGATATTTTATGCACTTTGTTCACTTTTTACAACATTCTGAGTGGTAGAAAATATGATCCCATTACATAAGTGAGGATACAAAGTAGAGGGAAAGTAAGTATCTAATTCAGGAACATTGATATTAGTTGTTGAGCTAGTATTTGGACTTTCCAAAGTTGTCAATTCTAGATATCATGTTTACTTATTTAGCTGGTTGTTTTTTCTCTCTAAGCCATGCAGTTTCCTATCAGTGACATGTGAATAGCAGGTTACCTTAAGGAGCGAAACTCTCTCCATCAGGACTAGTGGGTAGAAGTGGATGAGTGTGACATTGATAGAGTCAGTGTGCTTTGTGGCCATCAGCTCTCTTCCAGGTGCAGCACAGGAACGCAGGGGTCTGAAAATGCAATTAACTACTTCAAAAGCTTTCTGCCCATTGCTACTCTGACATTTAAGATTTTTGACAACTTGTTACATTTCTCATCTCCCCTTGAAATGCTGTTTACCAAAGGAACATAATCCTTGTGTCTAATTTATATTCTACTTATTAAGCAATCATGGACTTGTCACTAGGATATTAATTTGAGTTTAGAAACAAATTAAGTTATTTAACTTGAATATGTCAGTGGTGTCTTCACTCATGAACAGATAAACTGAACTTATTTATTGATAAGGAATTATTTTTGAAGCCTCAAAATTATTTCTACTCTTTTGAAAAAATAAAGTATGATGTTTAACTCTCCAACAATATTTATATTGTGTTTGTATCAAATCATGGAGATTATTGTGTCATTTGTAAATTCCCATTTGTACATTTCCTTTGGTATAATGGTATAACTTTTGTTTTTAAGTAGTGGAATCTCAAAATAAATTGCAAAACAAATCAATCTCCAATAGATAAATGAAAAATGTGCAATGAAGCTAAAAATATCCTCCACCAAGGTGCTAGTTGGCTGTGTTGCTTAGCTACCCATGACCAAACAGGCTGACAGCACCATGAACTTTCTGGCTGAGCTGGGTATAATTACCAACCAAGTTTCCATTTCATTAAGTTCCACTTACAAATCTTGAGAATTTTGAAATGTGCATATGTAGAAGATTTCACCATCATAAATGAGGACAAAATTTACTTCTTTAAAACAAATGATTTCCACGATGTGCCTCTGGGTAACTTAACTAAAGCTTTCAAAGGTTGAAATAATGACACTTTTGAAGGCAAAATTCTATTTTTAAAGGAAATAACTATAGTCAAAGACTGAGGGGCAGGGAATATTCTTTCTCTTTTTTTAAATCATAAAAATTGTTTTTTTTTTAAATTTTTCCTTTAAATACAAGTAAAATTTTGAATGGGAAACTTAGGATTGCTTTCTCTTCCTGCAAAGCTACAAAACATTGATTTTTCTTTTCCATCAGAGGTAATCGTTTCATGCTTTGTCCCCAGTTCTAATGTTTAAATGGAGGTTAATTCCTGAAATATCTTAGATGATTTAGCAGAGTCCTGTACAGGGAACACAGTAGTTCAGTTCATCAGACAACAAAGCCCATTAGCAGATATTACCAAGTCACTACTAAAAGGCAAGAATAAAGGAAATGCAAAGATTCATATCCCTTCATAATTAACACACAAAGCTTTGAGTGCAGATTACAGTAGGATTATGGTGAATTAAAGAAGTACATCTGGTGCTCCTTTTATAGATTTCTTATTGTTTATCATACTTATCCGAAATATATATGCATTCATTTAATTCCATAAGAGTATAATTGAAACAAATAGCTGAAATCCATTTATACCATCTGAAAGTAAAAAAAGATTATGTCTCAAGCACAATTTGCATCCATTTACAATGTAATAAACTGGACAACATTTTACTGTTCCATTTCCTCTACTCTCTGTATAGAGACAAAATTTTGTCCCTCTGATATTGGCTGAATTTGTGTTATTTTAAAAATAATTTTAAAATATATTTATCAAAATAATACATGCTTAAAGTGTTACAGCCCATAGTACAAACAAGTTTATGATGAAAATAACCAGTCTCTGGCTTCTTTCCTTACTATCCCAGTCCTACGGTTTTGGGGTTTTTAAAGAAGTTGATGTCTTTATTGAGATGAAATTCACATAGCATAAAATTTATCAATTTAAAGTAAACAATTCAGTGACATTTAGCTCATTCACAATGTTGTGCCTCCACCACCTCTATTTAGTTTCAAAACATTTTCATCACGCTAAAGGGAAACTCAGCCCTTCTTTCCAGCCCTGGCAACAGCCAGTCACTGTTTTGTCTCTGTAGATTTATCTATTCTGGATATATCATATACATGGAAACACACAATATTTGACAATTTGTGCTTAGATTCTTTCACTTAGCATAGTGTAATAATTTTTTTTTTTTTTTTTTTTTTTTTTTAGTATGTGGGCCTCTTACTGTTGTGGCCTCTCCCATTGCGGGGCACAGGCTCCGGACGCGCAGGCTCAGCGGCCATGGTTCACGGGCCCAGCCGCTCCGCGGCATGTGGGATCCTCCCGGACCGGGGCACGAACCCATGTCCCCTGCAACGGCAGGTGGATTCTCAACCACTGCCCCACCAGGGAAGCCCGCATAGTGTAATAATTTTGATTTTAATTCTTCTGGAGAGTATCCTCATAATTTTTGAAAGTACATTTATATCTCTGTGTCAGGCAATATCTGTTGACTTCTTGATATGACATAAGAGCATTCATCGTACATTCGCAATTCTCCAATCTTATTCCAGTGTTTGAATTACTTTACTATTTTTAGTTTTTCCATTCCATTTCGTTGCTATTGTAAGTTAAGTGATATATTTAAACTCAGATTTTTTTTTCCTTTTGGGATAGTATTTTACGATTCTACATTTTTCAAATTAGGGTATTCAAATTGCTACATTTTCTTCTTTCTTTCTTTCCTTTTGTTACATTTTATCTTCTCTCAGTTATGCTATACTTTTCCATTGTCAAAATGCATGCACTTATTAATTTTTCAAATATTTATTGAGGACCCACCTTTATTATTGACATAATTTTAATTTGCTTTTAATTTGCTTTTCCTTGCATGTTTATTTTTCTAGGCATTTGTAATTTTATATTTATTTGACATCTGACTTTATCAGATCCCCAATTTTTTCTAACCTTTCAATCAGAATTTTTTATGCTTTAAGACTCTTTTTTCAAAATAAAACTTTTGTCTAAAATCTGTAATCCTCCTTCTTCCATGTGGAACATTTACTTCTTAATTTGTTATAGAGCTTTCACTGTGATCCTTCCCTTCACAGACATGAAGGATTGCAGTCATTATTTCCTGGAATACATAAGTCCATCTTTTGGGATTTATTCCTTTATTTTGCCATTTATCTTCAGATATCTCCCTATGAAAAATGCATTGGAGGTAAATTTTCTGTGGACTTGAATGTTCGAAAATCCTACTACTTTTATTTTACTTGAAAGACAGTTTGTCTGGGTATAAAATTTTGAAAGCATCACACGTTTTCCTTCTAGCATTCAGTGGCACTGATGAAAATTACAGTTCCAATATGATTTTGTTTTTTATAAATAACATTTTTCTCATCTATAAGTTTTGAAGATCTTTTGATTCTTTAGTGTCTTCATTTTCTGTTTGTGGAAGAAATTGCATATCAGATCACCTAGATGGGTGTATTTATGTTTCATATTTTCCAATTCTTTTGCTTTGGAATTATGTTCTTTTTTTTTCTATTTTCTAGTTGTATTGGATTTTTTTTTGATCTACAAGAGCTTTCTCTTTGATGCCATTTTTTTCTATTCTAATATTATATTTGTATTTTCTAGATGTAATATAGCTTCAGTTATCTGTTAGCTCATTAGATTCTTGCTGAGTCTCTTCTGTTGGTGAAGATTGTACATGAGAACCATGAACTGATTTACTTTCCCACTTTGCTTTACATTGAGCTACAGTCATTTGTGCAGTCTTTGGAGCTGCAAAACCATACATGTCAAAATAAAAGGGACTTTATTTTAGGTATAGTAGAGAAATATTGGTGATCCTCAGACTTCTTGTCTAATTTGCTTAAAAAATACATTTGGATGTTTGCTTGGGTATTCATTATAGTCTGTGATCTCATCTCATCTAACTCTCTTTGTGTGTGTGTGTGTGTGTGTGTGTGTGTGTGTGTGTGTGTATGTTCATGCACTGAGGAGGAGTTGTTGTGAACATATTGCCAAGTACAATTGTATAATTTACCTCCATATATCTCTACTGGGCTCCCTGGCAGTCCCATTAACTTGGAAGCTAGACCTTCTCAGAGATTTTATTCAGAAGAACTTCCCCCAATATTGACATGATTCAGTCGCTTACCTCCTTCAACTTATTGCTCATATGTTAGTTTCTCAATCAAGATTATATACTAACTACCCATTTAAAATTGCAATCTGCGTCTTCCCCCAGAATGCCACATTCTTCTAGTTCTCCTCAATTTTTCCATTCTATTTATCATATTTTAATGTACTATAATATACTTATATAACTTGCTATGTAATTTGCTTATTTTTATGCTCCATATTTTGATAAAGGGGCTCTTATTTACATATTTGAATTAGTATTAATTTAAAAGGCTGATGAAGTAATGTCTTACCTAGCAATTTGACTGTTGGAAAAATTTTAATGGAAAACCATTAGTTTATCAATCTTCAATTTAGTAGAGCAGTAAAACATGTTAGGACTTTTGCACAGTAGCCCATTCTAACTAGAGGGAAGGTGGTCATTTTGGACTTTAGCTACTAAGAGAAGTGCAGCTCTTGTTCATATTTATCGCACATCCCTTGGTTTCCTGTTGGTTCATGACATTGCCATAATGATTTTTTAATTGAACTTTTCTGGTTAATACTTCCTTAAGGTTTTATTTTTCTTGTTTAAAAAATTTACTAAAATATATCCCAAAAAGAAATATTGGGATTGGATCAATTAGTAGCTTTAAAAAATGTGTTAAGAGGAATTGGATAATGGCCTAATGGGATTATGTAGAAAACCCCAAAGTATTCATATTTTTAAAGCCAGCAATAAGGAAATCTTAGTCTGTAAACTAAAATCACCTAGCTGGGAATGTAAGGCCAGGTTTTATACATTTCTATACACCTATGGGAAGACTGAATTAATTACAATCCTTCACTTAAAGTCAAAGAAATTGAATTTCTGTTAAAATATTGGAAGATGTTAACAAAATGTGCAAGGCTATCAGTTATTTCCAATGGCTAATTTCTTTTCAAGAATTAGATTCACTATTTTGTAATGTAGAAGAATTCAGTATGAATGGGTACATACTGATGATTTTTAATCAGGATCATTTGTTTCTATGGGTTCATATTAGATGGTATCTACATCTTTGAAAAGTTTTGTTATGAGGAATTAGATGTCTCAATAACTTGTGTGTGTGTGTGTGTATCAATGTTTTCAGGAAAGATCAATAACTTTTGGTTGAAAAACAGCCTTTTTAACTTAGGAAAATGTGTACCTTCTCCCACATATATTTTCCTACATTATTAAGCAAAATTTCATCCACAAAACAGTCAAATGCTTCATTGCCCTTCCTTTCAATTCTCATTATAAAAAATTATAGTGCTGCTCTCCTTTTTTGTCATTAGAAACAAGTAAGAGGTGTTAATAATAAGAGAAAAAAGAGCCATTATGATAGTCCCCTGACAGGCAGACATAAAAACAGATAACTGCCTTTCCTTACCAGTTGACATAATTAACTGAGCATCCAATATATGCACAGCATTGCACTTGCTCCCTTGAAAAATTTTCAAGAATTTAGGGGCTTTTTGCTCTCTAGAGTCTTAAAAAATAAACATTTTTAATAAATAACTTTACTTACTAAATTATATATTATTTTGTTTTATTTATTTATTTTTGTGGTACGCAGGCCTCTCACTGTTGTGGCCTCTCCCTTTGTGGAGCACAGGCTCCGGATGCGCAGGCTCAGTGGCCATGGCTCACGGGCCTAGCCACTCTGCGGCATGTGGGATCTTCCCAGACCGGGGCACGAACCCGTGTCCCCTGAATCTGCAGGCAGACTCTCAACCAATGCGCCACCAAGGAAGCCTTGTTTTATTTATTTTTTGAAATAAAACAAATGAAGGAATATAATATTCTTGGAGTGGGTTAAGTAATGTCAACTTTCCCCTGGTTTTTATTACTCCATTTTTCCTACCTACCTTGAGTCCCTGATCCAGGTAACAGCAGTGTGAGTGAATCTGTGATTTGAATAAAATGAATGTGCTTTCAGGAAACAGCAGTGGATGTCGCTGCTACCACTCCCACCTGCATGGTTACGTGCCCCTTAGTGCTTCCCCTCCTATAGGATTGCAGAATGGAAGAGGTGTCACTGAGTAGGGCTGGTTGCAGAAATCTCCTGTCATGTATACCTCAACTTATCAAATCTAAAGTGAAAGAATGCCAAACTGGGAAGCGCTTCTCATAATGGAAAAAAAAGGTGGGGAACTCAATAAAACAATAAATCAAGGAATGAGGGTATAAATAAGAAACAATGAAGAAACATTTCTCTAAATCCAAGGCAGGTCTGGCTTCTGATAAGAAAAAAATTGATTGGACAGGGCAAGTCTTCAATGAATAAAGTGATTTTAAAATGTAAAATTATATCATTTTTTTTTTAGTTTGAATAAGTTTCATTTTTGAGCTGTCTTTGCTATGTATGGCCAATACAGTTGATAGTAAATCTTTAAGTGCACTTCTGAAAACACTACTCTATACAGTAATTTTGTAATTTGTTCCAAAGATTACCAGCTAACATGTAAGTACATATGACTCAAGTCATGTCCATATCATTTCTTCATTCACTCATTAAGAAATTTAGTAGCTGTTCCATTAGGTTTTCTTTAAATGTATGTATGCATACTGGGGTAAGGGGAGGGAGAAGAAAAGAGCTTTGGAGAGGAAGATTGCCACAATAAAATAAAATTATTCTGGGATGCTTTCCCAAATGAGAAATTAAGTGAAGGAATAATAATGATAATAAAGATAATAATTAAAGTATGATGTGTAAAAATCTACTTAAGTTCAACAAAATCTCTTAAGAAAATAATAGGATGAAATTGCTCATTTCTCAAGAGAATAATTGTAATGAATATGAGAAAGTGGTAGTGAAGCAATTCTCTTAGAATCTTCATATCTTAAACATGTGATCATCTAATTATGCCAAAATCTAGTCTTGTTAAATCTTGAATAAGTACTTTTTGTGGGAGAATGTAAGCTGTAGTCTTTGGACTTACTCTTTCTTCAAAACTGTGTAAATGTGAGGGGGCTAAGAAAATAGTAAATAAGTTGATGATAACAATATTCTATATCTTGAAAGAGATTTGGATTACACAGTTGTATGCATTTGACAAAACTCATTGGTTTACGTATCCATGATTCAGTATTTCACTGTACGTAAATTTTACATTAAAAGAAGTGTAAACTAATATTGAAATCTAGCTAATGATATGAGTGCCAAGGTATTTAGGAAGAAGTATAGCAATATCTGCGGCTTACTTTGAAATGTAAAAATATAATAAGATGGATTGTTGGATGAATGGGAAAGGGATGATTAGACATGTGATAAAGCAAGTATAGTGACAATCTATGTGTTGAATACATAAAATATACTGAAATATATGGAAAATTCTTCGCACTTATCAGTATGTTTGACATTTTTATAATAAAATAAAGGGACAAAAAGAAAATGGTACTAAACATCCTTTAGTAAACAAATTAAAAATATTTCATGTTCACATATTTTCATGAGTGAAAGAAACCTTCCCAGTTTTTAAAGTATAAAATCTTTAGGTATGAAAATAAAAATCCCAGTGCAATAACTTAATTTAGTATTTTTGAATTAAAGGTGGTGGACTTAAAATATAAATGTTTTACAAACCATAATCTAACATCTTCCACAATCAGTTCAATAAATTGACAAGTCATTGTGGGCTGGGTATGGTATTGGGAGGTATGGGTAGGGCAGTGGGGTTTAGGGGAAATAGAAAGGACAGAACATGGTGCACTCTCTGGGGTGAAGCCCCCAAGACCTGAACCCCTGAACCACTAGGGTTAAGCAGTCACGTGGTGGCATCCTCACAGACAAGTAATAATTTCACAAAGGAACTGAATTGGTTTCTATTTACAATCATTGAAAAAATAATAATTTAAAAATAAATGCAATTTTTACAAAATTAAAATTTCCTTTTGAAACACGAGCAACCCTACTAATCTGAGCTAGTATGTCTCTTCATGTTTGTTCACTTGTTTGTTTTGTGGGGATCCTGAAGTCAGAACTGGCATTCATATATCACAATATATCTATCTGTAATGTACACCACATCCTAAAGTATATCTCAAATTACACATAACACATTAAGAAATATACTTGTTCATGTTTCTTTAAGGAAGATGTCTAAGGTATTGTTTACTAAAACTTCATATTTGCCTAAATGTATAAATGCACTAATCTCCTAGGGGTATTTCTTTATGTTACATAAAAGTAAGCAATAAGCCTGATTCGAGTGGGGAAATTTGTGAATCTGGTCAATGAATTCAATTATGGCCCCATTCCAAGGATTTCTACCCTTCTTTTACAACGATACATGGTTGCCTATACACCTGACACTGCTACCTAAATCTCTTTAATAAATAAGAAGGGTATGTCAGAGCATGTGTGTATATTCACTTTGCCTTTTTGTCTCTCTCTCTCTCCTTTCTCTCTCTTTCATTTTACAGCTCTTCTGGGTTCCCAGCTGATTTTCTTCGCAAGGTTAGTTGCTAATACATTCCTAGCATCCATGCATTATTAATGCTCACCGCTCTTCAAGGTGGCAGTGACAAATAGGAAGCAAAATCTGACTAGTGGGGAATGTACTTTTTAGTCATGCTTGAATTTTTCAATCCATTCTGCTTGTTGAGGATTTTTCGGTAAAGGTTCTGTGACAGAATGTGCTTTATACCTCTCTTCCCCTTCACTCTCTCCAAACCTTTTTGTTTTTCAAATCTAAGAGGCATTCAAGTATCAAGAGAAAGGATTATGCATCAGGGTTTTGAGGGAGAGTAGAGCAAAAAGTACTTTTGAAGGTTGCCAAAGCAGGAAGGTCATTGTTCCTCTTTACATGTTTGTAAGTGGCAGTTTTGATTCCAAAAAGACTATGCATGTAGTCAAGAAAATTATACTATTTTAACTAGGTTATGCCAGCTGTAGTATTCCCTGAAATAATACTAAGTGTGTATCATGAGAAACATTGATTTTTTAATGTGCAGATTTGTTTCTTCAGATATAAAATCCTATTCATTTTGCAGTATAAAGAAGCAATCTGTGAAGTATATTCTGAGATGGTTATTGGGTACTATAAATCCCACTAGCAGGTCTATTACATTTGTTTAATTCAGAATTTCTGCATTTAAAGTATTATACCTTTGTGCATGTAATGATGAGCTTTTAGAAAATAAATTTTCAGTGAATAACAACTTAATTCATAGAGAACACAAGAATTGGAATTCACCCAGCTACTGCAGTTGGGAGTAAACCCTCTTTTTTTTTTTTTTTAACCATATTTCCCCAGCTTGAAATGAAAATAACCATCTTAACAGCAAATAGTCAATTGCCACAATATCCATGTTTGTGAATTCTTAATATTTCATTTAAATCACAGTGATCCCTAATTCTTGCATGAGAGAAGCTAACACTTTGGATAAATTAAAAGATAGTTAGAACCAGAGAAGCAATGGTAGCACCATGCCCCTTTATGTGCAATTTTAATTTTTCCCAAGGGAAGAAGAAGGTGCAAACAAATTTTTGAGTGAATCTTTTCTAACTAATATTTTGCTAGGTGCTTTCAATACATTACTCCATTTAAATATGACAAGTTTTCTATGAGGTAGGTATTATTATATCTGCTTTACAATTAAAAATAAAAACTGAGAGTATAATTTAGAGAGCCTCAAAAGTGCCAAAACTAATCTGAAAAAAATCAATTTGATGCCAAAGACCATATTCTGTGCATTGCACAATTGTTGCCTTCTTAGACTTTGACTCCCTGCATTACAATATCATTACATTTGATTCATTTAATTCCTTAGCAATGGTGATGGCACATGAAGCTATGTAGTTATTTATAGGTAGGTATCATTGACTTAAACCCACTTAGAAGAGTTTCAGACATGGATAATTGGCTCAAAAGTACAGTTTCTATTCGAGCACATTATGTGCTGGGAACTAACACATATATTGAGCCATGAAAGAATTAGTTAAAATGATTAGTGGTCTCATAAAGGTGAATGTTAAATTATACCTATGTATAATCGTAGAATCAGGTATTTTACAAGTGATGAGAGGAATAAAGAAAATCTCTTGGATTTTTAAGCATGTGAAATAGGTAAATTTGGACTCCCAAAGTGAATATAAAATAATAAAGGAGAAATAGTTATATGACTTGAAAAGTTACTGAACTGCTGGTCCCCATGACTGATTTAATCTAGGTATCTCAAAGTATATCCATAAATTTTCCACTAACCATAAAAGGAGAGCAGATTAAAGCCACCCATAACCCACGCGTACAGCATAAGCAGAGAAAAGAATACAAAAACTTCTATTTATATGTAAGTGCAAGAATATACACCAGAAACCAGCAATAATTTCTGACTGTGTTCAGTCAGGTTTACATTGTATCAGTACAAAATAGAGGAGATTACTAGTGATAGTGGTCACACAACTCAGATAATTTAACCTCAAGAATTAGTTGGCCCTTTCCTTAGAGGAAAATACTAAAAGCAGGAACAGGTCTGACCCCTTATGGATTAGGACTCTGCTTCAAAAGGAAGGGGCTTGAAAGTGCATGGGTCCAGAGGTGATAACTTTGAAAAGGTAAGCTTCTAGATCAGATGGAAGCAATTTGGAATAGGATGTCATACATCAAAGATTTGGTGGGGAAAGAAAAGAAGAAAACAAGTAATAGTTATTGAGTGTCCAGTAGAAACAAAAACTAGATCATAGAATCAGAAACTGCATCAACCCACTAGGTGGAGTTTATTAAAGAAATCAATTCTTTTCTATATCAATAAAAGAGAGATCAGCTAAAGTAAGAAACCTAGTAAACTACTCAAGCCCCTACCGCCCTTTCCACATTTCACCTATTATTGCTGGTCCAGGATACTCTATGATACTTAAAAATTAAAAATAACAACAAGAATGGCAGAAAACACTCATGCAAATTGTTGAAAGAGAAAAAAAGTGATAATCAAAATTATTCTACTGATCAAAATATTAATGAAAACCTCCATTCTGATACAGAATAAAGCTGCAACTCATATATTTATCAACATATATTAAACAAATATGGTTTGGCAGATATGAAGTACACACCAAGTTAGAAATTTAAAGCTAAGAATAGAAATGATAAATTAAAGATATGATTAGAGTTGACTAAAATCACAAAATAAATTTCAAGACAAAGACAAAATTATCTTATAAATGAAGACTAAATTACATAGTGCTCATGGAAAAACATATTTGACTAAAAATCCTGTCTGGGCCAGGCTAAGGTTGCAAATGACACCATTATTAAGATTAACTGAAACTGGATTTAGGAAGGTAAAGATAGATAGTTATTTATCCAAGCACCAATTGCACTGGACCAAGTGACATAAATTGTTAAAAAAGCAAGATTCTACCCTCAACAGTTTCCAGTCTCATCAGGAAGGTGAAATATGGATACAACTAAAACACCACACTGAAGTGGTTCATTACCTGTGGAAGATAGAGATTAAATTCTACTGCAAGTTCAGAGGTGGGAGAAACCATCACCATCTGGTGATAGAAGACATCACCTATTCCAAAGAGGCTGTAATTGCTTAAAACATGTTTGCAACTCAAATTTTGAAAATGTTTTCACATTAAAAGCAAAATCATCTTAGTAATGATATTACCAAAATACGTATTTCCCTTTTTGTTTTCCCAATTTTTATTTTTGCTAGATGAGATGCCAAATGCCTTTATTCTATTCTTAAAAATCAAATTCACCAATCACGGTAATTAAAGAGGCTATTATTCAAGATAGTAAATGGTACACTACAGGCTCAATTTCTCCCAAAAGTATTTTCAAATTTGTTATTTTAAATAACGACATTGTTGGAGTAATGATATAGTGTCTTGAGGTTATGATTCAGAACACCACACCTCTCTGGATATATAGATTTCACATGTATTTTAAAAATCTATCAGATTATAGTCACACATCATATGCACTAAACAAATCATCAAGATTCTTCCTTCAGGATACCCATGTCTCTTCAACCGATAGCTGGAGGTGGTCTTTAAAAACATGTGATTTCAGGTCATGGCCCTGATTAAACTCTCTGAAGGTTTTAAGGAAAGGCTCACAGCTTCAAGATGCTACCCAAGGCCCTGTACGATGCTAGTCATTATCCCCTTCATGGCCCCTCAGGGACTCCTTTTCCAGCCACACTCCTCATTGTTCCCTGAACAAGCCACGCTTCATCCTGGCTGAGGACCATCACCCCAACTCTCCCCACTGTTGGGAAGGCATTTTCCCCAGGTCTTTATGGAGCTGCCACCTGTACTTTATCAAACATTACCTTAAAATCACCCGCACAGAGAGACCTTTCCTGGCCACTTTACCTAAATTAATGCCAACTCTACCCACCTCTGCCCTCCTGGTTCATAGAATCCTGTAGCTCTTTACCCTATTTTATTTGTTTTCATAACACCTACCAGGAGTATATTTGATAAAGTGTTTAGTGTCTGTCTCCACCTCCTCTAAATTGTAAGCCCCATGTCTATCTTGTTCATTGCTCTGTCTACAGTGCCTAGAACATATTTATTAAATAAATGTGTGAATCAATGAATGAATTAATGACAGAATAAATTAATGAATGAAGGGAGGTAGTGGAATTTGATTCATCTCACTCAGCATTTTTCTTTCCTTGTGGTTACCAGGGAACAGTAGCTTCCATGTTCTTCCCTCCTACTTCTCTTGGTTTTATTAGCATTGAGAGGGTGAGTAAGGAAAACTAGTTTAAAAATTGAGATGGGGGCTTCCCTGGTGGCGCAGTGGTTGAGAGTCCACCTGCCGATGCAGGGGACGCAGGTTCATGCCCTGGTCCGGGAGGATCCCACATGCCGCGGAGCGGCTGGGCCCGTGAGCCATGGCCGCTGAGCCTGTGCGTCCGGAGCCTGTGCTCTGCAACGGGAGAGGCCACAACAGTGAGAGGTCCGCGTACCACACACACAAAAAATAATAATAATAAATAAATAAATAAATTGAGATGAATTAAATTGCCTTAGTGTTCAGTATTAGGTTACCTAACTGACATGTTTTCCAATCTCCTTCCTCCAACTAAACATTCGAATAGAGATAGTTAACTGAAGTTAAAAATGAGAGAGGGGAAGAAAATCCACAGACAAAATGTGTGTGAGTTTCACACTTATTGATAAATAAAAATACCTACTGTTTTGCTACAGGCAAACCGACACAAGAGAATGTAAAAGGTGCTTCAGAGTAAAATGACAGCTGGTGGATATTTCCCTAAGTGGACTTTTTTTTTTTTTTTTTTTTTTTTTTTTGCGGTATGCGGGCCTCTCACTGTTGTGGCCTCTCCCATTGCGGAACACAGGCTCCGGACGCGCAGGCCCAGCGGCCATGGCTCACGGGCTTAGTTGCTCCGCGGCACGTGGGATCTTCCCGGACCAGGGCACGAACCCGTGTCCCCTGCATCGGCAGGCGGATTCTCAACCACTGCGCCACCAGGGAAGCCCCCTAAGTGGACTTTTTAAGCCATTTTCAAAGTTATGCTATGTTTTTCCTTCTAAGTTTCAGAGGCATGAATTTTCTTTGACTCAAAGCAGTGTTTCAGGAAAAGTAACAGCTACCAAAAACAGGGGAGACAAAAATTTCAAGTTTATAGACTGGCAAATAGAACGACATATATTTTTATATTTGCTTGTGTGAGTGGATTTTACCATTTCTTGTAGTGATTCAGACATTAAGTAAGAAAGGGAAGCCGTCACTGGCCAGGTATAGATAGAAATGTACAACTAAAGATCAGGAACAGAACCAACCTGCATTCTTTTCAATCCTCAAATGTTTCCTATATTTAAAATTTCCAAGTATTAGTTATGACTGCTACTTTTTAAAGCATTGTGATAGAGTCCCAGATCAAGGGGGTCACAAACACAAGAAAAATTATTTAAGAGTAAAAAAATAATAATCGTTAATTATTATTATTATTACTGAGGGAAAAAAGAAATTTAATATTTTTTGATATTTTAAGCTCTTATTTTTTCTTTAGCTGTAGGTATAAATGATATCCAGTCCAGAGGCATGAGACCTTGAGACCACTTGATGGTGCCTCTCCTGGGAAAAGCAGTAATAAAGAGAGAAAGCTTGGAATGAAAATAGCAGAGATGAAGTCTGTATTCAAAAAGATTACAGAAGCTAAAATATTGATTACATATGGTGATAAACTACCTTACCTATAAGCTATGAATATCTGCACATATTTCTGAGTGCCAAAGCCATACATATAATTGTAGTGAAGGTTTTGTAAGAAAGTGTGTAATTTGTCACAGTGCCTCATTTCATTGTCATAAGATATTATTCCTCACACGGAATCCGTACCTATACCTCACTCAGGCTCTGTCAGTTAGGTTCCTGGATAGATTTACTTAAAATCTACAAAAGGCAAAAAGAAAAAGAGAAGGAAAGAAAGGAAGGAAATAAGGAAGGAAGGAAGGAAGGGAGAAAGGAAGGAAGAAGGGAGGGAGGAGGGGGGAAGGGAAGGAGGGAAGGAGAGGGAGGAAGGAAGGAAGGAAGATTAAAATGTTAGCAATTGCAAAAATCATGGTTTATGAGGGAAACTAGTCAAACAAGATTTTTGGCAAAGTTTTCTAGTCAGTTTGACGAAGTAGCTTGATATGTATTTATCCAGAGAGTCTCATTCTATAGGGGAATTTACTATATAAGTCCTTGAAAATGTCATAAAACTTTGGCCTGGTAGTTGTTTCAGAGCCCTGTATGTGTAGATTTGCATTTTTCTAGAAAGGAAAATATCATGACACATGCATCAGCTAAATATTGTATACTCTGATTTTTTTCTCTTATCTTAAAGAAATTTTACTTTCTTTTTAATTTTTAAAATAATTTTTAAAAAATTATCCTGTAACCTATACTCACTTAGGTAGGTAATATTTTTATTATTTAGGGCATAAACTATCCATGGAAATGTATATTCAAATACAAAGTCAACACCACTATGTGACTGCGCTTATTCTTTTGCTGTTAGTATTCACCACTGGGACTCGCCATTATTATCACATGCCAGGATTAAGTACCATATTCCCAGATCCCAACTCCATTAGGCACACATAGACTCTTTGTCACTCTAGGTCAGCTGTGAAAGTGAAGAAGGCACAAGTGCAGAAAGGCCAATGAGGTCCCTCTCCCTAGGTAAAAGGTTTAATGCCATTTTTATCATGCATTTTAACCCAGTGATTTTGTCATAATCTCTAGGGAAGTTTCCCATTTACTTAATAAATTATTTATTGGTTATGGTATCTACAACAAAAAGAATTCATTTACACACAAGCCATTTGCTGGTGACCTTTAAGTGAGGTGCTTCATGTACTTTCTAGTCCTTTCTGAGGTCTGTAATACAACATCCTTGACTGGCAGTGAAAAAATGGCATAGGGAGTTAGTGTCTGGTTCCAGTTGAAATAGTTACCTGTGATCACACTACAGTAGGGATTATTTTTAACCTTCAGGCTTCTATTGGCATCATATTCAAAGCATGGGCTAAATTTACAGTAATCATAGAATTTATGGTCCAGATCACAACTGGGAGGAAAAGAGGGCATTAGTAAATACACCAAGAATACAGGTATGTCCCAGGCAAACTGGATATATGATCACTTAATTATCTCAAGATGCCACCAAAGAAAGCTTCTTTTTAACTAAAAGCAGGTTTAATTACTTAAAAACTGCACAGTTCAGGAGAAAATCTAGGTGGGTCAACATAAGTTCACTAGGCCCTGGGGAGAGGCTGAGATGAGAAGAGGGCGTGTTAGATTTATGATTTTCTCTTAAAAATTTTTGCATTCACATTAAATGTAACAAAATCTTATAATTTCTAGAAAACAATTGAGTTACATTTTTTCTTCACTCAAAATAAATATTAATTCCCCGTTGAGAAACATTTGTTAAGTTCTAGAACATTCATTCATGCAGTCCTTCTTGCAATTATTGACTAAGAATTATTAATACTTTACTATGTCCAGGCACAGTGGCAAGTGCAAGGACTACAAATATAAGTAAGATAAAGTTACTGTCCTCAAGGAGTCACATAAGAGCAGGAAAGACAGTTGCAAACAGTATAACAGGTATACAATGATGTTGAAAATTTGCACAGTGTATTACGGAAGTTTCCTGAAGAAGTCAGTGGCTGGCTGACACATCTGCATTCTGTAAAGTATGAAACAGGGAGACCCACACAGACATGGTATTTCCCCAGGGAAATGATGACCGGAATCTGACTTAACATGAGGGTGGAGGGAGAGGACAGAAACCACAAACAACGAACTGGGTATTGAACACATAAAATATTTAAGGAGTAACCAGCAAAAACTATTTTGTCTTATAAGTGTATAATACAGATTTCAAAAGAAATGGGCACAGATTCTTTGCTTTCCAATGTATTTACAACTCCTTGAATTTGAACTAGCTTAGTGACTTCCCAGACAAATAGAAGATGGGAGAAGCAGGGTCGTTAAAATTTTAAACTTGGGATTGAAGAGACCTTGCATACTTCTTTTTGCCCTAGAGAGCCCTCTTGAAGGATGAGAACCTTGCTGGAGAGGACCTGTGTGCCCTAGCCATGAACCAGATAGCTCTCTGCTGACCCAGCACTGACTGCAGAAGTGTGAGCAAGCCCAGCAGAGACCAGAAAAACATCCAGCTGAGCCCAGCACAAATTGCCAAAATGCAGTCATAAATTACACAAATGGGTAATTGTTTTAAGCCACTTAGTTTTTTGAATAGTTTGTCACTCAGCAAAAGCTAACTTATTTTATGTATAAATACACACACTGTCATGTATGTGTATGTGTGTATAATATATGCATATGCATACACATATATCTTTATATGTTTATATAACATAATACAGTATGATATGATACAAAATACATAATTATGTGCATGTATGCATATTATAGATTTTATATATGCATGTATATTATATATACGTACATTTAGACAGGTATGTATATATGAATGCATATAGATATATGTCTCTGTGTATGTATACAGATATACATACACCATATGTATATAGAAATACACACACAAAAACTAGTGTTCTTGTTGAAATCTTTACTCAAAATTACACTTATAAATGACAAATTACAATAATTTTTTGTGAGTCTTTTATAATTTTGTATAATTCTTTTGTAGTTATAAATAAACTATGTAACAAGTTATTAATTTGCTGTTCAACCACGTGATTCCCAAGCACTTTTGGACTCCTTTTTCCAAGGATCTGATTGGTTCTGATGAAGCCAACTGAAGCTCAAGGAATGTGAGTTTTAACATGACCCGAGTCCTACATTCACTTCCTTCTTGCAACTCACAGGGAAGAGCTTCCAGGTGAGAAGCTCCAGCAAACATTTGCATCTTCCAAAATAGAATAGAGAGGTGACAGAAGTATTTCTCATGCTGGCTATGTGGACCTGCTTTTGGATTGTTGGTATGTGGGGAATAACTGCTCAAAGGAGGTGCCTAGTTATTAGTCACTACTGCCCCAGCTTATGCAAAATAGTGCTACCCTTGCTATTAAAAGGAGAGGAAAGAGAACAATGGGGGAAAAATGTTAGGGCATATTGGCAGGAGGGTCCTTACAACAGCTCAGGTTGTTTCTTTTCTCTTCCAGAAATTTAATGGGAAGAATTTGCTTTTATATATTTAAATAACTTGAGATATATTTAGGTTAACACATATTTCTTGTAGAAGGTGTTTGTGTTACATGTCTGTAAATTCTTGGTTTAGCATATCTAAACTATATAATTTAAGGAAATAGGAATTTTGACTGGAAATTTAAGGAGAAGAGAGAGGAGAAAAATATATAGAAATATTGCACATACATGAATTTACCCTAGATTAAACACTTCCTATATGTTCTAACTTGGGAGTAAATGAATCAAAGTAAATTGAAACCATAAAATTGGGTATTTCAAATGAATCATCAAAGATGAATTGAGATGGTCCAGAGACAAAAGGAAAAATTAAACATAAATCAATAAAGAAAATAAATGAAACATTGGAATCATGAATAACTGAATTCTAAGCCCACTTCCCTTCTTACTCTTGTCCTCTCACCTCTCACTCCATGAATCTACCTTTTTGCCCATAAATTTGTTGATCAGCGTGCCAATGACCCTCAAGTGTTTATTTTCTAACCAGAAATCTCTTCTGATCTCTATGCTTGTATATCCGTTTGAATATGTCACCTTTAAATGTTACAAAGACATTGCAAACTCACTAAGTCATTAATTGAAATTATCTTCACATCCAGATTGGATTTTTTTCTTTTGTTAGTGAAAGACCCTGGCATCCATCCTTTCCTGCAAGTCAGAAATCCAGGCATTATTTGTGACACTTGGCTTTTCCTTACCCCAGATCCAATATCTTATTAAGTCTTATCAGTTTTACTCCCTAAAACTTCTGGAAGACATTCACTTCTCTCCATTTCCATTGCCATTTGCCAGGTCCAGCTTTTATCATATCATGTCTGGATTACTTCCATGGCCTCAAACATTTCTCTCCACATCCAGTCTTATTCCTTACCCTCCTCCACTGCAGCTAGAGTGATCTTGTAAAAACACAAATATGATCATTTTCCTGCTTAAAAATCTTCAATAATTTTTCAGTTTTGTCATCACCAAGACAAAAATGTTTATTATGGTCTAGAAGGTTTCACATGAACTGAAGCTTGCCTACTTCTCTTGCCTATTTATTACCCCTTTGAATTCAGATGTTGAGGTGATAGAGGCAAAGTGGAGAGTGAAGTAAACCTGTAATAACTTTGATTCTAGGTATGGGGCACTTCCCTTTCCTCTTGTTTTGCATATCTTGCTCACGTTGCTTCCACCCATTCCTTCCCTGTCTTCCACCAGTTAACTCCTATGCATTTTTAAGATGTTATGGAAATGTGACTTCCTCAGGAAACCCTTTTCAGACTATCACATCCCAGACTAGTAAGGTCCTCCTGTTTAACTTTATTGTTCCTATTACTTTTCCTTTAAAACAATTTTCATAATTTGCAATTATATACTTTCTTAATTTGTTAGATTAATGTCTGTCTAGATTAATACTGACCAATATGCTAGCTACTAGTCACACATGACTATGTAAATGTAATTTAATTTAACTGAAATTTTAAAAATATATATTTCCTTAGTCATGCTAGCCATATTTCAGGTGCTCACTAGTGTTAAAGAAAAATCAGAGCTGGACAGTAAAAGGTAAGAAGATTTTAATCAGGGCTGTTGATATAGGGGAAAAGAAATCTTAATATAGAACAAGGCTCAATTCCTAATGCAGCATGGACAAATGGGAATTTATAGCCAAGGAGCAGGGTGGGGTCACTGGATAGAAAATTTCTGAGAGGAAACATTGGGGTTTTAGGAGATTCTGGATAAACTGACCTAGTAGGATTCTTGCTGAAGGCAACCCAGGGTGATTAAATGTCACCCTAGAGATTATGGAGGATGAGAAACCCAATTAGATGTTGAGGGTGATCAGATATAGAAGATGGGGGATTCTAGCTAACCAACTTAGCAGGATTTTGCTAAAATTGGACAATGCAGAGATGAACACAAGTCCATAAGTTGAGGCCTATTTGGAAAGTTTGGAGGAGCCTGGGTAGAGTTTGGTCAAGAAGAAAATTTTTGTCAATAATCACACATGGCTCGTTGCTACTATATTGGACAGTGCATTAAAAATCATTTGCATCACTGCAGAAATTTCTATTTGGGAGCAGAGATTTAGACCTTAAGCTCTCTGAGAATACAGTCAATACCTAATTGCTCAACATTAAAATCTTGTTCTAGTAGATGCCCAATAAATATTTGTTGCTTATTATTGAAAGAAAAAAAAAATCTTCCCCAGGCTTCATTTCAAGTTTCTTATTCTATCTTATGAAATGGTTTAATTAACATTCTTCTTATTGGATTTTTTCACTTCCTAAAATATTAATGAATTTGCTCCTATGTTGATGTCATCATGATTTAATAAAACTCTCGTTGATGGTTCTGTCTTCAATTCAGTATTGTCCAATAGCTCACAGCTGAAATTTTCTTAAATCTAACTCTAGGTAATAATGATTTAGTAACATCTCAGGATTAAGAACCTCTGTAGTTTAAGGCCAAACAGTTCTCCTCAAAGCTTCCTAAATCACAACTGCCTCTCCTTTTAAATTGCAGTATCACCTTTTTCTTTTGTAGATTGATTGTGGGCCAATTGGCTTTCATCCATATCTGTAAATCAGCCATGCACTGGTAAAGCTGGCAGGTTGCAAGAGGAATTAGAAACAAGGCCAATGAAGCTATGCTTAAGTCGCTCTATATATAACCTTGAGTTAGGATTCCTTTCAGTCTGTGACCTCTTCAGGAGGGACTTGAGGGGTGGTTCCACCTGGAACTCTTATTTCTTTTTGATTTTACTTCTACTTTTACCACCATATTGAGAAGTTTCCACTAAACCACTGGGGACTTTAAAAAAAAAACTGAAAAGAAAGACAATTATTTGTATGATTGTGGGATCCAGATTTCTGACCACTGTGAAATAAATTGAACTGTCAAGAAGGCTCTGGAGGGTTTATATCTGATCCACCACCTAAGGCTAAACACAGTCTGGCACCTTCCATGGATTGATGCCATGGTAAACATTCTGAATGAACCTCAGAAATTCTCTGGGATGCCACAAAAATCTAAACAGTTAGAGTGTATAAGATGCCAATTAAAAAAATAAAAGACTAACTTTAGTGAATAAAACTCTGCATATCAGTGCCATCAAAGAGAGTAAAGTTTCAGAAAGGAATGTTGGGAGCATTTGTTGCTTCTGTATAATATGGGAGCTATTTTTGGATCAGTTATAAGTAAGAGGTGTTTGTTTCCTGCAGTTCCTAAACTATCCTAAAATTATTCTATTATCGCCATAGGCAAAACAATAGATGAACCAGAGAGACTTAGGAAACAACAGAGCCACTCAAGGAGAAAAAAGACAGTCATATTGAATTAACAACTCTTAATAGCTATTTTTTGCATAGTCTATTTGGAGAAAAAAAACCACTTCAATACATAAGAAAATGAAAAATTTTGGACCATCACAATTCAAGAAATATATAATTCTTTCTGACTAACACTGACTCTAAGAAAATTATCATCATATTATAGATAAGATCAGAGTGCTTACAAAGTATAGGATATGCAGAATATAAATCGTAAAACTTTTGAATTCAGAGTCTAAACAAAAATGGTTTGGGTTTGGGTTTTTGTGTTTTTTGGTTTTGTTTGGTTTTTTTTGCTATATCCTTGGTATAGCAAAGCTATCTGACACTTGTGGATTGTTGTTTATAATTATGCATAGAATAAATGTATAATTTTCCCATATGATGTTATTCAATAGTGTCATATCATTCATTCTCAATGAGTTTTATAACATCCAAATTAACCAACACTGATAACAAAGTAAATTTTAGACAACTCAAATATTAAAGATACTAAATATTATCTAGATCAAGCAGAGATTGGGGAAAGAAAGAGAAGGGTGAATCAATGAAACATGTAGTCAAAGTTTACTACTATTCAGCTAATCACCATGTGACAATATGGTAACATAAGAAGCCCATTTCTTTATTAATATTTTACATGAACCTGTAAGGCAGTATAGTTGAGAATATAAATTTGTGAATCAGCCAGTGCCATCTTTAAACTTTCATTCTGCAGCTAACTAAATAATTTACATGAACGTTCTCACTGTTCCTATCTATAAAATAAGGCTACTCATTTTCCAGGGTAACTGTTAAGACTTAAGAAAGGTGATACACATAAAAGCACCTATCACATTGTCGGTTCATAATTGGCATCCATTAAATGAAAATATTATATCTAAGAAACAGAATTGCTTTCTTATTGGAAAATTATTAGATAACATGAGCATGGTTTATGATCACATGACTCCTGAGAAAAGTTAGTTAATATAGTTTTTAAATTATTTTAAGATCAGAGGAAATGTACAATATTCACCAGCCCCCTTGCATCCAACAAATTTGGTCAATATCTGGATAATTCTAAAGAAATAGACCAAATATATGCTTCTTTAAAGTTGATTTTATTCTAGTCATTATCTGGATGTTTGAAATTATGAAGAAACAATTCAGTAGCAAAGATATATCAAATACGAATGGGAATTAGTACAATTATAAGGCTGAGGAATATTTTCCAATTTTAATGAAAATGTGTCTGGATTCAGTTTACTTTTTGCAAGCATGAAATAATTGTTTCTGGTCAAAACCTAAGCATTTGGGAAAGGCTAGAGATAATCAAAGTAAAATTTTTTTCAGGGATATCTTCATTAGCTTTTTTTTTTTTTTTTTTTTTTTTCGGTATGCGGGCCTCTCACTGCTGTGGCCTCTCCCGTTGCAGAGCACAGGCTCCGGACGCGCAGGCCCAGCGGCCATGGCTCACGGGCCCAGCCGCTCCGCGGCACGTGGGATCCTCCCGGACCAGGGCACGAACCCGTGTCCCCTGCATCGGCAGGCGGACTCTCAACCACTGCGCCACCAGGGAAGCCCTTCATTAGCTTTTTAAAATGACAAGAACAGGTATCATATTTGTCGTTTTTTGCACTGCCCATTTTTTTATGTGTACTGAGAGCAAAGACAATGATGAATATTTAGCAACATGTTGAGAATAGCTTCAAAACTGATGAATTTTTATATACATGGTTAAATACTTAAAATTATGTATATTCTAAATGCAGTTAGTCTTTGCCACTGTCGTGGTATACTGAGTAATTCTGTATCTCAGAAGTTTCTTGATAGAGTCATGTTATATTTCCAAGAGTTTAGAACCCAAGTTTCAGACATTGTATAACAAGTGAATTATAACAGATCTTATCTGTGTTGAAAAAACCAATGTGCTCCATCATCTAATTTCAGAAAAATATACTGTGTGCTAAATTGCTGAGAAAACGGTTTGCAAAATCACAAAAACTAATATTGGTACCAAAAATTGGCCCTTTAAGACCTTCCTTCTTATCAAGGCCTGAACTCAAATAGGACAAGGTTTTGGCAGAAAAAGAATTTGTGTTTTCTAAATGAAGCCACTTTGTGCCAACTAAGTGTTCCTTCTTTCTTCTTCTTTACTTGGTAACTAAGGAAGGCCAAGTGCATTTTATGGTTTAAAAAGAAACATTGCTACTGGCTTGGGACCTAGCCCATCAAGTACTGGCATGGAGTTCATTTTGTCAGTCATTGGTATACCCAGAAAAAGAGGGAATTATGGCAACAGGAATGTCGACAGACAGCTACTGCGACACAATGCTAATTTATCTGCCTTGACTAGTTTCTTTTTTTCTTTTTCTTTTTTGTCTATTAGACTTAAAATGATCTAAATCTGTTTACTTCTGGCTGTCAGTCTCCACATATTCACCTTTCCTGCCAATGCAATGTCATCCATCTGTGACTGGGTTTTTTGGGTTTTTGCTTTCGGTCTCTAATTTATAAAGCCAATTTTTCACCTTTCCAAGACTCCCACAACTACGACTCTGCCATTCACTGCTGATGTGGAACTCTGTCAAAAATGCTTTCAAAATGCAAGTGTTTTATGAGAATCTGTGCAGTTTGTTACAAAAAAATTTTTATATTTATCAACAAAATAATTACTTTTTTATGGCTTCACCTAGAGCCATAGATTTTAAAAGTGAACAGAGTAAATATAAGGTCTAGGGGCTAGATTCTAAAATTAAAAGAATAATAATTGTATATTTTTATACTTGAGATGAATAGCTAATATCACCAGAAAACATACATTTTATAGATACGATTTGATCAATTCATAAAATACTGTAAAGCTTTGACATTTAATGTTTCCCTATGCAGAGAAAATATATCATATTGCTTAGTTTTTTAATATCACCAGATAAAATTTTCCACATGTTAAATGCTCAGCAAACTTCAGAAACATAAGCTTATGCTCTTTAGAATAGGGAATTACTGAATATTACTAAACACAGATTAAGAATATAAAAATAAGCCAGGGGAGATGGCTCCAGCTTGTAGTCCCAGTTATAGGAGACAGGAGGATGGCTTGAGCACATGAGTTCTGGGCTGTATCTGCACTAAATTCAGCATCAATATGGTAACCTCCCAGGAACATAAACATTAAAATAATTTTGAAGTGAATCAATTTATTGTTAAGCACAGTAAAATGTTTGATGTGGCAAGGCAGGATCCTGACAGTACCATGAAGACTATCATTTAGTGGCCTATACAATTAATAAGGCATATTTAACCTCTCTCTATCATTTTTTTTCCCCTTGAAACATTAACTGGAACCAAAGACCTTGAAAAGTTAGTAAGGTAAACAACACCATTAGACCAAAAAAAAAAAAAAAAAAAAAAAATCAATTCAGATATACTATGAATAAGATATTAAAAAACCAAAACTAAACAAATTGCGATCTTACCTTTTAACTCCTGCATTATCTATTATTACCTGAAAAAAAGTTCCCCAAATTTTATTCCACAGCACACACAAAGAATGTTTTACAGTAGAAAAAAACTACCACATTTAAGTCAGTTTGGGAAACCCTCCATGTGATATCTCTGTGTTAGACATGCAGATTAGCATATTAATATGAACATATTATATTTAACTGTGTGGGGAGTGAAATTCCCTTCACAAAGTTTAGCACAGAATGCTTTTGGTAGCATTTTTACCAGACAGTCTTTTTTTTTTTTTTTTTTTAAGATTGTTTATTTGATATTTTTCTTGTTTCTTGAGGTGGGCTTCTATTTCTATAAACTTCCCTCTTAGAACTGCTTTTGCTGCATCCCATAGGTTTTGGATAGTTGTGTTTTCATTGTCATTTGTCTCTAGGTATTATTTTATTCCCTCTTTGATTTCTTCAGTGATCTCTTGGTTACTTAGTAATGTATTGTTTAGCCTCCATGTATTTGTGCTTTTTACGTTTTTTTCCCTGTAATTGATTTCTAATCTCAGAGTGTTGTGGTCAGAAAACATGCTTGATATGATTTCAATTTTCTTAAATATAATGAGTCTTGATTTGTGACCCAAGATGTGATCTATCCTGGAGAATGTTCCATGTGCACTTAAGAAGAAAATGTAATCTGCTGTTTTAGGATGGAATGTCCTGTAAATATCAATTAAATCTATCTGGTCTATTGTGTCATTTAAAGCTTGTGTTTCCTTATTAATTTTCTGTCTGGATGATCTGTCCATTGGTGTAAGTGAGGTGTTAAAGTACCCCACTGTTATTGTGTTACTGTCTATTTCCTCTTTTATAGCTGTTAACAGTTGCCTTATGTATTGAGGTGCTCCTATGTTGGGTGCATATATATTTATAATTGTTATATCTTCTTGGATTGATCCCTTGATCGTTATGTAGTGTCCTTCCTTGTCTCTTGTAACATTCTTTATTTTAAAGTCTATTTTATCTGATATGAGTATTGCTATTCCAGCTTTCTTTTGATTTCCTTTTGCATGGAATATGTTTTTTCATCCCCTCACTTTCAGTCTGTATGTCTCCCAGGGTCTGAAGTGGGTCTCTTGTAGACAGCATATATATGGGTATTGTTTTTGTATCCATTCAGCGAGCCTGTGTTTTTTGGTTGGAACATTTAATCCATTCACATTTAAGGTAATTATCGATATGTATGTTCCTATTAACATTTTCTTATTTGTTATGGGGTTTTTTTGTAGGTCCTTTTCTTCTCTTGTGTATCCCACTTAGAGAAGTTCCTTTGGCATTTGTTGTAGAGCTGGTTTGGTGGTGCTTAATTCTCTTAGCTTTTGCTTGTCTGTAAAGCTTTTGATTTCTCCATCGAATCTGAATGAGATCCTTGCCAGGTAGAGTAATCTTGGTTGTAGGTTCTCCCCTTTCATCACTTTAAATATATCATGCCACTCCCTTCTGGCTTGTAGAGTTTCTGCTGAGAAATCAGCTGTTAACTTTATGGGAGTTCCCTTGTATGTTATTTGTCATTTTTCCATTGTTGCTTTCAATAATTTTTCTATGTCTTTAATTTTTGTCAATTTGATTACTATGTGTCTCAGTGTGTTTCTCCTTGGGTTTATCCTGCCTGGGACTCTCTGAGCTTCCTGCACTTGGGTGGCTATTTCCTTTCCCATGTTAGAGAAGTTTTTGACTATAATCTCTTCAAATATTTTCTCAGATCCTTGCCCTCTCTCTTCTCCTTCTGGGACCCCTATAATGTGAATGTTGTTGCGCTTAATGTTGTCCCAGAGGTCTCTTAGGCTGTCTTCATTTCTTTTTATTCTTTTTCTTTATTCTGTTCCATGGCAGTGAATTCCACCATTCTGTCTTCCATGTCACTTATCCATTCTTCTGCCTTAGTTATTCTGCTCTTGACACCTTCTAGTGTATTTTTCACTTCAGTTATTATATTGTTCATCTCTGTTTGTCCTTTAATTCTTCTATGTGTTTGTTGTTTAATTCTTCTAGGTCTTTGTTAAACATTTCTTGCATCTTCTCGATCTTTGCCTCCATTCTTTTTCCGAGGTCCTGGATCATCTTCACTATCATTATTCTAAATTCTTTTTCTGGAAGGTTGCCTATCTCCACTTCATTTAGTTGTTTTTCTGGGGTTTTATCTTGTTCCTTCATCTGGTACATAGCCCTCTGCCTTTTCATCTTGTCTATCTTTCTGTGAATGTGGTTTTTATTTCACAGGCTGCAGGATTGTTGTTCTTCTTCCCAGACTGTCTTCTGAAGAATCCATATTGGGAAATGGTCCATCTTTCAGTTTTTAATTTGTCACTAATTTCAAGGAAACTTTCTTTTCCAGCTCTTGTGTGTGCCATGTAGCAACAGTTATCCAGGATTTTGTTTGTTTGTTTAAACAGGTGAAAACAGAGATAGAAATGGCAGAGCTTTAAATCATAGTTCATTTTTTTCCCTAAAAATTATATAGACCTTTTTTTCCCAATTGCCATTGCACAGAAATTTTCCAAACTGATGTGTTTTTTTAAATTGTTCATAATGTATGAATAGATCATATTACAGAAAGCCAAAGCAAGAATATTGAGCCTATACAGGTGATTTACTGTTTAAATAAAATAAAACTTACAACGAAGCTAATCTGAAATTTAAGTAATGTGTAATTGTTATTATTCTACAGGGCTCAGCATAAATTATAAGGAGTCAAAGTGAATTACTGGGATTTAAAATTAATGTTATATTACGTAGTCACACAAATTTTGAAGTTTTCTCTTTTTTACTAGCATTACTTAACATATTACTAACATACTTTCTTAACCATTATTGAAAGTTAACTATTTGCACTTATAAAGTCTCTCATATTTGAGGTAAGAAAGTAAAACTATCTAATCAGTAATCAGAGTTTACTAAGCATTTATTTCTTGTTTCCCTAAGAAACCCATACTTAATGAGTGCTATACATCTACCCTACCCTTCTTTCCTCCATATGAAAGATTTAAGACTGAGGAACATAGATACTGTTTGTAGACTAGTGTGGATGAAATTTACTATTCAGCCCTGTAATGGCAAGAGCTAGAGACTACTTTTACTTTTGATAAAGAGATATTTTTTAAATAAATAGATGGTTTAATAGATCTATTATTTAATAGAGATGGTTAGCCCCCTAACACAATTCAGCTCAACAACCCATAGACAGTGCCTGTTTTGTGCAATTGCTCTGTGCTAAAAATTTACAACTCCAGTCAAAGTGCTCCAAGAAATTTCCTTCCTTCTTATTTCCAAACTATGCCCATGTTTTATTAATACCTTGGCAGGGATGTATTTCATTCCACATTACATTCCTCTCATGATGGTACTATGATCTATTTCTATGTGTGACCTTCTGAATGTCCACATCCTGTAGATGACATGAACCAACTTTTTTCCTTTAATGGAGTGAGAAAGAAAACATCAGATTACATGGAAATGCATGACTAATAGAAACAGTGAAGAGATCCAGACTCTCCCTTCTCTTCTGTTACAAAGTTATCCCCCATCAGGAAGAGAACAAAGATTTGAAACATTTTTGAATGGAGATTTCATGAATCAAGGAAACCTCTAAAAACACCAGTAGTTTCATAAAATGATGACAAGACAGAGAAAGATCAAGAAGGAATGATCATGTGAAGCCAATCTATGAAATATTGATATTATCGATTCAAAAACAGTGAATGAAATAAGTTATTTCACTTATTTTTATTACTAGTTGGCTAATTTTAAATCTAGTGAATCTCTTATAAACATGATCTAAATTTAACATTTTATTTTTGCTTCATTATTTGAATAAAGATTTCAAGACTTTAATCTTGCTGGCTTAAAAAAATAATTATTTTGTAGAAGCTTTTTGAGCAGGAGCAGTGTACCTCTCTTTCATGAAAAACATGATGCAGCAGAAAAGATCAAAGATTTACAGGGAAGTTCTTTTTCTTCTTTTTGAAACCTGATGCCCATGGCTTTCACTAATTGAAAATTTTCTTTACAAAAACAGACCTGTAAGCAGTCTATTTGCTGCCGTCAGCATTAACTGCACATCATTGTAACTTCCTGCTTTTAGAAACTTACTAAGAGATCATTGGGACTGGATGCTGACAATTTGAGGAAGACTTCACTAATTTGTAATGACACGGATGTGCAGAAAAACAAGTAATTACCTAGTCATTATCTTTCATAGTTTCAAGTGATACCACTGGCACTATCATTATCCATGAATAGTATAAGAGAAAAATTCAGTGGTCATTAACATTGAAAACACTTATGGTTCATTTTTACTGAAGCTTTTTAATGTAGTGACTTTCATGAATCAGCTGTGTGTGTGTGTGTGTGTGTGTGTGTGTGTGTGTGTGTGTATGTGAGAGAGAGAGAGAGAGTGTAGAATCATGGCTATTGATGTTCCAATGTTAAACCCTAGAAAGTGTCATTGTTAGAAATATCAAAGACATCATTCGATTAAATGTTTAATGATATCACTTGCAAATATTTTGTCTGTTATAGTCTTCATGAGTCTGCCTAAGACACCAGCAATAGAAATAAAAGGGCTGTACTATTGTGCTTATGCTTGGGGAAAGGATTTTGTTTTATTTTTACTTTTATTATCTGTATTAGAACTTTAGCATTTGTGAATTCCAAGGTAGAGAAGAGTTGAATTTATTATCTGTCCAGTTCTATATCATTTTAAGGCCTGAATTACTGATATATTTCAAAATCTTCAAAGTAAAACTAGATAGCAATGATTTCTTTGCTGGTATAGGTAAATTGATTTTTTTGTTTTTCTTAAGTCCAAATTGTCCTTTTTCATTATGTTCAGGTGAATGGACTCCAAATTCCAGATCAAAGACTGGAGTTGGCCTCCAGGAAAAAGAAAGAGTATATAAGGGAGGATGTTTACTTTCTTCAGTTGGCATAAGTCAATTATAAACTTTGATTTAAAAGTCACATTTTATTAAGTTTAGATTTAATTAAATGGGAATGTGTTCTTTCATCATCTTTTTCTTTCTTCAGATCATATTACAAAGCTTATTTTTAAATAAAAATAATTGTTTTGTTTAAAGTATAAATGAATATCAGTAAATTTAACTCAAAAAGTAATATTAAAAACAAAACAAAATACCTCTCACCACTCAAAAATAGCCATAGAAATGTTTTAGTGTAGTTCCTCGCAATCTGTTGTCTAGGAAGAAGGAGGCATCTCTATTCCCTCTGTGACAGCTGGAAAAATTCTTTATACCATATGGAAGCATATGAGTCACCCCCACCCACCCACCCCCCAGTCAAAAAATCCCTGCTGGGGCCATTCACACTTGAAGCAAACTCCAACATTCTTTCCTCAGCCCACAGGGCCCTGCATGATTTAACTGCCTACTCACCCTCTGACCCCAGCTCTCTTACAGGGAGTTGTGAGGGTTTCTATTGATAGTTCCACAAACTATCCCATCACTTCTTTACACCTTGTCCTCCAATACCCTACTTTGACATCATTTATAATGACCAAATTATCCCCATTTTCCTGGGATTGACCCCATTTTAAATCTGACAGTTCCACATTCCAGGAACACACTCAGTTCTTGGCAAACAGGATGTTCCTAGAATAAGGGTATTAATTACAATATTAACATGTTGGTCATTTTAGATACATCAGCTGTTGAATAATAATTGCTCTTAAGTCCACAAAGTTGTGTTTCACAGTACAATTTATTGATGTTATATATTCCCCACTGATTTAGAACACCATCATCACCAAAAATATCAAAATGAGAAATGATTGACACTGGTTTTTGGCCATACAGTCTCATCCATTAATCTATATGTCTATATAAGAAATAAGACCATACTTTTTAAGTAACTGTGGCTTTCTGATATTTTATAATATATAGGAATATATTTTATAATATATAGGAATATATAAGAATAGGAATAGGAATCCATCTCATTATTTTTTATTTTCAATATGCTATTTTGGTTAATTTATTTTTCAGTTATATTCCAAAATAATTTTTTCAAAATGCCATACTGGAATATAAATTTGAATTAGTTAGAATGTATAACTCAAGTTGAGAAAAATGCCTACAGTTGTAATATTGAAATTCTCCATTCAGGAACATATACATATCCATATAATTTTTCAAATTATACTTATGACTTTAGATAATGTAATGAATAATCTTCACATATCAGTTCAGAGCATTTTTACATTGAATTTAGTTTTAATTGATTTCCCATTAATCATTTTGAGTTGTTTAGTGGATATTTCTATTAAATGAGATATTTTGTTCTTATATATTTTATATTTATATATATTTTTATATATTTTTTCTTATTTCTTTGACTAGAATTCCAGAATCATGCTATTAAACAGTGACTATAGTGGCTATCCTTATAACGTCTTCCTTTCTTACCATAATAAATTTAAAATTGGCTAAACCACATACTAAGACTAAGGAAGTCAAACAGTTTTGATTTTCCACTTAATGACTATAATTTTTTTTATCAGCTATCTAATTGTTTTGAAAAGCATTCCCTATTTTTATGTTCCTGGGGTTTCTACAAAGCACAACTTTAATTGGTATAATAAGAAATTCTATACAGGTGGGGCCTTTGCTACACTCAAGACAGTCCCTGCCAATTTAGGTTAAAAATCCTGCAGTTTGGTATAGCTGCCCACATCGTAGCCTAGTCACCTTCAAATTCTGTTATTCTCTCTATGATTTCTTCTACTTGCCATGGGAGAGAGTAGTGTTGCTCCTTTGGTAAAGGGTAAAGGCCCTGTTTTGTTGCTTCCCTTTTCCTCATCTGCTACACTAATTATCCATCCACACCACTGGATCCTGAACCATCTGCCTTTGAACTCCATTTGGCCTTCCTCTAAGGAAAAGAACCTCCTCCAAGTCCTCCCCAATAAATGTCTTGAACTTCTAATCCAATCTAATGCATTCTTTTTAATCACGATGAAAAAGGAGGATCAGAAACAATTGACATTCCTATGACAAAAACATTCATTTACAGTTTTACTTCAAGGAGACATTAATTCTCTTCCTTTTCTCATAGTTTGACGTGGACATCCTGGTCATCCCTTCAAATCTCACAGTGATCCATTACCTTAATGGCACCATGCTGAATGGACAAAACAAACAAGAGCTGGCTGGTACACTGGCAGACCTGGTAAGGTACAGTCACTTCCAGAGAGTGGGAGATAAACCCTAGGAAGATTCAGAAACCTATGGGTTCAATAAAGTTTTTAAAGTCCTGATGGCCAGAGATATCCTGGGCTATCCTCTGTAGAATAAGAGAAAAATCCTGCATCTTGCATGCTCTGCTACGAAGAAGGGAGCACAGTGCCTGGTACAGCTGTTGACGTTCTGGTGATAGTAAATTCTACCTGGCACTTATCACCATATGAAATTACCTCCTTTATTTAATTATTTACTTAGTTATCATCTGAGTCTCCCATTTGACTGTAAGCACTATAAGGGAAGGATACTGCTATAACTCCAGTATCTAAAATTATGTCTGGCTCAATGGGTGTTAGGAGCAGCATACCCTAGGTGCAGGCAAGAAAGGACACTTAGAATTTAAAAACAAGTACAAGTCAATTTACTTTTCATGATACTCACACACCAGCAATATGAAACAATTTAAGAGATAAAATACATCTCTCTCTAAAAAATATTTTAGTGTAAGTTCTAAACAGTTGCTGTGGTACTATTAAGTGTTGTGTGTGTATATATATATAATTTTTGTGTGTGGAATCTAAAAAAATGATACAAATGAACTTATTTACAAAACAGAAATGGACTCACAGACATAGAAAACAAACTTATGGTTACCTAATGGGATAATAGGGGAAGGGGAGAGAGATAAATTAGGGGTTTAGGACTAACATATACAAACTACTATATACAAATAGATAAACAGTTGCCCTCAGTGGAAGAGAATAGCCCACTGAAGATAATGTGTTCTCTCCTCCCACACGTGGGGCAATAACTGGACAATGTGAGGGTTTAAAAGTCTGACCCCTTGGCCTCAAGGAATACAGAGGGAATATTCTATCTCCTGAGTGTCTCACGGGATTTCCAGAGGCTTTTGTTGCAAAAGCATCTTAGTTCAACCCCTTCCTCTGCCCAATCCTACTTTTGACTCCCTCACAAATGTTGATCCCAAGGGCACGCCCCAGTATACTTCCCATACACACCTTTTGCCCGTTTCCTGTGGAACCTCAGACAAACGTGATAGTTGCAGAACAAATGAATAAATGGGTATTGTGCTAACCTTGACTCGTGTGGAGAGAAGGGTCCAAGAACTAGCTGAGATATGCAGGCTTTAGAATGGCAGGGGACAATCCAGAGCTGAACCCAGGCATATGCAGCACCTTAGAATGGGAACAGAGTTACAACCATAGGACTGGAAAAGATGTCAATTTTGGTAGAGAGCCACTTTTTTTGAGTTGAAATCTTATGTGGGACCTCAATACACCAGATGAAAGTGGAGAGGAAGCTTAGTTATCCAACTTGGTTTCTATTACTGTGATATGCCTTTGAAGAACCTAGGACTCCTCTGTATAATTTGAAGTGGGAAAGAGAAACTCTACCCTACTCCAATATTTTCAGAAGTTATTTAACTCTAGAAATTCCGGCTTTTTTTTTCTTTTTTTCAAATTGAAGTATGGTTGATTTGCAGTGTTGTATTGGTTTCAGGTATATAGCAGGGTGATTCAGTTATATATATACATATGTATATATATATATTCTTTCTCAGATTCTTTTCTGTTATGGGTTGTTATGGTATGTTGAATATAATTCCCTGTGCTATACAGTAGATCCTTGTTGTTTATCTATATATAAATTTATTTTATTTTATTATTTTAAATATTTCTCTTTTAATAAATATAGTATTCTACATGGAAGGTGATTCTGAGATCTCCAGGTTATAGTTGGTCCCTGACTCAAACAAAGAGGACCAACTACATGTGTTTCCTTAGGATAGTAAGCTAGTAGAGATTTGAAATTATTTAATCTTCCTTCAGATTCTGTCTTCACATCCAGTGGTACTACATTTTCTTGTGTTTGAGCAGTGGTTACAAAAGGCAATGAAATAGGATGTGAGTTACTTTAATTTTGTCATTGTATATGACCACTTAAAATTGTTCTGTGTGTTTAAAATTTAAGACAGTGAAACAGTGTGAAATTTGGGGTGTAATATCTTAGTTTCGTAAGTGAAAACTTTGATTATCCGTGAAACATACTATTGAATTTTAATAATGTCACTGACATGAAATTTCATCTTCTTTGTTAAATAAACTTTATTTTAGAGCAGTTTTAGGTTTATACAAAAATTGCAAAATAGTATAGAGTTCCTGAATACCTTAAACACAATTCATCTTATTATTAATGTCTTGCATTAGTATAGTACATTTGTTACAATTAATTGACTAACATTGATGCCTTGTTATTAACTAAAGATTGCCTTAGTTTTTATCTAATGTCCTTCCTGTTTCAGGATCACATCCATTACACTATATCAAATTTGCACAAATGTGCCATGTGGGCTAATGGTGGTCTGCTGACCAAGGGATATTTCAAACTATTTCTGAGAGTATTGGCAAAATCTTCTATCATCAAATTAAAACTTAATACTGGAAATGTTAAACATATACAAAAGTAGACAAGAGTACAATGAGCTTCCATGTACTCATCACATACAAATTCTTTTATTTCTATTAAATTTATAAATAAGGATGTAAACTATGGCATTTAGGGTAGAAAGTCTGTTGTAAAATCATACTATAAGATTTTACAGATCTTAGACAATCAAATTTCCCCATCTTTTTTCCCTCCTACCATGAAGAGATTTAGGTCTTTAATTTACTTTTCTTTTAAAATTTATTTTGCTGTCATCCATATGTAGAGTTCTCCTACTGTACATGAAAGGTGGACATTTGATTTCCAAAAACATAGATAGTTATAGCCTATCAACTTGACTGTGCAGTCATAATAGTGATAATTGTAAAAGATATGTAACAGGGAAAAGAGGTTATTGATTAATGTGAAACAAAGTAAACACAGTATAAAATTGTATACAGAGATGGCAACTGTGTAAACATATACTATATATGAACATATATGAACTAGATGGAAATAGAAACAAAATTGGTGTTAATGTCATGTGATGCATTTGTAGTTGACTGATTTTTTTTAATTAAACAATTTATTTTGAGATAATTGTAGATTCACATGCTGTAAGAAATAATACAGAGAGATCCCATGTATCCTTCACCAAGTTCCCCCAAGGATAACATTTTACAAAATTGTACAGTATCACAACCAGGAAAAGACATTGGTCCAGTCAATATATACATCTTCCTTTAAATGCCAATTATTTCCAAACTAAAGTTCAAACAGAAAAAGATGATTATTAGTGATTGATCTATAAATATTATTGAAACCAATTTTGTTGCAGAGGAGATAGGAGTATCCATCTGGGTATCAGATTTGCTAAGTATGCAGTGGTTTGGCCTTTTTCGATAGTTATAGAAACCCAGAAAATAGGACATTATGCTAGTAAGTAAATCAAAACACAGATTTACCACTTTTCTCTTTTTAGATTAAGTTAACAATTCTTAATTTCTCATGAAAAATAGTTACTTGATGTTCATTCTTTCCTGAGTGCTTTTCCTCTGACTTTTTAGCTCAGTGGTGAGTGCCCCATGCCTGATCCATAGCATTCTGTGTCGGCAAGAGAAACCAGACTCTTTCTCTGATTCTGTATTTTCATGTCTCGCTCTACTTCTCTTTCACCTTGCACAAGAAAGTGAAATCAAGCAGTTCTCTAAATAAAACTCAAATACAACTTGCCCCTTATGTACATTTAAGGAATCAAAGGAAGACTTAATTAATCTGATTCTTAACAATCTGAAAACAGATGGGCACGAAATAAAAACAGAATATTGCTATATTGTCAATCACATCAATGGAACTCAAAGTTGTTGATTTGCTTCCCACTTAAAAAAAATGAATGTAAATTAAAATGCAAATGAAATGACAAATGCAAGCCCATTTGTAAATTAAAATACTACCCATAAGAAAAATGAAATAAGAAAATGAGCCTATCATGGGGGAGGTAAGATATCAGTAGGTTCTTACTCATTTGTCCTTAAACTAATGATCAAGGAGATAGGGCTTGAGTGTCCTGATTGAAAACTGTAACATATTTTTAAAAATATTTCTCAGAAGAAATACAGCATAATAACAAGTATCATCATCTTGAACACTGGGTGAGCTACATGCAAATTAGTCAACAATTATGGTTGACTAAGAATTATATTTAACAATTGAATGTCATTTCATACATGAATTATCATAAGGCAATTGAAAAGTAGTATCATAAGGCAATTGAAAAGTAGTACTTAAAGTAGTCATCTTTAGAGAGGTCAGTTCTAAAAATGCAAATTTGAAGTTAAAGTGGATTACTTGTTAAATAGAAAGAGGGTCAAAATCTTTCCTATTGGATGGAGAGATTGGAGTCAATGCATTATGGATAGACTTTGGGAACAGAGCAGAGGAAAAAAAAAGAACTTTTTTGAGAATTTCATAAACTTTTTTTTTCAAATAAAACTGAAGAGTACAATTTAGATATTTAGTAGTATCTTGCCAAGTCTCTTAGTCAAGTGAAAGCAATTTTAGGTTTCTAACTTTTTATCTCTACTCTTTTATATCCACATACATTATTATTGTTCTCTTGTCACTTTTAACTTCTTATATTTCTAATAAAGCCATACTTTTGAAAAGAAACACTTCCATTTGGAACATCTATCTGCAGCTTTCTACTTTTCATTGAGTGGAATTTGAAGGGGATATTTTATTTTCCTTCTAGATCTATTTTGCAGCTAATAATATCAGAAACATTTTAATTTTAAAGATTCCATCTTAAAAAGCAGCTTCTTTCAAACCTTTCAACCCTATAGTTAATCCATATTTGAAGCAAGGTTAATCCTGGAGATTTTTAGAAATGCCAGTCTCTAAAGAGATCCAATTGTTAACATAGCAGATAACACAGATCTTATAAGATCAGGAATTTATCCATACAAAATATGAACAACTAAGAGCAAATTTAACCAAGGAGCTAAAGTATCTGTATATTAAAAACTATAAGACATTAATGAAAAAAATTGAAGATGACACAAATAAATGGAAAGATATTCCATGTTCATGGGTTGGAAGAATCAAAATTGTTAAAATGTCCATTCTAGCCAAAGAAATCCAAAGATTTAGTGCAATCCCTATCAAAGTTCCAGTGGCATATTTGAAAGAAATAGATTCAATAACACTAAAATTTGTATGGAGCCACAAAAAACCCTGAATATCCAAGAGTCTTGAGAAAGGACAAAGCTGGAGACATCACACTCCCTGGTTTCAAATTATGTCATAAAGCTATAGTAATAAAACAGTATCCTAATGGCATAAAAACAGACACATAAATCAATGGAACAGAATAGAACTCAGAAATAAACCCAGGCATATATGGTCAATTAATTTACAACAAAAGAGCCAACGATACTCAATGGGAAAGGACAGTCTCCAATAAATGGTGTTGAGAAAATTGAACAGCCACATGCAAGAGAATGAAACTCAACCCCTATTTTATACCATACACAAAAAATTAACTCAAAACAGATTAAAGACTTGAATGTAAGACCTGAAAACATCAAACTTCTAGAAGAATACATAAGTGGTAAGCTTCATGACATAGGTCTTGGCTATGATTTTCTGAATCTAATACCAAAAGCAAAAGCAACAAAAGCAAAAATAAATAAGTGGGACTACATCATACTAAAAAGCTTCAGTGCAGCAAAAGAAACCATCAGCAAAATTAAAATGCAACCTACTGAATGGAAGAAAATATTTGCAAATCATATATATGACAAGGTGTTAATATCCAAAATATATAAAAAACTGATACAACTCAACAGCCAAAACAATAAAAAAACAAAACACAAAAACCAAATAACCCAATTTTAAAAGGGAGAAAGGATCTAAATAGACATTTTTCCAAAGAAGACATCCAAGTAGCCAACAGGTACATGAAAAGGTGCTCAATATCACTTATCACGAGAAAAATGCAAGTTAAAAACCACAATACCATCTAACACCTGTTAGGTGTGTTGCATGTGCCAGACATGTAATAAACATTTTATAAATGATAGCTCTTATTTTCAGTTATTATTATCATCATTGTAATATCCTGTGAAAGGGCTACAAAACACATTTTACATGTTTTCACTCTTTTACCAGTTACTCTCTTATATAGCAAGGCCTGCCTTCTGTACTCATATACCTCCTCGGATTATATTAGATCTGAATGAGAAATGTTTGTTTTCTTGGTGCTATAAGAAAATTAGAAAAGGAATAGATAGCACTTTCTGTGTTTTTGACCAACTTAAAAAAATACATATATATGTGTGTGTGTGTATATATATATATATATATCACATATAGAATACTTTGGCACACTATTGAGGAATGCATATTTTTAACATTTTATATCTACAAACACACATATGGAGACAAAATGAACTAATTTGTAGGTTACTTCAAATATGAGAAGGTATGTAACCTTCCTACTCCTTTCTTTTTATGTATCACTGTGCTTCAGATATCTTCTTGCAGACCTGCTAAATGGGAAGGAGATAAAGAGAAAGAAGGAGAGAGAAGAGAAAATTCAATTTAGACTGCAATAAAGTTGCCAAATTGTACTCATAATATATCTTCAAAATGTAATTTGTAAAGCCACTCCAAACATACATTACAATCTAATAGTGATTGTCATATTATACTAAATTGTAATTAATAAAGTGTCCTGGTTCATTAATTCAATTCACTCCTCATTATGCTTTTAAAAGCACTTCTATTTTATTCTTCTTTATTTTTCTGTAACCATTAAACTGACCTGTAAACAATTATAGATAAGGGGTAGCTACCTTTGCTGAGAGTTTGCCTTCACAATACTTGAGTGTAGAAAAGTGACCCAACCTAATGGGGAGCAGCCATGGAAGTCTGGTAGAAGATAGGGTTGTCTTTACCATCAGGAAGACAAAGGACAGATGTGGAGTGGTCATTCATACAAGAGGAGTGGGAGAAAGGCCGTAGTCTAAATCCACATTTTCTAGCTATTTAAAACTGAGAAAATTACTTAAGAACCCAGGGCAGCCATTATTTCACTTTGAAAAAACAAAATTGGCACAATCTCAGATTTTATCCATATCCCTTATTTTGACCATCTGTATCCTTGTAAGAGCCTTTTCTTTATATGAAGCATAAAAGAGGTTCATTAATTAATTAATTCATTTATTCATTCATTCAGCAAATTCTTATTGAGCACTTATTATATGTGAGGTGCCAGTAAAACCAAGAAGAATAAAATAGAAGGCTTGCAAAGTTCATAAAGTTCATAAGTGTTTTAAGTTCAGTAATAGGTTATGGATAACTGTTTATGGTAGGAATGTTTAAATTTGCTCTATGAAAGTCAAGCAAAAATTCATGTAGGAAATAAAATTTAAGTTGAGCTTGAGTAACAAATATTGCTTCAGTGAATGGATTTACTAGCTGCACAAGTCAGAAGTTGTCCCTGACCCTATCATTTTCCTCTTATCTTGTCTAGTTTTTTCTCAATTATATAATAATTCTGTATACTTTTCTCTATTTCAACTATCCCTGTCCAAGTTCAACCTACTGTCCTCTCTCACTGGACTAGAGAAATGGCCTCCTAATGAGTTGACCTGCTTCCACTCTGCCCTTTCTCAAGTTTTCTATCTGCAACCAAAGTGAACAAGTATAAACCCCATCACCTCCCCTTCCTGCCTTCCACAGACAATGGTTTTTCATGGGTATTCAGATAAGGCAAAACATCCTTACCTGAGTCCACAATACCTGGGATGGTCCAGTGCTCATCTATGTCTACTCCCCATTTAAATCTTGCACTCCTTTCTAACAGATATCTCTGTTCTGGAAAATAAAATTACTCCTCTGTTTCTGTTCTTCTCAAACGTGTCAAGTTATCTCTCACTACAAAGTTTTTGCACCTGCATTCTGTCTGCTTGGAATTTTTTTCTTTCCTCTTCCCACTTTAGCCAAGTACTTCTTTACCATCTTCATATCTCAATTTAAGTATCACTTTCTCAGGAAAGATTTACCTTATGGGCCCTTCCTCACTACCACCACCAGCGAAAGCTAGATTGCCTTGCTAACCATTCTCACAGAACTGTGTTCCTTTTCTTCAAAGCAAAATTTATTTTTGTGTGTTATTACACCTGTGAGGTTAATAAATATTTTTCTCCATCACTAGATCAAACCTCATGCTGGCAAGAGCTGTCTGTTTCTGCTCACTCTTGAATCTCCAGCAGCTAGCAGATTACCTGACCCAAACAGATGCTAAAACAATCACTAAATTGGATGAATAAGTAAATTAATAGATAAGATGGATGAATAGGCAGATAGGTAGATGGATGGGTAGTTGGATGCCTATATGGATATATGAAGTTTTCCAAATAGATAAAGAAAAAGAAGAGACATCCAGGCAGTGTATGAACAAAGGCATAAGAAAATAGAAGCCTGTGGCTTTGCTTTGAATGAGCATAGAGTGTATGGGATGTGAAACTGGAAAAGATGAGGATGGGGGAGTGGGTTGAAGCCAGACTGCAAATTTGTTGTTTTCCAAGTTAAGAAGCTTAGATTTTTCATCCTGTGGCATTTGACAGTCAGAGGAGGCTATTAGGAGGACAAACAGTATAATTATATTTGTTTTTTTATTAAGATAACCCTGGCAGGAGGCGGGGGGAGACAGTACTTAATATAGAGAGACTATTTACAGGGAAACTAGTTGCAAGGCAGCTCCGATCATGCAGAATTGGCATTCAAGCAGGAGCAATGGAGGGAAGCAAAAGCATGGAATATACAGTACATGGGCTCCATACAGGAGGGCGCTCAGACAGGCTGACATGTGGGATGAATGAAGATCCGAAGGATGGGGTGCAACTGAAGGCTGGGGTATGATTGCAAAGGACTGGGAATAGCAGGTTAAGACATTCTGTGATTGTTCTTTATCCCTGCCTAATTTGATTATTGTTTACCAGCAGCATTAGAGATTCCAGTAACTAAATTACAGATATGGAAATATTTTTAAAGATGATCAATGAAATGGAAGTTGCAAGGTATTAGTTTTCAAAAAGATACAGAAATAACAAAAAGTTTCCATGCACATATTTTAATAGGAGAATTAGTTGTAAGAATTAGTCGTAGGGTTATATTTCAAAATTATTTGTACATTTAAACATATTTTTAGAAATAAAAGAATAAATTTCTAGAAACAGTTTAACACTGAAGAAAATATGTCATATAATATATATCCAGTTCATTTATAGGAGGAAATAAAAAATACTCTGTCTATTGGGAAGAACACATATGAAAAAATTTATTTTATTTCTTATTTGGTTTGTCAGATGTTCTTTGTGGACATTGCCTTTTCTTTGCAAGGTGGATCCCTTCCAGGAAATGGACCCTGGCAGACACAGGCTGAGCTGTCACTTGAAAGTGACATATCCTTTCAGGTAAACAATTGGATAGTGTGCCTGCTTGTTTGTCGCCCCTGCCATCTGCCCCCATCCATTTTTTTATGCCCCTCTTTGCCCTGCTTTGAGATCTGAAATGCTGACCACTAAAGACTGTATCACCCAGGCTCCCTCGTTGGCTGGCTTCTAGTACGGTGCAGCTAACATGGAGCACAGGTATGAGATCAGAGGATGAAGACATAGAGAGAGGTCTTGGTACCATACCTCTGTCCCTGGTGTGGGCCTTTCTGGATGTCTCTCCTCTTAGCTCTAAATATGCTCCAGTAACTATGTTCTTTGATCCACTTGCCCAGTGACCTTCATGAATGCCAAGTGCTCACATTCTTGAGAATATCTGGGTCCCTCCCTATCTTTGTGGTTCCTCCAAATATGGCCGCATATATATGTAGGTTTTCCCTTTATTAAAGTATCTTTCTGAGATGAATTATGTTTCCTAATGGGATCAGCATGTTCCAAAGTCAGACAGACTTGGTTCCAATAGTTGCTTTACTCTTGTTACTGTGAAGCTAAAGCAAGATATGAATTCAAGTATCCTCACCTATAAAATGTACATAATAATAAGATGGACTTTATTGAGACCTTATGAAGACTAGATGAGCAAATGTATATAAAGTGCCTTGCACACAGCTTAGTACTTATTAATCATTACAATAAATGCTGGGAAGAAAATTAAAATAAGAATAAGGTATATTTCCATGAAGTGTGCCAAGGAAAATTCTTACATTCTCCCTGGGAAGTCTTGAGGAAGTAGAGATCCAGCGGTCATACTATTCTCCACCTCTAAACTCATGCATTTCTTAATTGGAGAAATGAATGTTCGGCCAGGGTAGTTTAAGTCTCTAACACTCCAGACAGGGTATAGCCACCTCTTCCTATCACAGAAGGGCATACAGAATTCATTATTTCCACGAGGACTTTGGTAAATCAGGTTTTTTAAAATTACATTATTTAATACCTGTATTGGGTTATTTGCATATTTTAAATTACTATTTTAAGTAATAGCTTAAATTCTTAATTTTTACTGCCCTATTAGCATCTTGTATTTGAGAGGAATACTGTACATCCTTTCTTCTAAAATCACTAGGAACACACATTGGCAATATCACTAAACCTCAGTGTCTAGATTTTCCAGCAAGTTGTGAAAAGGAACAAGAATAACCAACTCCTAAGTTAATAGACAATTCATCTGAAATGAAATGGAGCAATACTACATGAGGAAAAAGCTTACGGTGAAAAAAATGGTATAAAAATGGAGTATATTCCAGAGGCCAGAATCAAAGTTTTCAGATGACAACAAATTCCCTGAGAAAGATGACCTTATATAGTGGCCAGGAAAGCAAGAGAAAAAGAAAGAGCTGTAAGGAATGTATCCGTTCCTCTTGAGCTGTCCATTTACGTCGGATCAATAGCTCTTCCAACCATGGGACATGCAAGCTTTCAGCTTGAGAAATTGAAGTTCTCAAAATAAGTCAGGGTTGCAACACAAGTCCATCATGGTGTGTCACAGAAATGAAATGAGTTGTCTCCTGCTCGATTGATGACTGACATCAAACCAGGAGGAAAAAAGAAGAAAATAAACGAGTTGCGGGTTTTGAAAAGTTGTTGCAGAGACTTCTGTGGAAAAGTTTACACTAAGGGGACCGTTCTCTGCTCGAAGCACGTGCCTAACTCCCATCACAGTAATGAGAGTTCCATAGCGTGCCCAAGAAGCAGTGAGGGGAGAATGCCCAGGAGAATCATTTACTGCGATGATATTTTTATACAAGCTCAAATAAGAAACCCAGAATTTCTCAGACTGGGGTGGGGAAAAACCATGGAATGCCCAAGGATTGGTAGAAAATGAGAAAGGCAAGGCGGGGAACAGGTGATTTTTCAATACAAAGTGATGAAATGGATCTTATATAATGACCGGAGCAACACATGCTGGCAATGGCCTATCCTGTAAAACAAACTTGTAAGAAAGAAATCAAAGGCTGTTCAGCATATGTCTGTGTTGCACAGCTAAAAAGACCCCTGTAGAGCCTACAAACAGACCAGTGAAATCAATGTATGGTGCAATTTCTAACTGAATTTCATGAAGATAAAGGGGGAAAAAAAAAGCAACTTTGTTATCCATGCTACAAGTCCTCCTGCTCCTCTATTATTTATCCAGGCTTTCAAAGTGATTGACCTGAAAATACTATCCATCAGTGTCTACAGATGCCCCGGACACGTTAGAGAACTGTGAACTGACTGCCTTACATGGATCAGCTCTTCTTTCCTTCGCCATTGCCTGGAGCAAAAAAAAAAAACAAACCAGAGTGGGAAGCAAGGGCATCCCTGGCACCAAAGGTAAAGGATGTTACGCTTAGTTGTGAGATGTCTGCATTGCCTCATGTAATCTCAGTCAATGCCTTCTAGTTAGCAGCCATTTGCTCTAGAAGACTCTACCTTTGCCACCTACTGGGAAGCCAGGGTTGAAGCTAGTTAAGTCGATAGGCCATCATCTGTCCTCTCTTTTCATGCTCTTCATTTGATATTATCTGGAAAATGCTTTTTATTTATCATTACCACAGTCAATTCATCTCTAAAATGGACCTTTCTCCTCCTCCACAAGATAGTATGGGATTCTGAGCTTCTCCAATCAGTATGTGAAATGATTGGCAGGGAATTCAAGGATTTGACTTAGAAATATGAATGTATACAAATTCCCCTCCTTTGTATGCCTGCTGTGCAGAAATCGTGTGGCACCGTGGTGAATACAATGCAATTATGCAATGTTTACTGAATCAGCAGTCACTCCATTATCAAATATATAATTTTTTACAGAATTCCTGAAATATATACAGTATTTTCTTCAGTGTAGCGGGAGGAAGTTTGAAGTACAGCCCTAAATTAGTGTTCAGAAAATTGCAGTTAGAATATAATGGAACACACTTGGAAATATACACTAGTAACTCTATCCCTGTAATGTGTTCACAGATGTGATTACATACATGAAAACATGATTTTTTAAAAAGCATACAGTATAACAAACTCTTCTGGTATTTTGCTCGGTAGCAGAAATTACAGCCAGGTGCCTTCTGATATACCTTTGATTGACATAAATGAGTTGCTGTATTTTCATTATCAATGACATTTCTCTCTATGTCTTGCTAACTCTGTCTCTGTCTGTCTGTCTGTCTCCTTGTCTCTCCTCTCTCTCTCTTCCTCCTAAGAAACAGAAGCAGATTTTATTATCCCCACTTTTCTCCACAATCAGTACGATGTTAATGTTACAGAGAATTTGAAGTAGTATTTCAGCTACTAAATTCGTATCTATAAGTTTATAAATTTGAAAATTCTACTTAAAAAGTAATCTTTGCTGATATTTAAGCCTCTTCTATCTACACTCTTTTTATTGATTTATTTATTTACACTATTTATTTACTTACATACTTCTGTGCAGTTGAAAATATTAGCTTATGATATACAAAATGTTTAAAGCTCTTAATCGCTTGATTGGTTGAAGTACTGAACATGAACTTTCCACCAAGGAAACAATTCCAAATTGTCTTACGGCTTTGGTTAATTGCAAAGTATATGTTCTATCTTTCAGGTCAGAAATGAAATTCAAGATTGTGTTCTAATCTAAATCATTCTCTTCATTTTTTCTCCATTTGAGCACTGCTGAGCAGTCCCTAGGACAGAGTCCCATAAGAATAAATGAAGATGCTTTTCAGTTGTGGGGTTGAGAAGGGGCAGCCAGTTTCAGGAGTGAGCTCACCTGCTGTGAGTGTCAGATCAGACTTGTGCCCTATTGGCCAAGAAACAAGGGTAATTCCTAAAACTGAGCAGAGAATCCAGTTTTAGGCAAGTGAGTAAATTCTTGCTATTTTAGTAGATTTCACCAAAGTAGTTACTCTCTTGTAAGTGTAGCCTATGATATATTAGAAGTTTGTCATCACACTCAGCAAATAACATATCTTTAACTGTCTGTACTGCCCAAAGAAAAAAATCTGCACCTTCTTGGATGTTATTTGGATCTCCTCAGAATCTGGGTTTGCAGAACTTAAGAGGATTCTTTGATGTTTTCTCCCAATTCCTTTGGCAGATGTAATTATATGTATATGTATATATACATATATGTATGTATATATAGAAACCCTCCAATACCCAATGATAATTGGTACCTGAAAAAAAATCACTTAGAATGAATCCATCTAAAATGGGAAACAGTGTTTCACAAGTAAAATTCACAATTATAATTTAGAATGGTCTGAAAAGTTGTATTCCTCAGAATGAATCTATTTAAACATTACTGATAAGAATATTTTGTTCTTTTGAGATGCAATGGAACTTTTACATTTCTAAAATTTTAAAGAAAACTACCTGAAAGTTGTCTCGCTCACGTTTATTTCTCCCTTTAATCATATAAATTATCACAATTTGATGCTAGATCTTAATCTTCCTTAGGACAGATAATCACCTCATTAACTTGTTATTATTAATTTTCTATAACTTCTACCCTGCCAACATCCAATAGGACTTTCAATTTGTTATACTACTCCTTCATGGGCCCCCCCAAACCACCTTCAGTAACTGGTGTTTACTTTTGGTTGTATGAAGGCATACCAAACATTTACTATGTCCCTGGATGTGCCCTGTCCATGCATTATATGTGCTACCCCCTCTCTGAATGCTGTCTATCCTTATCCCATTCTCCATCCTCTCTTCTCCCTTCATAACCCTGTCAAGTCCTACTTTTGCTTTTTATAACCTTTTCTAGAAAACCTGTCATGATCTTTTCCCACCTACCATCTTGGATAAATTGGCAACTCACCTCCTTTCTGAGATCTTTCTTGTATCATTTACCATACTCTGTTTGTACTTTTTAATCACTTATCTCCCCTACATAAACTGTAAGCTCCTTGAGGAATGGAACTAAGTGGTTGAGGCTGATAAGCCATCATCTGCCAATGAACCTTGCTTGGAGTATTTGTTCAATAAATGTTTGCTAACTAAATAAATGAAGGCATTACCCACCCACCCCTACTCCTTCCGCACTGAAATCTAGTCAGTTTTAATAAAGTGAACTAATCAGATTGAAAGAGATCTTCTGAAGACAGCAATTTTCTAAATAAACATATAAGAGCAGCCAGGCTCATAGTAAAGGCTCAGAAATATTTGCTGAATTAATTCAAAACGGTGCTTGTGCATTAAGCTGATTTTCTACCCATGTATAGGTTTTCTAGATGTGATAATCACAACAATTGCTTACTAGTGCTTGCTATGCTCTTCAGACCTAGAAATGATAATTAATGTGGTGATTGTGTAGAATCATAAGTTAAATTAGGATGAATTAATTTGTCTTTCAAAATTGCTCATGCTAAAGTTGGAATTTTGAGTTTTGTATAGGTGTTTATTTGTTCAATAGATTCTTTTATACTGAAATGATGTGAAGTAAAAAGTGACAGAGAGATAGGACGGTTATGAGATAAAGGGTTAAAAAATTGGTTAGTGTGAATTACTTAATTTTTTGCACTTGTCTTTTTTTCTGAAAGATCCTTGTCCAGTGGATCAATTTGTCATCAAGAAGGTAATCTATATTTACTTTGCGGCAGGTACTGTAGCTCTTAACTCTGCATTTAGCTGATTCAGCTCCTACCCAGACTACTCTGACCTCAGAAATATTCCCTGCTAACTGTCCTCCTGTTCACTCCAATTTGTACTGCCTAAATGCTTACTGGTGAGTGTCCCTCTGGCTATTCTGAAAGGTGTTTCATCACACTACAATAAATGTGAAATACTGATGCACTCAAAATGGCACGCACACACACACAAAAGGCAACTGGATATCGACATGGGACTGGACAGGGGCATTTATTACACTTTACTCTTATACCTTTGTCTACCTTTGGCAAAGGAAGATTTTAAGTGTCCCTGGTGGTCTGTGTCAATCAATACTACATGGGAGTTAAAATAGACCTCAAATCAAGCATACATCTATGTTGGCTGAGATACCTTCAACCTAAAAACCCTGGAAAATTTACATTTTCCCACTAAGATAACCAGTAATAGAGTGAAATGGGTGAGAAAAAAGCAGCTGTCTAGTTTGTACCTTGTACCCCTCCAAACAAACGTGGTCCAGTTTTTAGCCCCTGTAGGTGTATTGCAGTAATTAGCTTAACAGTCTTGCAACCTTTTCAGCTTAGAAACACTGTTGATTTCATGGCAAACCTTCACTAAGGCAGATAAAACATTATGACATAAAATCCTGAAAATTAGGGAAATTCTGACTTATTATCAATCTTTCCTATATAGCCTAGTTCAAAAATGTCTTCTAAATCCTGAAAGTGAATTGGGAAGCAGATGTACTTTCTGAAGACAGAAATACAATCATATTAGTTAGTTGTTAACTGAGTTGCTGAGTCAAAGGTAAATTTAGGTGAAGCAGTCAATTCAGCACCCTCAAATTAGTATTTCTTCAATTATTTTGGTTCTTTGTAGGATTCATACAAAGAACCAAAATATTCGCACAAATAACCAATCTGGAAAATATTTAGTCCTGTCTACAGATAACACTATTTATCTTTCAATTTGTCCCACTTTTATTCTTTGTGATTTTTGATCAGAATATTTTTATGTTTCAAGGTATCACTTTTACCTCCTTTTAGTATTAGAATTATTTTCTGCAGAGGACAGAAGAATTCCAAACTTTGGATCAAGACTCCATTTAAAATGAACATCAAAAGAAGTGTTTTGCCCCAACTTTAGATAATCAGAGGCAGTTTCTGCTTCTGATCATCTGACTAAGAATAAAACAGATAACTAATTGGGCCAAGTTTCTTAGAGTGGGAAAAAAATGTATTCAAATAATCCTGGTAGCTGATCTAAAGGGACCATTTATGAAGAATTCTTGAGAATACTGGCACATTTTTTAAGATCAAAACAACAAGTTGAACCTATTGAACATTGTCTCAGTAGGTTGTTTTCAGTGGTATTCTGGTAAGTGTTTAACAACCAGTTCTTGGGGTATGGAGAGGCGGGTTTGCAGTGTTTTCAATTTCTATGGTATAAGTATACCCTCTCACAGCTGATTTCAATCTGCCGAAGTGACATCGCTAATGGAGAATCAGGAAGAGATGCCCACAAATGGCTGTCATGAGCTGGTTCAAGCCAGCTCTAGCACAGTACTAGTTATCTTGCCAACATAACTTCTCAACCCCATCTTTAAGACTGGGAAAGGGGAAAAGAGCACTATGAAATGCATGGAAGCCATTACTTAAAAGTATTATGAAATGGTAGCTTGCTTTCTCTTTTTTTTTTTTTTTTTTTTTTTTTTTTTTTTTTTTTTGTGGTACGTGGGCCTCTCACTGTTGTGGCCTCTCCCGTTGCGGGGCACAGGCTCCGGACGCGCAGGCTCAGCGGCCATGGCTCACGGGCCCAGCCGCTCCGCGGCACGTGGGATCTTCCCGGACCGGGGCACGAACCCGTGACCCCTGCATCGGCAGGCGGACTCTCAACCACTGCGCCACCAGGGAAGCCCTTGCTTTCTCTTTTAACCCATACTACCTAACAAAACAACAGCAACAACATTTAATTTTTGTGTAAACTTCCAATATTTTTACATTTACCTTAATTGCCTTTCTTTATATTAGAGGTTGGGGACCTTGGCTTTTCTCACTGAATCATGATCCAGAAGTGTTTGGCTAAATTAAGAATAAGCGTAATCTATACAATTTAGTGTTTGCTATAAATAAAGTATGTGTGTATTATTATGTATTATTATGTATGCATTATTCCCCAGAAATCCACATGGCTATCATCCTCCTCTCATTGATCTCTCTGTTCATATGTTACTTTCTGAAATAGGCTTACCCTAACTACCCCATTTAAAATTGTCACTAACCCCTCTTATACTTCTATTATTTTCCTTGGTACTTTTATCTTCTAGTATTACTGAAAATTTTACTTATTTTACTAATTGAAGATTATCCATCTCTGAAAGTATGGTATGTTTTGTCTGTTTTGTTCACTTATGCCTCTCCAGTTCCCAGAACAGTGCCTGGTATATAGTAGATGCTCAATGAATATTTGTAGAATGAAGGAGATGATCCCAATGTCAGATCAGAAATAAAATCTACAATGCTCAGGAAGAGTTATCTGGCAGTGTTGGTTACTTAATTGATTAGCAAGAAATTATGGGATGTCACTCAGCAATAGGTTTCAAAAATAGCCTAGATTCTCAATCTTCTGAAACCATATTTAGATGTAGTCCCATTTAAAGACTGAATATCACCCAGTCTAGTGATTTTTAGGGCTCCTTAGAGACCCCTCAAAGACCTCACTAAGAGGAGAGGAGAAGGAGCCAAATGGATGGAGCTCAGGTCTCCACTCTGGCTCTATTCAAGGACCCTGCTTTTGTCAGCTCTGGTTATGTGTAGGGAGGGGAGCTGGCAGGTGTGTGTATGGGGAGTGGGAGGCTGTGTTATAACAATTTATTGGAATGAAAATTTCTACTGCTGACGTGTGGAGCACTATTTTAGATCGCTTGCAGCTTAAAATCCTATATTTTCTTCCTTATATCTAATTATTTAAGTTCTTATAATTAGTTAATAAACAGAAAAAAATCCATCTTTCCTTTAAAGTAAATTATAAAATGTCCTTTTATAAAATATCACCTAACAGGCAGGGGCCATAATCTTTCAGTAAACTCTTCCCTATTTTTCTAAAATATAAAATGTGTCTAATAAAATATATTTATCCATAGCATTTACAATATGGTTTTGAAGAAAATCATATACAAATTTAAGAGGATGGATTTGAAAAGAAACACAGTTTTTTTAAAAATGACTAAACAATCTATTACCAAAGGAGTATTGAAGAAAATTATTTTGAAATATGAATCAGGTAGAGCCAGATGTCTTCCCCTTGTAAGCAATTTGAATTCAATTTGTGGCAGAAAGTGCAGGCTCTCCTGGATCAATAGGGTGCATTCAGCACAGTTGACATACTACACCTGACCCAGAGCCAACCTGGCTGGGGACCTATTTGTCATACTTGAGGGACTTTCCCTAGCTTTTATCTGGAGGTACATCTCCTAGGATTACAGGTACTTGAGGCTAATTAGTCTGCTCTATTACCTGCCAGGGAGCACCTCTGCTTCTACAACATCCTGTTTACCTTACAATTTCAATGAGATAATCAGGATGCCATGGTGCACTAAAGGTAAAAACGATAGCCTTGCATACACCCCTGACTGCCTTTATCTGTTAATGCCATGCGCCAGATTGTGGGAACATGCAAGCTTGTGTGCACACACACGCCCACACACACCCCAAAGCTAAAGAGATAATAGCCAGACTGACCTGTTACAATTTTACCTTGTTTGCTTTGTTGCTTTTCCACCGATGTCAGTCCCTTTTCCAGTCTAATTACGTAATTAGACCTAAAGACTATAAACACACAGAGACTGTCCCCTCCCGCCAGCTCTGCAGTCAAGCCTTTTGGATGCTGAGCCTTTGACAGGGCCGCCTGTACCTGGCTGACCAAGGGAGGCTGACCCAAGGCTCTGAAAGCCTGTCTCACTCCCGACTCAGCCTCACTTGTTCTCCCTCCTGGACTCGGTGTACAAAGGGAGCACAGATAGGAGTAGTGTCCGGGGCTTTTGTGTTGCATTTGTTCAAGTTTTAGAATACAATCAAAGTGTTTTTTCCCCTTTAAATTAGCATTTTATTTCCTTCTATGGTATATTCATAGAATCAACAAATTAAGACCATGAATCAAAGCAGATCCTTTGACCATATTTACCTCTTGTATAACTGCCCATCATTGTTTGGACAACCTCCTGGCTTATTACATTTGTTCACTACGGAGGAATTATATTTGAATAGACGGTTGGGTACCTAAGATACCTAAGAAGTATATTCTATCATGATTCAGTTCTGTGAGGTCAAACCCGACGTCGCCCTGAAAGTTATTCTGCCAGCTCACATGGGAGACAAGAAGCAGCAGAGAACGTGTGGGCACACCGTACTGTTTGGGCAGAAATGCACTTGCAGTGATAACAAGAACAGTTAGCAATAGTATCGTGTGCTCTGGCTTTGCTAATCCTTTGTCACTAGAAAACATCAAAGATGTTTCTCTCTGGAGAAATTTCAAGGTTCCCTTTTGCATGCTGAATTTTGCCTACTGTCTTGAGCTCGTTTGATTCTGTTCTGTCTCCAGCTTCAAACCTACAGCTTTCCCTTTGAAGGGATCCATTCTGGGCTGCAGAAGTGACAGTGTAAGTCAGTGTAAGTCCCTCAAAATCCTACAAGGACCAGGCAGGTGACATGGGTAGGTAAAGAGGGAATGTAATGGGCTAATTGTATAACCCTCTACAGACTGTTTCTTTTTTTCACTTTTTAAAAATCAAATTTCTGAGATATTTGTTGATTCACATGCAGATGCATGAAATAATCTTGAGAGATCCCATGTATATATTATTCATTTTTCCTCAATGGTAATATCTTGCAAAACTATAGTATAATATCACAACCAGGAAACTGACATTGAAACAATCTATTATTCACATTTCCCCAGTTTACATGTACTTTGTGTGTGTGTTGGTGTATTTATTTCTATGCAGTTTTATCACTTGTGTTTGTGTATCACCACCACAGTCAGGTCAAGAACCCAAACTGTCCCATGACCATAGAACCCCTAATGTTGCATTTTTATACCCACACCCACCTCAGTCCTGCACCCACCTTCCCCTCTCATCCCTAACTCCAGGCAGCCACGAGTCTGCTTTCTATCTCTATAATTTTGTGATTTCAAGACTGTTATACAGGGAATTCCCTGGCTGTCCAGTGGTTAGAACTCCATGCTTCCACTGCAGGGAACACAGGTTTGATCCCTGGTTGGGGAACTAAGATCCCACGTGCTGTGCGGTGTGGCCAAAAAAAAAAAAAAAAAAGACTTATACAAATGGAATCATGTAGTATATAACCTTGTGGTCACCTGCATTGGTATATTTTCAATTTGTATAAATCCTTTGAAATTCATACAAGTTGTATGCATCAAAAGTTCAATCCTGTTCATTGCTTAGCGGTATTCCATAGTGTGGACATACCTCAGTTTGTCTAACCACTCATTCATTGAAGGACATCTGTGTTGTTTTCACTTTAGGCTATTACAAATTAAGCTGCTATGAACATTTGTGTACAGGTGTTTGTATGAACCTAAATTTTCATTTCTTGCTCACTTTTGGCAGAGACATAGAGAGATATTTCGCTACTACAAGAAAAATGACCACATGCATGCCACAAAAACTAGCAAGTGTCACTCAGCCTCTGTGTGTTGGAACAATATGTAGTTGTAGGTACTATGCTGAACTGAAAAGCTTGTCCTGGGGTGAAGTAATTCCCAAGATCCAGCAAATAGTGCCAAGTGGAAATATGAGTCCCATGTCAAATCTGTCTATTTTGAAGAAAATCCTGAAATCTAGAAATGTATATGAAACATTCTGGTTTATATATTTTATATACAGGCCTTCATGTTTGGAAACAGTATGACAGCCAAATGAAATAAGATGGCAGACTAGATTTTTTTAACCATAGGCAACCTTTTTTTTTTTTTTTTTTAACTTACAAAAGCAAAGAACTCTGATATTAACCTCATGGAGCCCATGACATCACTGAATATACCTATGTACTGCTACTTTTTCCCTTGTGTTTGTCTTATTTTTGAATTCATGTTACTCATAAGATAAGGAGAAATGGAATGCACTTAATCAGTTCCTGAAACTATCCCCTCATTCAATAACTAGAACGGGCCTCCCATGGGTCATTTGATTTGCAATGTGGATACACAGTGAACTGGAGGTAAAGCACCAGGCTCTCTGTTCTCATAGAGTGTGTAGCCTTGTGGGATGTTTACAGACTGGTAGCTGAGAGTGAGTCTGGTCCTGATGGTATGGTTTTTCTGACCACAATCTCCATCAATAATTATTAATTAACTTCCTACATTTATATATAGGATGATATCTAATTTTTTAAAAAAATACAGACTTCTGGCTTTTATTGAAAAACTGGAAACTCAGATATGACTGAACTCACTTTCCAACATGGGCAGGTCAGTTGGAGATGAAGAATAGCCACCCCAGTAGGCAGGACAGGCACCCTCCTCTCCCCCAGAATCCCCTCAGCCAGCCTCTCTCATTTATGCAAACTGCACGGCCTCTATGAACATGTGAGTTTGCTACCTCTGGTTTCGTGAGAGAGAAAACACTAAGAAAACAATAAATGTGCTAAATCCTAGCTTCTCCTAACAGCTCCTTGCTCCTTCCAGGGAAATTACCACTGAACTTGAGTTGTTACCACCATCCTGGATAGATGCATAGAAACCAAGGCTGTTAAGCATATTTTGTATGATTGGGTCATTGCATATACCTACTCCAATATTTAACTCCTCATTCTTCAGTAATACATCAGTCTTGAGATCCACAATGAGTAAAATCTGAACATACGAAAACCAACAGAAAGGCATAATTTTAATTTTTATCTATTCATCTTATAATGTCAATGAAAAGTCCCTGACTGCTAGATTAGAACTTAGAGAAGGCTTCTTGGATAAAGATTGTAAATCCAAGTTCTATATTACAGACATGCACATGATCAAGAGACTGTGTAACAGCTATCTCTTTAGATTTATCAGGAACATACCCATTGTTATAAATTAGTATTTGGGGACAAAGTGGCTGTGACTATAGAAGAGAATCATATAACTTCTTCCAAAGAGAGAAAATATTAAAACATCATTGGCTCTGTAAAGTGATGCATTTGGAAGAGGTGTCATAATGCTAATATTAGCACACTCTTATTTTTGAATTGGTGCACTGCCTTCTCAGACAATCATAAAAGAGCAACAAATGATCACATCCCAGGGCATCATCAGTGAACTTTGCTCCAGATTCTGTGGTGAATTTCTCATGTTTCATAACATTCTGAAGTTTATAAACCTCAAGAGAGTATACTAAGGGTCTTGATTTTTCTTTAAGATAAGATACCTAGAAACAAAAAATGGGTTTTATTTTTTTTCCAACAAAAAAGGTTGATTCACACATGAACTAATCTTGGAAGGAATATTTGTTCATTTTTGTTCATAACCTGGCCTTATGACAAGGGTAAGGAAGAAGAAAAAGTTGCCTAAGGCATTTACAAGCCCTACAAAGACTTTATTAAAAAGAAAAATACCCACAAATTTACTACCAATCCATCTAGATCTTTCACCGTGTTGTGTCAGCTCTCATGAGGGACCTGTAACTTGAGAGATTTAACAGCAAAAAGGCACAGAAGCAAACTTTACAATGCAAACAGTAAACCATTTAAAGATATAATTTTTTCTCATACATACTTGAGAGAACAATCAGAGAACAATTTCTGAAAAATTGAATTTGCATGTACCAAGGTCAATGAGTGCTTAGTCTAGCTGGTCCATTAAATGTTTACTAAAATCACAACTTGTGCTTTGATTATTATTATTATTTTACATACTATATTTATGATGTCAGCAAGGCTTCCAAACAAAGGGAAGGATTTGCCAATCCCACTCTAAGTCATTTTTGGTGACTTTAGATAGAGTGGACAAAGTGTCTCAAAATTGTTAAGCTCACTGGGTGCTGGGTCCTTTCACTCTCTCATTTAAAATGCTGCACTAAGTACATAAAACCAACCAAATTGGATTAAGAACCTGAGGCATTTATTGTTTCTTTTTTCTAAATTTATAGATCTAAAATTACTTCACCATTGATTAGTGCAGTCAGGCTGATCTGTCTTCCAAACACACCATGTAAGAACCATCTCATACTGCGTTGCTATTACTGCAATGGGTAGAATGCTGAGATGGTTAGGAGAGTTTTGCCTCCTTATGAATCCACCCTGTGCAATCTTGCCCCATTGAATGTGGGTAGGATTTGTGAATATGATTGGATTTTACTTCTGATACTAATCGGGTTGAGTAATCTGCTAAATTTGAGTTAATTTTAAAAAGGGAGATTAACTTGGATGGACCTCGTTTAGTTGGGTGAGCCTTCTAAAGAGAGACTAGCTTCTTCCTGAAGAGGAAAATTTGAAGCAGCAGACATTCTCCTGATGGCCTTCAAGAAGGGCGCTGCCTGTTGTGAGAGGGCCTCTGGAGGGTCCATGTAGTGAGGACCTCCGCATGACCTCCAGGAGATGAGTGTGGCCCTTGGACAACAGCTGGCCAAAGAAAATTGGAACCTCAATCCCATAGCTGCAGGGCACTGAATTCTGCCGACACACACAGGAGTCTGGAAGAGGACCCTGAGCTACAAATATCAAAGCCTCCTGGATAATACCTTATTTGCAGCCATGGAAGACAGGGAGCAGAGACCCCAGTCAAGCCTTGCTGGACACCTGACCTACAGAACTGGGAGATAATAAATAGGTGCTTTTAAGTGGTTAAGTTCGTGGTGATTTGTTACGCAGAGATAGAAAACTAAAACAATCGCTGCACCCAAATGCCCTTGACTTTTTTTTTTTACTTAATTCCTATCTATGTTTCCAGTCCTACCTTCTTCATGAAGTTTTAAATGTAACCAATCTCTTTGCACAGTAATCTCTCGTGTTTTACCAACTTTAGCAAATATGCCAGGGACAGAGCATTTGATATAAACAGTTTTTTTTTCTAATCTTTTTATCATAGCTTATATCCTCAGTTAAGAAGGAAGTGACTTCAGTACAGGGACCATCTCCTATATGTCTTATCCCCCTCCCCAGACCCTAACACAGACACTAGCTATAAGAGATACTCAATAAATATTTTTTATTTACTAATTACTAAAAGATTCACATTTGTAGTATACCATTGCCACTATAGCACTATTCAAACTATTCCTATGCATTCTGAATTAAATAAGGAACAAATGAAGACTCTATAGACACAGAGTCAACAGGTAGCATGACATTTTGGATTTCAAAATATTGTATTAGCAAACCCCAGTCTATATCAATTCATCAGAAACAAACACAGCAAAACTTCTGAACCCAAAACCCATAGTATCTCATGTAAAATTTTCTGGGCATTATATTTTCAAATAGAGAATGAGATTTGTAGAGCCCAGCTTTCACGTGTGCAGATTTAGAAGACTGCAGAAAGGCACTAGGGCAGATAACATATGTGCCACTGATAGGCAGGCATATGCCACACGAACCACTGCCCAGGTGGCCGTGTCTCCTCTAAAGCTGTAATGGTGAGTGAAGTAACCTGCTTAAAACTCCAGGATCTCCTAACCACAGCCACCTGTCTTATAATTATAGACCTTATTATAAATAGATATAAGCTTTGAGTGATTAGTTATTGTGTACAAAGTATTCAACCGTGGACCACCTGATTTTCATTCACTGCCGTACCTTCTCCTTCCTTTGATACATCCTAGCTATTAATAGAAAAACACCTGTTTCCTGATAGTCTTCCCAGCTATAAAGACATCCATTTTTATAGAAACAGCTGGGAGAAATGTCCTTGTGAAGGACAACCAAATCCAATTCTTACCATCACAAAGACTTCTCCTGCAGCTGCTGATGGAAGCAGTTAAGCCTGCCTTGCATCACTCCTGCACAAGCTACAACAAACAAAATGAAGCTAGAGATAGTCTTTAACTACTGTAGGAGAATTAAGAAAATCCTGCAGCAATAAGGCAAGGATTTCCATTTGATCCTAGAAACAAACAAAATAAGTCTCTAAATCCACAGGTGAATGACATAAACAGGAGCTAAGTTGCAAGCATTCACTGCCTCTCTCTCAGGTCTCTTTCCAGCACCTGCACACACCTACAGCCTGCCCTTCCTGATATACAGATGGAGGTGGCATCCGACTCCAGCAATAAACTGGGAGCAGGTAAAGAAGATGAATGATGACAGGAAATGAAAGTGACAGTGACAGTTTGTGGTTGTTTGATTACTTCAATGCAATGAATGGTGGCCACAGAGTTTCCTGTCAACAAGTGTCTGTATAGAAAAATAAGAAAGCAATCAAAACAGTAACTGACATTTCAGGGCATTTCAGAGAAACCCAGGATTTCATGCTCAACAAAACCATCTGTTTAGTATTCTTGATGGGAACTACCACTCACCCTGAAAAGAATGATCAGGATAAAGGTGAGGTGGGTGGATTTTAACCTCCATGGGAAGGTGGGGCAGAGGATGGAAAACTAGACTAAGTGACCTCAATGGTCACATTCAATGTAACAATTCTAGAAATGATACAGGATGTGGGGTTAGGACACTGGCCCTAATGCAAATCCCATTAGTAATTTAATTATGTGACCTTAAATCAGTTCATTTACTTCTCTATGCCTTAATTCCTCCTCATGTAAAAATGCTACTTTCCCTTTTTGCCCTTAAACCAGAATTCTGATAGATGTATGAGGTACAGCAAAATGATCACAGTGTTAGAGGCGTTGGGATCAACATATCATCATATACAAGCAAGTGTCTGGAAAAAGAGAACACAATGCAATATTGAACACATTTTCTTGGCTAAATAAACATATTCACATTTCACCGTAATTTCTTCTCATCTTTCTCCTGAGAATTCCCTCACTTTCAAGCCAGAGTTCTTGACATATTCTCCTTTGAATCTGGGTTTAGCCCTGCCTCTTGACTTGTCCCATTCTGAGTTCCTGACTTCTACTTTCAGCTACTCTAGCTAAATGCCCAACTCCCTCTTCTCTGGGAGGCAGCCCTGCCAAATCCTTCATCCCAATAATTTCCTCTCTATTCAGAAAAACATGAACTTGGACTGCACGGTTTAGCCTTTCTCCTTGAAATGCTTCTCTTCCTTTTTTTCCCTTAAAAAAAGAAAATGCTTTAGAGAAATATGACTGTAATTAACAACTGACAAAAATATCCAGGCTTGAGCTGAAGTGGGAAATCATAGAGGTTAGTTACTTATTTTCTCATGCATTTACCATTTGTTCTCTTTTCTCAGGGAAGTTGAAAGACCTGAAGTTCAAACGTAATAAGGCCCCATACTGTTTCTAAGAGTATTTACAACATGCAATGTATAAGGTAGTACATTGCTTATATTTAAATTTGTTTTCACTCATCTGAGCTATTACACAGTATGCCATCCCTAAACCTTTTATAAGGAACACACGTTTCTCAGCCACGAAAGGGAATAAAATGTTCAGCAATTTGAGCTCTCTGGTACTGTGGAGGTGACAAAACACATATATGTATCCAATCCATTCTACTGCTGGCACCAGCATTAGGAGGGACTGCCTGGGGCAGAGACCTTCTGCTATATACATGTTCCTGGGAATTAGCAGGTGAACCAAATGGCCCATAGTGATGACAGCAACATCTTTCAGAAGACTCAACCTTACTAAATGGATTCCCCCAATATATTTTCTCTTTCTGAAAACAACAACAGTGTTTTTAAAGTTTAACTGAGGTACAAATGCTTATTGCCATGTAAAAAAGAAAATTCCCAAGGACCCAAGGATTAAGTTGTAAACAAATCATTTTCACTTATATAAGAATGGATGCACAGCCCACTTTCTACTAGATAGCTTCATATTTTTCACTGATCTTTTAAATCTCTAGCCCATGGCAAATGACTGTAGAAGAGTAATATCATGCTGAGGTATCCATGGCCTGGAACTTAGTATTTATAAGATTAGTCCTTAAAGATACCAAATAAGCAGAAAATTATTCACTATCTGGGTCATTTTCGCTCCTTGAATTTGAAGTAAAGAGATCTCTGTGTTCTAGACTTAATCTTGTAAATAAACTGTTGTGATATCTATAGAGTAAGTCACATAATTTTTCTGGGCTTAATTTTCCTTATTTATATGATGAAGAGATTATAAGGTAATACTAAAGTCCTTTTCACAAATTTATGATTACATTATTTAAAATACTTCCAGTGTATACATTGAAAAATATACATCTAGAGTTTAAAAGAAAGTGCTTTACTTTTAAATTATGCTTGTAATACTCCTTGTCTTTCTTGTATGTTTATAATACTATAACCGTCATTATCAGATAAGAATATCTTATTTACCATTAATAAAAACAGAAACAATACTTCACATTCAAATAATATATTTTGATTGTTTGAAAGTATTTTACATCTATTATTGCACAGAATAGCTTTCTTTGGTCAGTGGGTCAGGAATAATTATTTCTATTTTAAGGGTCATTTGTGTCCAAGGACATATAAGATGTTAGCAGCAAAACCTAGAACCAGAGTTTTTAAACTTTGAGACCTAATTCTCAGTGTAATGTGTATAGAAATGTACTTTCAGGTAGCAGCTCTAGCAAAGGAAATTTAAGGAGGATCATCTTGAGCAGTCCACTTACTTTCTGCCATTGTCTAGAGCTGGCCATGAGGTGTCTTGGTGCCATCTTCTGCCCCCTGCATTCCTCGTGAGTCGTGAGTGGGTTTTTTCAAGTTTCCAAAGTGAACAGATGTGTATGTAGCCACTGGAAATTTCCTGGGGGCAGAGTAGGACTTCTTTTAACACAGATATGCTTACTTTCTACAGATTTAGAAACTGAAAAATAAGTGCTAAATTATTAAATTTTAGTATAAATGAGAGTACCGAAAAATGACAAAAGACAACATTAAGCAATATCTTGCATGTTGTCATTGCTCAGCCACCACTCTGCTCTTCCCTGTTGCCACCCACAGTACAGTGTTGTGATCTCCAGGACCAAGCAGCTGGATTAAGAACTATGTTAGGATCAAGGTATTTTCCTTTTTGTCTATATTATACTCCATAAGAAAGTGCCTGGCACCGTTCTATGGTCCCTTTGGGTAGATAGGAGGTATTCCTGGATGGGAGATGAGCTTATAGGCCATTCAGAAGATGTGGGGTTATACTAGCATGCATACTACCTCTGCCTCACTGAGCATCTCTAGAGTCTTGGAGGTGGCCTGACATTATTCATCTTTGGTCTTAGTGACCCAATGAAATTGAGGCAGATATAGAATTGGCCAGAGTGTTTGGTTTACTCTAAGAAGAGTTGAGAAACTGACTCATCCATTCTTTTATTCATTCCATGTACACCTATTGAATTCTTAATATGTTCGAGGTACTATTTCAGGTGCTGGCAATACACTGAAAACAAGACAGACATATTACCTCTTCCTGCAGAGTTTACAGTATGGTTGAATGGCATGAACAATCCCCAAGGAAGCATGAATAAACAAGACAATTTCAGAGTGGAAAGATGCCATAAAATGTGATATTATGATAAAGACTTTGTTGAGTTTGGGAGAGTGCTACATTACTTAGGAGGGTAAGAAAGTATGGATACTTACCCATGCTGAGAAGATTAAAAGTAAATAAAAATCCAAGATGTGTAGATAACCTAATCAACAAAAGAGAAAGGGTACTGAGAGAGAGAAATGATCTCAGGAATCTTCCCTGCCCCCACAATAGTATAACCGCAGTCTAGTAAATACCTGACAATCCATTATTAATAAAGAATTGTTTTATTGGGTTGTCAATCAAAATTCAAATGCTGTTGAGGGGAGAACCATATTATGTCTATCTTCTTAATTTTAGTCCAAATTGGCTTAACAGATATTTTTTACCAACAGCCATTTTTATTTTTGGCAATCATATTTCTTCTCTTCCTTGAGGAATAATTTATATGTATAAAATGTTACAGATCTTTGTTGTATAATTGGCAGAGTTTTAACAAAAGTACACCCATGTTACTACTATGGAAACCAAAATATATAACATTTGCATCACCTCAGAACATTCCCCCATGATTGTTTCCAAGTATTCTTCCCACACGTTCAGAGACAACCGCTATTCTGATTTAGATCATCTTGGGTTAGTTTTGCCTGTTCTTGAACTACAGATATAAATTGAATTGTATAGTACATATATTTGTGTGTCTGTCTTCTTTAGCTCAGCATAACATTTTTGAGGCTTGTTAATATTGTTGCATGTATAGGTAGTTAATTTTTTAAAATTTTTAATTTATATTGGAGTATAGTTGATTAACAATGTTGTGTTAGTCTCAGGTATACAGCAGAGTGATTCAGTTATACATATACATGTATCTATTCTTTTTCAAATTATTTCTCCATTCAGGTTATTACAGAGTATTGAGCAGAGTTCCCTGTGCTATATAGTAGGTCCTTGTTGGTCGTCTATTTTAAATATAACACTGCGTACATGTCAATCCCAAACTCCCAGCCTATCCTTTCCCCCCACCGTTCCCCCCCTGGTAACCATAAGTTTGTTCTCTAAATCTGTGAGTCTGTTTCTGTTTTGTAAATAAGTTCATTTGTATCATATTTTTAGATTCTGCATATAAGTGATATCATATGATATTTGTCTTTCTCTGTCTGACTTAATTCACTTAGTATGATAATCTCCAGGTCCATCCATGTTGCTGCAGATGTTAAATAGTCAGATAGCATTTGATGTGGGAAGAGAAAACCCAGAGACTGTGGAGGAGAAATTTGAAAACACTGAGGTACAGTGTTTCTGAAAATGGGCTCTCTGGACCAGTAGTATCAGTATCAGTATCCAAGGAAATTTGTTAGAAATAAAAATTCTTTGGTCCCACACCAGGGCTATTGAATTAGAAATTCTGGGGGTTATTTCCAGCAATTTTTTTTTAACAAGCCCTCCAGGGTATTCTGAAGCATATTAAAGTTTGAGAAGCAATGTGTAGGAGAAGGCAGGGACAGGGAGTAAAATTACTTAAAAGGATTTGGGAACCATGGAAGACAAAAATGTGTTTGCTTTGCTTGCCTATTTTACCTTAAACTCCTGAGGTTCCAAGAAGGGGGCAGCAGGGTTTATGGAAGTAACCTTTGCAAATCATTAGTATTAATCCATACCTTTGCCTCAAGTAGGTCAGTATCCAGTTCTGATTTAGATTCTGAATTACCCTTCCAAAATTCAGTCATACAAGACATATGAGCAACTTGTAGTAGTTAACAATAGCATACAGTAAAGGGTGTTAACCTAGTTCTCACACATGAAGGAAAACTCCAAACTGTGAAAATGAACAAACCAGCTCATCTAGACTCTGAAAATATTTTATACTTCTTACTAATTAATACAAATAAAAAAGAAATCCTATAAGGTAAGATTTTCAAAAAATAATTTAGTAATTTAGGAATGTCTTATAGGAAATTCATTTTCCAAATCTGTGTCAAAAACTAAAAAAGAATTAACCATAAGGGAAAAACTTTGCAAGAATATCAATCATTGGTTTGAAATGAGAGCAGAAGATCAGCAATCTTCATGAGGGTTTGAAAGAAAATATCACTCAGTTCAAATCAGAATCAAAACCAAGGGCAAAGATGTTCCAGGAGGACTTAGGTTTCTGTGACAAAGACTTCTCTATTCTAGGGAGACCTTCACTTAAGTTATCTGACACCTTAGTTGTTATTTAATTTAATTTAATTATATTGGTGTTAGTGTTATCTCCAGATAGTCCCAAGAATAAAGACATTGAAGTGTAGTGAGTGTGTAATGTTTAACCAGGAAAGACAAAAAGAAAAATGTATATATATATGATATACAGATGTCTACAAAAATCCCTCTTCTACATAAGAGGCATAGCTGTCTGAAACACAACTGTTATACACTTGAGGGCTCCCGAAGTGGAAAGACCAGACAAAAAAGCAGAACTAGAAGAGAACATGAGTGTGATAAATTACTTTCAAAACATATGTTTAATGCTCATCATCAAGGTTGAGCTACCAATTCATATACTGATTATAAAAGTCATTTTACCTTTAAATTGAAATACATAATAAACCCAATCTATTGACTAGTTTTACTCTGTATGTCACCCAAGAACACATCAGCTACCCTAGAGGACGCTTCCTGAGTCCCTTAAAATCCATCCGTCAAGCTAACTGAGGGTATGAAAAAGCAGAGGATCAATTTGAGAATACTTGAAATCAACAGTGGGAGTTTGCATCAGGAAGCTTTGTTAGGGGTGAGAGTCCCAGGCATCTCCAGGAGCTGGAAGTAGTGATGGTCACCAAACCAAAGGATAGTTCGATGTTCATGTGGACTAAAAAAGATTTCCTTTCTCCCCCTTCTGTAGATATCAATTGCAAAATAATAATAATAACAACAACAGAGAGAATGGGATAAGTGCATTTGCTCTTATGTAAAGCACTAAATCTTCAAAGGGCCCGTTTTCCAAAGACCTAAGATACATACATGAAATGCGCTTCTAGGTACTGAATGGGCTATACTTTTACCACTCTTTTTTTTTTTACTACCATACTCTTAGTGTGTTCCATGGACAATCATTATCACCTGGGAGCTTGCTTGAAAGGCAGAATATCAGGCCTTAGCTCAGTACTAATGAGTCAAAATCTGCATTTTAACAAGATGCCCATTGATTTGTACACACATTAAAGTTTGAGACACATTAGGCTGTAGCACTACAAGCCCATTGGTTTCTCTGCAGTTATTATTTTCTCAGGTTTACCTGATTATTATATTCACCTGGGAACATGTTAAAGCTGTCAAGCACCACTGAATGACTGAATCAGAATCTCCACATTTTTAAAAAGTGTCCCAGTTTATTATGACCCAAGTAAGTTTGGGAAATGGTTGCTTTAGGCAGTCGTGAAAGGGCTGATTGCACATTTGTACCCTATAAAAATTTAGTCGAACTACAATATATTTTTTTGTCTTCATTTATGTAAATTTTGAGTATATTTGGTTGTAACAAAATACATAAAGCCCAGATAGGAAGAAATAAGGAAATGGCAACATTGGTAAGATGGACAATAGAAGCATGACACCGACTGTGTGCGTGTATTTAGGTGCATCCTTAAAGACTTGCTTACATAAAGACACCTGTTCAAATTGGTGAACCAAATCCACCTCCAAATGTCTGGGTACCTTCAAAGGTGTTTCAGATATTAAAGGTTAAGACAGATTTTTTATTTTCAATCAATTGTATTGCCCTAATAAACACACAAGATTTTTGTTTGTTTGTTTGTGTTTTAGTCTGAATGTCTATATCAGGTTGGGTTCCCTAGGAAACAGATTTTGAGTCTGAGATTTACGTGCAGGGCATTCACTGGGGATACACTCTGATTCACCTATGTGGGGGAGAGAACATAGGATTAAGCACAGGGAAGAGGTGGATCCAATGCAGTCACAACAAAAGCCATTCCTGAAAAAGAACTCAGCTGAGAGCTGTCAGCCACCAGCACTTTGCAGTTGGAGAAATAAATGCCTCAGTCCTGAAGGAGAATCCAGGCAGCATCTCACAGCACCCATTACAACGGAAGCCACTACAATGGTAACTAAATTTTCCATTTTTAAATCTTCAAGAGGCTGTCAGAAATGCCTTATGTCTGTTTTTATCTCAGAATCTTACTTAAATAATAGTGCAATTTTGTTTGCATTCTCTAGTTTCTCCTGCTGCTTGACAGCTTTTACATAAATTCTTCCACATATTGATTGTTTGAGGAACTGCAAAGTACAGAACTTCTTTTAAAAAAAATCTACTTTATTAACAGATGAAGGTTTTGTTTTATATAGTCTGAAAAAAAATCCTCAGAGATGTCAAAAATTAACTAGGCTATTAACCAAAGTCCACATTATTTTCCTTAACTTAATTTTTTGTAAGGTTATGATTCATGTCATAATTTTCTGAAGGTGCTCACGCTACTGATTGGATTATTAATTTGTGTTTATTATAGAGACTATGGTATAATGTTTTATCTTAATTAGTATTTTTATGCTTATGATTTTAAATATGTATATAGCCAGTTTTTATGCTGTTTTCCTTTTTAACATAACTAAGGTTAAGTGTTTTCTAAATTAAAAGTAATTACAGATGCTTTATCAAAAATAAAGCAATTGGCAGTTGTGTGAATAGACATCTTCTCCACAGTAATAAAATGCAGACTGGGTAACCTCTGAGTTTACGATTCTGACGATGTTTCTTCTACAGGAAAAAAATAATAATAAGTTTTATGTATAGAATATATTTGCAAACAAGGAAACTTCTATCTTTAATTCCTAGTGGTATCTTTCTTCCTTTTTTTTCAGGAGATAAAGTTGATTGACCTTCCATTCCACAGCATATCCAGAAAGTAGATCTGAATTATATAAGCAGATTGTAGAATGGTGAATATAATTGTTTTTGTTTTAACTCACTGTTTTCACAATGAAATAAGCAGTTTTCAACTGTGCACACAACTAATATGTATTAACAACCCTCTTTTTGCTAGATACTATGACAAGTGCCAGAGCTAACAAAAACAAAAACAAAACAGAGTCCTGGTCTACCAGGGGTTCAAATTCCAGTGAACAAATTGTGTTGAGGTTCAATGATTAGGAAAATCAACAGAATTGAACAAATGTTCCATTTTCCATTTATTTCAGTTGTCAAGAAGCAGCTACTGTAGGAACTATAACCTCAGAGAAATATTTTTCAAAGAACAGATGAACAGTTCATTCAGATATGAATCAAAATATTCACCCAAAAGATAAATGTTTAAATCCACATTTAATTGTTTGAATAACAAAGAAGACAACTTATTTAATGATTTCTTTAATAAGTAAGAAAATTATTTTACTTCTGACCCTAACTTTATATTCAAACTGTTAGGGATCTGAGAGACAGACTAAAGAAAGGGGCCCTGGTCCCGCACTCTCATCAAAGTTTACCAATGCCTGGCTTCTAGTGGATGTGAGTAAAGGAGAGACATTCAGACTTTTCCAGAGTCCATTGAGCTTGGAAAGAGTCAGTTGAGTCTGGATGGATTGTCTAGATTTCTAGGGGGTGTCTGCTGACATCCAATGCTGATGTTCAGTGGTGTGTGTGTGTGTGTGTGAATTTGTACACTTGCACTCCGTACAGGGGCTGACTCTGAGGCCTGGAGTGTGGTCGTGGCTTCTGCTCTCTGAGGAATTGGCAACAGCCTGTCCAGGTCAGGTCCAGCTGAGCACAGTTATCACTAACCATGAGCAGTTCTTTGCCCTGGGCAGAGGTAACCGGAGAAGGTGTGGTACAGGAATGTAGGCTTTGAGAATAAAAATATAAACCACATGATTCTAACACCCATTTCAGTTCCAAAGGACAGTGAATGAGTTCATCTCTTACTGAAAACTGAACTAGGAGAATTTTAGACTCTCATCTGTAACTCACACAGAATACTTGTTTATTCTACACGCCAGGTAAATCCTCTGCCCTCCCCAGGGTTCTGAAGTATCCCCAGAAGAAGCTCACATTCCCCTTACCCGTTCTGCCTTTGTCACCTGTTCTGTCATCACTCCCACCAATAGACTCCTTAGGTTATTCCTATTATAAGATGGTTGATGACTTCTAGGAAGGGAGCTCTTCCCTAACCCAGCAATTCAAAAGGAGGTATGAGAAGATATTTGAGTGGTACACAGTCCTGTATATTTTAGGGGATCAATTTGTAGATATTCAAATGCCATATAAAATTTCTTCAGGAAAATTGATTTGCCTGAGAATGACCCTACCTTCAAAATAGTCCTTTTAGCCATTTTATGGAAGAAATACACATCTCTCAATCATCCAAAACCTGAAGATGGTGCATTGCCCTAAGGTGTAAAAATCTTCTAGTGCTAGTCAAAGGGAAAATCAAAACAATGGGTCGGGGGCAACTTCCTGTACAGATTAATTAAACTTTTCCTTTTTTTCACAGTCTTATTCATATTTCTGTTAAAAATGAAAAGTGGCTGACATTAAAAACAAATCATTTGGCCAGTATTGGAATGCCCCAAATTCAAATATAAGTTTAGACTGATTATTTTAAATGTAATTGTTCCAAAACAATTAAAAATTCCCAGATAGCACTGAATAAAGTCAAAGATATTGAATATAAAAGTTTTACGGGATTTCTTTCAGATTTAGTGTACTATATTTAGTAAGGTAATTAAAATCTATTTTATCAAGATATAGAGGTTTTATTCCAGTCATAGTCAAACCTCATCATATCTTATTTTCTCAAGTCTGCAATCTTTTAATTTCCTATTATTAAAAAATAATCTTATTTAAAGCTATAACTAAAGCTTTTACACGTCAACTTAGGAATATGCAAAGAGGAGCACATAAATTTAAAATTTACTTTATGAGCTACCTAAATACAAAAGGATGAATATAGCAGTTTTTATTTGTCACAACTTTATTTCTTGGAGGCTTAGACCCAGGAGCTCCTGCGAGATCCCCAATAGTCCTTTTTTTGTTTGTTTTCCATCTAAATGTCTGTGTTCTGTTGAATACAGGCAAGACAGGTAGCCTTATTTTTTGTGTGTGTATGTGTGTGGTACACGGGCCTCTCACTGTTGTGGCCTCTCCCATTGCGGAGCACAGGCTCCGGGTGCGCAGGCTCAGCGGCCATGGCTCACGGGCCCAGCCGCTCTGCAGCATGTGGGATCTTCCCGGACCGGGGCACAAACCCATGTCCCCTGCATTGGCAGGCGGATTCTCAACCACTGCGCCACCAGGGAAGCCCCAGGTAGCCTTGTTATGTTCTGGGTTTGGCTTTGGTGTGTTTCTCTCTGCAGTGGTAATTAGTTTTCTACTATTCCTTTGTGTAGTGGTATCTAGAAGGCATTACTTTGCAGGGTTTTCTAAGCAATTTAAGTTTACCCTAGGGAAGGGATTCTGTATGCGAGTATAAAGTGTCATACTCCAGCCCTTTTTGTTTCCAGTGGCAATAAAGAGAGGATAGGTGCAGGCCAGCAGACCACATGCATGCTGGCTCAGTCTGACCATTCTCAACTCCTCTAAATGCCCATGTACTGAAGGAGAGAGGTAGTTAACCATCAGAGTTGTACCCTCAATTCTGCTCATATATCTACACTCTAAGAGACAGAATTTGTGATATCATATAGTCAGTCTTTGGGAGAAGACTTTGACTCACTAAGTCTTTGTCACAAATAGGAAAAATTCATTTGTACTAGTTCTCCTCTCAAGATCATCCCGGAGGAATTTCTGAATACTAATTTTTGTACAGTAAGACACCACTAAATTTGGGTGTGCATTAATGCAAAATTAATTATAAATAGACATGGACTGGACTGAAGCTTAACTTTGTAGAAGCTTGTGTAAGAGCAAACACAGTATGTGAGATTGCATTAGAACCCTTTAAAGAACATTTCTAGTATGGATTTTTCTGAGTATACAGTGGTAATAAGAAACTGTTTGGGGACTTCCCTGGTGGTGCAGTGGTTAAGAATCCTCCTGCCAGTGCAGGGGACATGGGTTCGATCCCTGGTCCGGGAAGATCCCACATGCTGCGGAGCAACTAAGCCCATGCACCACAACTATTGAGCCTGTGCTCTAGAGCCCACAAGCCACAACTACTGAGCCAGCGTGCCGCAACTACTGAAGCCCGTGTACCTAGAGCCCATGCTCCTCAACAAGAGAAGCCACTGCAATGAGAAAACCACATACCATACGGAAGAGTAGCCCCTGCTCGCCACAACTAGAAAAAGCCCATGCGCAGCAACGAAGACCCAGCACAGCCAAAAATAAATAAATTATTAATTAATTTAAAAAATTGTATTGAGGAAAAAAAAGAAACAGTTTGTTTCTATATGTTTTTTAAAGACCCTGGAGAATCTTCCTTTGTATGTATTTAGATTTTATCATATGCACTGAATGTAATTGTCTGTGGCCTTGTGGCCTTAGTTCCTAACAAAAATAAAATAAAATGAACAAACAAAATATTTTTAAATATTCTAAAATTAAAATTTTTATAACTTCCTCCTACTTACATATAAAATAAAATTGAAATATTAATGAGTAAAGACATTTGCAACCAATAATATTAAATAGCTTACTAATTGCTTTATGAGAAGCCAAATCACATAATGATTAAAAGCAAAGGCTTTGAAAATCATACCTCTTAGGTGCAAATCCTGGTCCCACTAATTATCAGCTGAAAATATATAAAGATCGGAATAAATTTTAGAAAAACATATTGATATATACCCCAAAGTACACCTACTTTTTAAAAAATATATACTCAGAAAGTCTTTCTTTCCTTTGAGTACACAAGTGTCTCCAGCATGGCTCATTTTGTGGTGTTTTAATAATAGACATATTTACCTGGAAACAGTCTTCTCCATTCCTCAGGCCCTGTTGCTTTCCTTCCCCAATTTAAGAATGGAGTTTTCTCCTAGTGATGCCATAATCCTTTTATATATTCATCTTGATTTCCACAATTTCTTCAGAGATGCAGGTATATATCTGAGCCTCAAAAATTGAAAATGTTTTCATTGTTTTCTCAGGAGACTTCTTAACTCCCCCTTTAAACCAGCCAATGTCAATAGATTGAGAAAGAGGAAGAGCTGAAGGGCAGGGGGTGTAAAAGGGGTAGTTTCTGGGCTCACAACCATAATCCTATTCTAACCACAGCAAAGAAACTGAACAAATATTCCAAAGAAAGACAGGTAATTGTTTCTGTATTATAGGGATGAAGCATTTTTACATTTCTCAAGCTTTCTAAATCAGCTATATATTTTATAGTAATTTACTTTTTCTGAACAAGTTATTAAAAGTTGGTATTTCCTTTTCCATCCTCTAACTTATGGCTGTCTCTGGGTCCCTCTTCTCCATTTTACTCCTCTTGATTATTTCTGATAAGAAGTGAACAGATCAAAACTGTATATGAAAACTAGTAACTCACTCATTTGAAGGTTCAAAAAGTTGCTAGGCATTTGCATATTCCAACTCCCTTGGTTTGCGTAAAAACTCAGGGCTTGTGAACAGTAAAAATACTTTTAGAAAAAAGTTGCCTAGATAAATAGGCATCACTCCCATCTGCTGTAGCCCGTGTGACACTATTTAAGCAGGCAGTGACCTGCTGAAGAGCAGGAAATAGGTTTTAACCTGGAGGTCCTGGTGCTTAGCTCAGGTTCTCAGATAAAATACTAAGTGAATATAGGAGAAAATGAGAAACCTGCACGTTACAGTAGCAGAGGCATTTGAGAGCCTACTGTGTCCCAGGCACTGAGCCACACTCTACAAGGATTCATTTAATGCGCACCCAGCATAAAAGGCCGCACTGTACAGCTTGTGGGATCTTATTTCCCGGACCAGGGATCGAACCTGGGCCCTCGGAAGTGAGAGTGCCGATCCTTAACCACGGACTGCCAGGGAATTCCCTCAAATGATGGTACAGTCTTAAGCAAAGGTGATATCGTTTCTCTAGTGCTTCAATCAACCTGGGAAGAGTCTGCTCATCATTGATATCCAAAATTTCTCAGGATGGCAGAGGTAGAAAACTGCAAAACCACTTCTGAAACCAGCGGTTCTGTACTGAGTTATTAAAAATAATGAAAAGTTACACAGAAGAGAAAGAGTTATTCAAACAAGTTTAACACGGTGATAAGAGCCCCAGTCCAATTAACATTGTACCTTGTTGGGCTGTCATAATACTTCCTTAAAAATGTGTTGTAAAGAAGGAAAAATGAAAAAAAGTTATAGTATATAATAAATGTCATTAAAAAAAAAAACTGTATCTGAGATGACCAAATATATGTATATATTTGAGTAGGCTATCAAAAGACTCCATATTTAGATCCTGGTAAACTTTATTTTGGCAAAAACTTTTTTTTAATTCAAGAAACTGGTAAAACAATTTTTTTCTAAGGCCACACAACTGATATTTTAAAAGAAAAAAATGGTTTATGTTTAATTGGTCATGAACTGAGTGATGTGATGAGAATAAGAATAAAACCCCAAAGATAATATTACAAAGGTTTTACACAGTCTTCAGACAAATGGAGAACAAGAGAAAAGGGGGACAAGCATGGAGAAAAATGTTCCCTTTCCCAAAAGCTCTTTTTGAAAATTACTTGGAGACTTAGAGACCCTGTTGACTTTAATTAAGTGCTCATTAGATTGACAAGCTTTTTCAAAAAGTGATCCTGCTTGCCATGTGGGTTTTTATATGCTCTCCTGGCTTCCCCTCTAAATTACTTTAGAACCCTTTCAGAATAACTTGTTTATGCAAGGAAAATTACTCATAACCCTTTAAAGAATTCAGATAGATTTTTATGTCCTGTGGTTACTGCTTTATTATTTTTACACAGTTTTATAATTTTCCCTGAAATCTCTTAACTCCTCCATGCAAAGTCAAAGTCTTCCTAAATAGGACTTAATTCCTCTGGTACCAGTGGGGAAATAACTTATAAGCTTTGAAATCTCAAGAGTCAGATGTCAACACAGACATAATTGAATAGGCGAAGTCCTGGAGGCTTGGCGATACCCAGATAAACAACCGAACAATCTTTCCAACCATTAATTTCAACAGGAACAAAATAAAAAGAGTTAACCTGGTTATATGTTTCTGTGTGGGCATATTCATACCACCTTCTCACTGAATATTTTACTTTTGAAATAGTGGCAAGAGATTTGTTTTAGGCTCAGTATACCAAGGTACTAGAAAGCCTAACATTAAAGAAAGTGTTGATGGATTAATCAGCTCTAGGACATAATATTACCTTAAAAATATTAATATTAGTTAACTATCATAGTTATTGTCTGTTTTCTGGATCTTCTTATCTTGTTTTATGTTTCTCTTTATTCCTTATACTATTAAAAATGGTAGAATCAATAATAAAACAGAGTATTACTTAAAAGCATAGAATTTAGAAACCAGAAGGTATATTGACAATTACCTATTTCATACTCATTTCTTTCAGATCTTTTGACTAATATCAATGTCAACATGTTATTGATGAAGTGTTTCAACAGATGGAAAGTCATACCTGATTTCTTGCTGCTTTATCATATCACTAGTGGCATAATGTTTTTATCTGGATATATGGTAACAATTGTTTTCAGTCTCGATAATTTGTCATCAAAATTCAGAATTATGAGACTCCTAGTAAAGATATGAAGCATTAAGTTGAAGTTAAAAAATGCTTAGGGAAATAAATATTCTAATAATTCTTAAAATACACCTAAAATGTTCTCTTCCATATCTGCTACTTATATTAATCTGATCAAAATTTCTCTAGCACATATGAAGCTATCTTTAGCACTTCATCAAAATGATACTAATAAAAATCGAATTAGATACCATTTCACACCAGCTAGAATGACTAAAACATAGAACACTGATAACACCAAAGTTTGGTAAGAATGTAGGACAAATAAAGCTTTCATATGTTATTGACAGGAGCGTGAAATGGTACAACCACTTAGGAAGCATATGTAGTTTCTCATACATGTATCTGCTCTATGAACCAGCAGTTCCATCTCTAGGTATTCACGAAGAGAAATGAAAGTAAAGTTCTCAAACAAATTTGTACAAGAGTGGTTTACAGCAGCTTTATTCCTAATAGGTCCAAACTGGAACCAACAACAATTTCCATCAAGAGTGAAACAGATACACAAATTGGGGTGATTTCATGCAATTGAACACTACTTGGCAATTTTTAAAAAATGGATTCCTTATATGAACAATAACATGAATGTATTTCAAGGATGTTATATCAAGCGAAGAGAGCCAAAGACAATATTACATTCTATACGATTCCAATTATATGAAATTCAAGAACAAATACAGCTAATTTATGGTGCTAAAATCAGAATCATTGTCACTTAGCAGGCTGGGAGTTGACTGGAAGGGGCATGAGGAAATACCCTGAGGTGTTAAAAATGTTCTCTGTTTTGACTGGAGTGGTGGCTATGTGGGTATACACATTTATCCACTAACCCACTGAATTGAATATACTTACAATCTCTAAAATTATTAGAATATGCATTCTACCTACATTTTTTAAATATTTTAAAAATAAAATAATTATTATATCAAATTTGGCTTCTCATTTATTAGAAATAAAACAAAAACTCTCCACATTCACTCTGCTGAGATATGCTTTTTAAAAGCAATCTCAAATGGATACTCTTATTTTTTACGATTAAAATATGTATAACTAAGCAGGTTTTTTTTTTTTTTTTTTTTTTTTTTTGCGGTATGGCTCCGCACGCGCAGGCTTAGCGGCCATGGCTCACGGGCACAGCCGGTCCGCGGCATGTGGGATCTTCCCAGACCGGGGCACAAACCCGTGTCCCCTGCATCAGCAGGCGGGCTCTCAACCACTGCGCCACCAGGGAAGCCCTAAGCAGTTTTAAAGGAGAAATGTGTAAGAATTCTAAACATCAGTACATGGAACCTTTTTTAAAATGATGGTATAATGCAGAGTTAAATTTCGGTCTACATTTTACTACTCAGTTCCAAAACCAAACAAGACACAATATGTCATTTTAATATGGGTTTCAGCAATCATGCATCTTGTTATATAATTTAAAATTAATTTAATTGTGTATGGCACAAATTAATTTGTGAAGTGATTGAAAATATCTTTACATATTATAATCATAACTGGTCTTTAAATTATATTTAAAAAAATTCTTAAAACAAACTGACCTAAAATAAAATTATAAATGAAAAATTAGTTACTATATCCTACCCCAAATTAAGCCCATGACTTTAAAAGTTTAATTGTTTGGATATATGTTCATATGAGACTAAACAATTTGGATAACTGTGGTTTAGTAGATACAATCAATTTCTTTTTTGATTTTGTTCATTTTCTCTGCTCAGTCCCCAAGACCTTGGATTTCCGTCTCCTGAAAGGACCTTGGTGATTTAGTGAGCAATAATTCTGATAGTCTACAACTATGGTCAGAAAACTCAGCACTAGTTACCTAACTTTTCAGACTCCCAATTCCTCGTTCAAAATATTGAAATTTGATTGTCCTGAACTCATGACTCTGAGGCAGAGATTCCAACCATAGGAAGTTAATAGCAAAGAATGGCTTTGTGTGATACCCCTCCCAATATTATTTTCACCTTGACAAAGGCTATCTTTGCCTTGGCTCTAGGCATGAAAATTTTTGAAAAGATTTTGAAGGTATTTTTCTTGGTAGAAATTTTCAAAACATGACATATATAGCAGTCTTCTACCTATTCCACAATATAAGAAATACCACTTATTACTTTAAATAAACAACAGCCATCAGATTTTCCTGTGATTCTCCAATGTCCCTGGTAGTTGTCACCACCAAGATAATCTTTACAAAGCCCAGCAATCATTCACCCATGTTCCTACTTGCTTAGTTTATTGTTGCCAACTCGTGAGGGCTTCTCAGCTTCCCAATTGACTTAGATCCTTAATGTGTAAGTCCTGAAGCTTGAACTGAGTCTGCACATGTGTTCATTTAGATATTCTCATGCAAAACTATAAGAATATCAGAAACTGAAAAAAATAAAATATCCAAACAAATATAAAACATCCAAATAAAATATCAAAATGTGAAACCATCAATAATGTGCTTTTCTACAATGAACTCACATTAGTTAAAGGCAGTGCATTCATATTTAATTCATAGTCAGTTTTTGCTCAAAATTTGCTACCAAATAACTGACTTGGCTTTTTGTTTATCTGAATGAGAATGTAGTTATTATTGAGTTATTAGCTTTTACTGTTCAGTGCCTCTAGTCAGCTAGTGAGATGGCCAGAATAGCCAGGTCAACCATTATATGGCCCACTATGTTCAACACATAGCCATGGTCTGAAGGAAATGCCAAGCTTGTGTGTGTGCACATGTGTGCGTCCTTGTCTTAGGTACAAACTGTTAAGAAAGTTTGGATGAGATTTCCACACTGACAGCTACCACTGTATGGAAAGGGAGAGAAGGTAGGTAATAGCTTCCACTAACATGCCTGGTAGACAAAAAAGGGCCCGTTTTCCATAATTCGCTCAAACTCTGAACAGCAACTTAATTTTCTTTCAGTTTTCAGTTTGAGATGCACGGCAGGGATCTCCTCCCCAAGCAAAAGGCAATCTGAGGTGAGAAGAAGAGCATGCTGCCAGCACAGGTATAGGCCTGCATAGCAGAGCTGTGGTACGCAGAAAGAGGCTTTTCATTTTAACAACTGTGAGAGTGAGGGTGGAAGCATAATGAAGATGGCATAATTGAGGTGGGAGAGGGAAACATGAAACATGAATCCACAGGAAGACTGGGGGACTTATTTAATTTGGACTTCCTTGTTTGCTCAAGCGTTAAAACTGGCTGAGGAGGTCAAGAAACTCCAAGAGGTTAGCACCTAAACCCTGACAAACCCCTAGATTCTGGAAAATTGGTCTGCGTTTTTTCCTTTTTTAATTATATGAAGCCAAGTTATTCTGTACTCTTCTGTTTTCTCATTTTCATATGCATGTTAACTCTGGAATACAGACACCCCTGACAAGGATTTCACTTATACATGGGTCTGATGATGCCCAAACATATCTGTTTTCTGATGCCTCTGTCTCTTTGCCACCAAAGAATTTCATGTGCCACACAGAAAAACACAACAAGCATGAAAACTTTTAAAATATAAAACACAAGGAAACTGAGGACATGAGAGAGGATGAAAGATAAAAGAAAACATACCAAGATCCAAAGAAAGCAAGACAAGCAGATGATAGGCACGTGGTTCCAAAGGAGATTAAATTCAAAGAGACTATAAAATATTACTAAGAGATTTACAAATGATACACGAAGTGAAAATCACAGAAAGTTATATTTAACTGCTGAGGCCAAAAAATTTTTCATTCAGACAAAAGTCATGTGATCATGAATACTCCCATGATTGAAATTTTACTCATAAAACAAAATGAGATTTTAACAGTATTTGTTAAATTCTTAGTACAAAGAAATGCACATTAAAATATTTTTTCTATCAGAGAATTATAGCTAATTATTTAGATTTTTAACCAATAGTTTTTATTAACCTGCCAAACCTCCAACAATTCATTAAAAAGAAAAAAATTCAAATGCACTGTGGACTTCATTTATGTTAGGGAACTCCTGAGGCATGAATAGGAATAAACAAAATAACTCTAAAGGAAAATCATATTTGTGTTCTCACTTACAGGAAGCTCAGGAAGAACTCATTGAGGTTAGGAAAGTCACTGTTTATTTTAGTTAGATTCTGATGTCTTTGACTCTACTGATCAATAGTACCCCGAATAGGTTATTGTGGGATTGAGGCTTTGCTTGATTCAGTAAACCCCAAGTTTCTTAACCCTCCCATTTAAAAAAACATGTGAGCAAAATGCTTTAGAAAGAAGGCTTTATTATTATTTTTTTAATGTCTTGAGAGATTCTTCAACCAACACTTTAAAGGTATGGGACACTTTTGAAATGCATCTTATTCTGGTCTAGCCATAGGGTAGAAAGAATTTAAAATAATTTGTTTAGTCCTAAAAATCAATGTAGAAAAAAATATGGCACTCATGTAGGTAATAATAAACAAACACTATTTTATGCTACAAATTAGAAATTAATATTTAGAAATTAATATTTTAAATAAAAACACATGCATAATAACTGAAATCCTGCCCACCTAAAAATTTACTGATATTCCCATCTGCATGCATTATTTATTTATTAATTCATTCAATCATCTTTTGAGCATGTATTACAGCAGCCCCTGCACTAAGCACCAGAAATATGTGTTTTTCATATTAGATCAAGTACTAATATTCTTGGTATTTTATGATTCTCATAACTTTTATGATAAGCCTCATGAGCTTTAATACCTGAGGATTGAGGATGAGATGATTTTATTTAACACAAAGTAATGAACATGTAATTTTTATTTTAAATTACATAAATTAATCAAACTGTTAATTATAGTGTTAAGTATTTTTATTGTATTCTAGTCCTGGGAATTTGGTAACTCATATCAGTTATATAGAATAACAGGCATATTAAGTCAGAGTAATATCTTCTAAATTATTATGTATTAAAACTGAATAACATAGTTGCTACAATTTGTGGAGTACTTACTCTGTGTGCCAAAAATGCAGTGTTTTATATATATGTATATTTTATACATATTTTATATGTATATTTTATATACATTTGTATAACATTTCACATTAGCATCTTTAGGCCAGTAGAGAAATCATACTTAATATTCTGAGCATTCATAGTTGTTTTTGTTGTTGTTGTTATAGTCTGTTTATTTCATAGTCTGTAGATTGTATCATTCATTGACTCTAGAGAACACTTATCTGGAGAGTAAGTTGGCTCTCAATCATCAAAATTGATGGAAATGTCATTATATCACAGTTGGACATTTTACTTATATAAGCCTGAATTGAGTTTTTAATATTCAGAATTGGTTCATACATAAGGAAGCCCTGATCAGACGCCCCCTCTCCCACACACCAACCCATCAGTACAAATTGTCTCAATTGATATCCAATGGGTGGTACTTTCTGTTCAAACTCTCAATAATTTTTAAGTAATTGGGATGTTTCATGTATTTCTATTGCAAGCAATCACACTCTGCCGTGTGTTGTATCTGATACCAAAGATTGGTATAATTAAGATGATTAGTGTTCTGAAAACAAATCACATGGTGAAAATGACACATCTTATACTCTTAAAGAGAAAAATATGAAATTATCTTAAATACATAAATCACAAGACGTATTTCTGGACCCAGTATGAACCATTGCCGTGTTTCTGTTCTCAAGTCTCATAGAACAATTCTGTTCTGATGAGGTGGAGCATCCCAGGGGAGATTGCCTTGAACTTCTAACAAGCCTCCCATTCGCTCCTGTTCTGGAAGGATGCTGAGGCATTATGCCAAGACCCAGATAGGCTGTGGTTCCAGCCTTTGCCTGTGGGGTTGCTAGGGTGCCAGGGTAAAGCTGTTTCCCTATGCTTATTTACCATTCATGTTAGCTTCTTTGATGAAGGGTCTGTTCAAATCTTTTGCCCACTGTTAAAATGGGGCTGTTTGACTTATTGATTTATAAAAGTCCTTTATATAATCTATATATAAATCTTCTATTGATACTATGTTTTTCAAATAATTTTGTAAATTCTGAAAATTTCAAATTCAATCAGTGGCTTATCCTTACATTCCTAATGGTGTCTTGTGGAAAATTAAAGTTTAAAATTTTGATGAGGTCTAGTTTATCAAAATTTTCTTATTGTTAGTGTTCTTGGTGACAGCATATCTAAGAAATCTTTGCCTAGTAAAGGTCACAAAGATTTCCTCCTCTGTTTTCTTGTAGAATCTAGAAGTTTTATAGTTTTAGATCTTACATACAGGTTTATGATACATTTTGAATTAATTGTTGTGTGTAACATGAGATAAGAGTGAAGGTTTATTTTTTTCCCAAACAGATATTCATCCAGTTGTGTCAGCACTGTTACTGACCCTTTCGAGTTGGGTTCCAGCAAGGGTCCCTCTGCTTGGGGTTGTAAGGAGACCAAGTGCGGTTCAGAAGCAAAGGAAAGCTTAACTGCTTCATCAAAGAATGGAGAGGTGCAAGCTCGTGCTTTAGAGTCCCGGCTTTTTCCTAAAGGCGGGGCTGCTTTATAGGGTTCTTGTCAGCGGGAGGGGGGCATAGTTCTCACGAGGTAGGTAGAGTTCTCGCAAGTTCAGGTCAGTCATACCGCGCTGCTCACTCTCCAGATGGCAGTGCCCTGTGCAGTGTTTCTGCACACGGCCTGCAGCCGCCATCTTGAATTGAGTGTAGTGCACAGATTATGCACACGGTCCCAAGCTGGGGTGTTGGCACAGTCGTTTTGTACCAGGAACTCTCTTCTGAGGTGTCGGGTGTGAGGCCTCTGCCCTTAGCCCACTATGAGCAAGTGAAACTAGAATGAGGACAAAAGAAGAGGTGAGACCTTAGTAGATTCCATCATATTTTTGCCCCAGGACCCCAGTGGGCTTTGCCAGTGACAGGACCACTTGTTGAAAAGATTCTCCTTTCCCATTGAATTACCCTGGAAACTGCTGAAAACCAATTGGTCATATATATGTGGAACTAATTCTATACTCTCTTATATTCCATGGATCTGTATGCTTATCTTTATGCCAATACCACACTGTCTGGATCACTGTAGCTTTATACTAAATCTTGGAATCAGGCAGAATAAGTTCTTCAATTTTAGTTTATTTAAAAAACAATTTTGGTCATTCTAGATTCTCTGCCATTAGTGTTATGCTTCCTTCAGAAATTTTTTTTGATAGCTTTCCTTTTTTTCCCCCCTAAGTTCTGGAGATATTAATTTTCCCCTACAGTTTGTGTAGAATTACTTTGTGAAATCATCTGGGCCCAGTGCATTTTTGGAGGGTAATTGTTGCTCTCGGACAGTTTCCTGGAAATGTATCTGTTTCAGCCACATTTTTACACTATCATTTGAATTTAGTTAGCCTGCTTTGTGAACATATATATAGAGAAGAGGGGAAAGGCAGTGGAGAAATAATAATATGAATGAGAATAAAAAGCGGACAAGAGAAAACATTTTAGAATTAACTGAAATAAGGGAGGACTAGGTAATTCACAAGAAAGAACCCATTGGTAGTTCTAGGAACCTGGCTTATAGTCTAAATACAAAGACCTTATGCTTCATTTTAAAAGATATCTCTTTTTCCCCTATTTTCAAATTTTGCCTAATACAAACTTTCAAATTAATCAGCTTCAAGATACCCAGACATTCCATGAGTGTCAAAAAATTAATAACAAAAATCGACAAAAGGAAGTGATTTCTCACATAAAGAACACTTAGTTAAAATTATGTATTATGCCAATACATCAAGATCAGCAGTTAAAAGTCTAATTTTTAGCTTGTTTACATGCAATGAATAGGAAAAACACTTGTCCAGTACTCCAGAGCCTTTCCTCTCTCAGCTAGCATCCTGTGAATTTGGAGAAATTCCTTGGTCTCCCTGAGTCTCAATGTCCCCGAATAAACAAGAGTTGCATTGAGTGATCTACTTCAGTTTCTCCATGGTCACTAAGTCAGATTTCTTGATTTCATTTGTGTAGAGTCTAGTGTGTTACATTTTATCATTACATGTGTAATGTTTATCAATGTGTTTATCACTATATATTTTAATGAAACTTTTATGAAATTATTTGAGATTAGAAGAATGTGCCTCCTGCCAATTAGAGGTATCTTGCTGAATCTGCTTGGTGCCCGTAACAGTTCTATCCCCGTGTAAGGACAATACAGACATTACCAGCTGAGGCTTCCTTCCTCTGCAAATCATCCTCTGTTCTTGCACTTGAATCCCCTTATTCTAACTTGCCTGGCTTAGGAACAAGCATGATTCTCATTTGTTGTATTCAGTTATTTCTTTCCATTTGTACATCTTAGACTGAAAGGTTTAGCATCCCTTTGTTTCCTCAGTCTACTTTATATGTGCACCATTTAAAATGAACTGACGTCACCTCTAGTGTGTGCTTTTACTTATGCCCCCTTGTTCCATATGGCACAGTTATTCCCACAGTCAGTCCATGTCCCTGTCTCCAAGTGCTATATTCAAAGAGAATTTGCCATCATCCAACTTATCTTATGCCAGATTGTTTATTAGAAAAAGAAAAAGGTTGTCCTGATAAAACTACTTTGTATATTGCATACAGCATAAAATTTTATGCAATTTTTTCTTCCATAAAAGAGAATACTTCATAAAGTTATAAAACAAACTATGAGGTTATGGCTTAAGTTTTAAAGAGGAATAATTTCTTAAATCAAAGAAGCAAGAGTCTTACGATTGGTTACAGCAGAAAAAAGTCAACAGATTTATTGGAAAATATCTCTAATCCTAGATTTCAAAATGTAGCCAGATGGGAATCTGAGCATCTTTGGAATCTGTGATGACTCATGTAGGGAACTTGTGCATGATTCAGTCTTGACATGGTGCCAAAACAACTGGTCACATCAATCAAAAAAAATTAGTTGAGAGGTTCTCTCATGCCATGTAGACAAAGGCCCAGTTGGTTGTATTTTTCATTGTTCTACTAAATACATTGGTAGCATGTTCACATCATGGTAATTTGGCTGTGTTTCTGATGAATGTGTTGCTGTGTGTGTGATATCTATGACCTAAGGCTCAATTCTTTGATGAAGCCTTTCCACAGAAGCTCTGAGGACTCCTAGGTATTCACACTTTGTGCCACTTGGAACTCTAAGATTGTTGTATATTCCTCTAGAAAGCTATGGTTCAACAAATCATGAGATCACATAGCTCAAAGAGGCCCCTGAGAGAGACTTTGGTCCAGCAGTTGATTGTGTATATTTATTTCCCAGAGTCACTTCTGTTTATACCCATATATTTATATTTATGCTATTGTCCCATTATATCAGAAGGTTTTTAAGGACTTGCCCTGTTTCTTTCTTTCTTTCTTTCTTCCTTTCTTTCTTTCTTTCTTTCAACTCCCCACAGTCCAATAGAGTACTCTAAAATAGTGTTGGACTACCTTCTCAGAGCAGTCTGTGAAAAATTCCTATCGTGCCAGATAACTAGGAAGAATTTACAAGGGTAGAAACAACCTGGTCCTCTCCTCTCCAATAAATATATATCCAAAGTACAGGTCACTTCACAAGCCACGAGACATGTTTTTAAATGTCTCAAGATGTTCTAATTTTGCTTTCAACACAGGTTTCACAATTATTACTGGCCAATTCAGCTAGTTACAAAAAATGTGCTTGTTCAAATAGTAATAGTTAGAGGCATTGGTTGGGAGCTCGTGGCTTGACTACTTTAGGACAACAATTAAAGCTAAATCTTAAGTGGCAGAAGGGCTGGCACCAGATCTGTCTTGCTGAATACCATATTCCCAACACCTGACACATGGAAAGTATTCAGGTAATATTGATTAAATAATTATAAAAGTAAAAGAGAAAATGAAAATAAATTTACTATTATTTCTTCCACTAGAATTAACTACTCCATTTATTTAAAAAAAATAGGAATATAGGCCTACTTTAAAAAATAGAAGCCATTGATTTTTTTTCTTTTCTTAACTTTTAGATGTGTTTTATAATTGACTTTCAAGGTTTCTTTAAATTCCTATTTTATTTCAAAAATAATCTTAAATAATTATCATTGCTCCTAAAAAAAGGTTTTATTTATTACACAGTAAGACACTGAATTACTGACTATTCTTCCCCTCACTGAATGTTGTTTACTTTTTATGGATTAAATAATATATAATAATAGAGTTGCTCTAATTTCATAATGATATAAACAATATTGTATATGTGTTTTAAAAGATTCATTTTAATTTATTTAGAGTTTGCCAAAATATCAAAAATCCACCAAAAAAAGAAAAAGAAAATAATGCTAGTCAAAGCTGTTCAAGATGCCAGCCATATTAAATATTTAATTTAAAAGTAACATTTTCATTTTTAATATAGTATGCTCCTCTGAGTAAATCAAAATAATGTTCAAATCAGCATTTCAGGTAAAGAAATACGCCTGATAAAGACTAAAGATGCTGTCTTAATATTTGTCAGAAGCATTTTTTTTCCTCTGGTCAATGCCTTCTTAAGGATAAAGAAAAATTCTAACTTATAAAGGATTTTTTTATGATTTTCTAGAAATCACCAGCTTGTTGAACTCACCTTTACTGGACAGATGGCAGGTGCCAAACTGATCTCAGCCAATATAATCTGTCAAAACAATCTGCCATGAGCAGGTGTCAGATAATTATCTAAATGAACAGATATGTAAAGTAATAAACAAGCTAGAAATAGTTACTGAACAGGGTACTTAAGCACCTAAACTTCCAACCTAACCTTAAGTTATACATATGATAAAAAATTAGCTAGCGCTTACAACAAAGTAGAAGTATGAACAGCAGTTTCCATTTTCTTTACTAATTTTTGCTTTGTGAAAAAAAGTTTTAAGATTTTCATTCATAAAGAACTCTGCTTACATCATTGTGACATGTCAATAAAATAGAAAACTTTTTTGTTTGCCAAGTATTTTTAATGCCGTATCTTAAGTCAAATCAACAAAAAGATGTTTGTTATATTCAGTTATTATTGTAAAACATATATATAAACATGTAAAACATTAAATACATATAATAATACAATCAAATAATCAAAAATATATAACCAGATGCACAAAAATCTTTTATTTCTTAAGTGAAGATTTCTACAAATTATGAGTGATATTCATATATCTTGAATTATATTTGCAAAAATAAAATAACCTGGTTTACTTTAGTTAAAAGCTAACAATTGTTCAATATGTATTTGGGAAATTACTATTTGCTTACATAGTTAGAAACTAAGATTACTAGTCTTTTAATAGAGGATTTTTTTCCTGACATGATCAGTCGTCTTGATTTTGGTTAAGTTTACCTCAATAACTTATCTTGCCATCAGCAAGTCTGATGAGTAGCAGGGTAGCTGGTTAGTTGGCTCTTCATGGAGAGAAGCCACTGTTTAAACATTTTCTCTATTTAGGACATGTTATTTTTTTGTCTCTGCAGAAACACTTGCTGTGACATCTTGCTTATGTAAATATAAGCAATGTTAGGCAGCCAATCCGAGGTGGGAAAGATGTGTTATAAAAGAAAGATGTGTTATAAAAGTGACTACATCCTAATACCTCTCACAGAGCTGGTCCTTCAGGAGAAGTGGCTACATTTACATAGTAGCAAAAGCCCTGAGAGAAAGTGTTTCATGGAGCTCTGACCCCATCTTCCTGATTATTTGCAATGACTGAGTTCTGAATGAGCACTACCAAGAGGCAGTGGTTCTCAAACATTTGGCCTCAGGATCCATTTACACTCTTAAGATTATCAACACGCCCTAAAGAGCTTTTGATTAGATGAATGATATCTCTCAACATTTATCATATTTGTTATAAAACTGGAGACATTTTTAAAGTATTTATTTACTAATCAATTTAAAATAATAATGTGATACTGGTTAACCTAAATTGCATATTTTATTAAAAACTATATTTTTCAAAATAAAGAAAATTAAGGTGGGTGACATCCTTTACATTTTGCAAATATCTTTAATATCTGACAAAAGACAGATGAATTCTCACCTCTGCTTCTGCATTCAATCTGTTAAGATGTGTTATTTCAGTTGAAGTATATGGAGAAAACTAAGACTTTCACAGATAGGTAGTTGAAAAACAGGAGTAATTTAAAAGATTGTAAACATAATTTTTGATATATTTGGATAAACCAAAACTCAACAAGTGGTGCTTTCTTAAAAATGAATTGCAATATCGAATCTAAAACAGTATCAATAAATTTATTGTACTCTCTTACATTAATAACAGTTGTTCTATCATGCATTTTGAGTGAATATTTTTACCTATGATTTAGTAACATCCTGCATTGGTCATTTGGAAAATATTGATTCACTGAGTCGGGTAGATCCCCCAGATGTACACTGGAAAGTTCTGCTATAATTTTGTGAGAATGAAAGTTAAAAAGTGAAGTAATGTCTTAGTATTATTACAAAAAGTAGTTTTGGACTCACAGACACCCTGAAAGGATCTCAGGGTACCCAGACACTATCCCAGACCAGGCTCTTAGAATCAATGCCATGAAGGAAAGTACAGTATGGCTTAGAGACCCACCCTTAATATTGGGGATCAGATCAGTGGCAATAACAAGTACATGGATAATAACAACCACTGAAGGAAGTGAGTATGCAAAAACCCAGTGAGAAGGCAAGTAAGCCTCCTGATCCTCAGGAATGTGGATCAAATGTTGTCTGATCTGGTTTTTAAAGTTCAACCAGAAAACTGGAGTTTTATAAGAAATATCCTGATTTTTAAATGCTGTCCGCTGTGTGGGCTAACAGTCAATGAGCCAAGCAGAATCCCCCTAAGGATTTGAACCATAAGTTAGTCAGGGACACATAGTGGAGAGCACTGTCCTTGCTTGTACATGGCTGAAGCCAGAAGTTATATGTGGGAACCATGACTGGGCAGGAGAAGACAGCTAAGACATATAAAATTCCATAAACTTGGTACCCCAAATCTGGGTTTCTTATATGTTCTTAACTGCAGGAATCATGAGGAAGTGGAATCAACCTCCCTGGGTCTGAAAAGCCATCACTACAACAATGGACAAGGGTACTACAAATTGTGTTGGCCCAGTTTTCAATAGGGATGTGTATGTGGTAGTCAAAATAAGCGTAGGAGAATTAAGCTTCATGGGCAGACAGATCAGTTTCAGTACAAATCCAAGACATGGACTGGTTCTAAAATCAGCATTTTTCTCTTCTAAACTTAGATGATAAGTCCTCTAGAGGAAACCCCCAACTCTATAAATTGGTCCCCAATACATTCATTGATCTTGATCTTAGCTGATCTCAGCAATTTCAAGACTCTTTACTTGTTCTTAGTCTTGGTCAACTTCTTCTGTTTTCCTGAGCAGATATTCCAGATCTTCCTATCTTTCCTCAGCCCTTTACTCAACAGTCTCTCCATAGCTCTCAGAGTGATGCATTTGATAAATCTGAGGCTATCATATGTGAACTACCTGAAATTTATGCACCTCACCACTTATAAATGTGTTTGTATTTCTGTATTGTTGGAGGTCGCTCCTGAAACAGTTCCTAATAATGCCTGCCTCATGGCATTCAAGTCCTTGCAAAACCCCCTCCTCTAGTGTGTGGGATGAACTTAATGATTTGCCTCTGAGGAAAGGAATATGGCAAAAATTATTGAAACGTCACTTCTTAGATTATAGAAAGCTGAGAATTCACTCTCTCTCTTCTCTCTCTCCCTCTCTCCCTCCCTCCCCACACCTTTCCCTCTTTATTTGGTTTGCTCACTCTGATGAAGAAAATTGCCATGTTGTAATCTGTCATATAGAGAAGCCCATGGGTCAAGGAACTTGCTGGCCAGCCAGCAAGGTATTGAAGTCCTTAGTCCAAGAGCTCACAAGGAACTAAGTCCTGACAACAGTCATGTGACTGAGCTTGAAAACTCCCCTTTCCCCAGCAGAGCCCTGATGGCTGTAGCCCCAGCCCAAAGCTTGGCTGTAGTCAGGAGGAGAACCTGAAGCAGAGGCCCCAGCTGAGACACACGTGGATTCTACTGTACAAAAACTGAGAAATAATCAATATTGTTATTTCAAGCCATTACATTTGGGGACAATTTGTTATGGAACAAATGATTACTAATACATAAATCATTCTTTTCTCTAGGCTGAAAGGATCAAGTGCTCAAGATCAACCTCTCTACCTAATCTCTTGATTTTATGCCTTCCAGACTTTGGTCTATCAGTTTTCCTTTTTTCCTTCTTTACCCTACATTTCTCCATCCTCTCTTCTTACTAAAATGAATTTTGTGTTCTCACTGACAGATGCCTCACTGTTCTACTTTTTCATCTTAGCTAAACTTTGTAAAAATTTATTCTACTTTTGCTGAATCTAATTTCTCTCTCAAGTATTCCAACAATCATTATAAACTGACTTCCACCCTCATCTGAATTTTCACTGGCAAACCCCATCACAGACATTCATATTGTCACATCTAATGAGTGATTTCCAGTATCCCAGATTATAACATTTCTGCCCTTAAAAATCTACTGAGTGAATAAATATTCTCTCTATTTTGAAAGTACTGAACCCTTCAATTTTCATGAAGCACTTAAATACTGGTTCTCTTTCTACCATGCTGAAGGTCCTTTCTTAGTTTATTTCATAGTTTCTCTTCTTTTCCAGTGTTTCTAAACTGGAGGGGATTTGTCCTGCAGGAGACATCTGACAAGGTGTGGAGGCATTTTGGTCCCAACCAGAGGAGGCAGGGAGTGCTACTGGAGTCAGTGGGTAGAGGCCAGGGATGCTGACAAACATGCTGCCTTGCATAGGACAGCCTCACCATAAAAACATTATTCAGCACAAGATGTCAGTCGTGCTGAGGTTGAGGAACTTGGCTCTGATATCTAAAACTGGTTTTTTGCCCAGCATTTTGTCCTTCATCTACTTCTTTTACCTGGGAAATCTCATCTGCTCTTATGGTTTCAATTACTGTTTATATTCTGAAGATTTTTACATTTACTGTTCTGATACTGACTTCTGATATTTTGAATCAAACTGTGAACTAGATACTTTTAATTGGGTGTTTCATGGCAGGCAGGAATAAAGATGCAGATGTAGAGATCAGACTTAAGGACGCAGTGCGGGAAGGGGAAGCTGGGACGAAGTGAAAGAGTGGCATGGACATATATACACTACCAAATATAAAATAGATAGCTAGTGGGAAGCAGCCGCATAGCACAGGGAGATCAGCTCCACCTAAAGGGATGGGATAGGGAAGGTGGGAGGGAGGCTCAAGAGCGAGGGGATACGGGGATATATGTATACATATAACTGATTCACTTTGTTATACAGCAGAAACTAACACACCATTGTAAAGCAATTATACTCCAATAAAGCAGTTTAAAAAAAATAAAATAAAAATAATTGGGTGAGGGCTTCCCTGGTGGCGCAGTGGTTGAGAATCCGCCTGCCGATGCAGGAGACAGGGTTCGTGCCCTGGTCCGGGAAGATCCCACATGCCGCGGAACGGCTGGGCCCGTGAGCCATGGCCATGGCCGCTGAGCCTGCGCGTCCGCAGCCTGTGCTCCGCAATGGGAGAGGCCACACAGTGAGAGGTCCGCATACCGCAAAAAAAATAATAATAATAATAATTGGGTGTTTCATAAGCTGAACTAAATTAACACGTCCAAAACAGTGGATGTATATATCTTCCCCACCAGAAATCTTCTCCAGTAACCTTACCTCTATCAACATCATCACCATATGACTGCCAACCCCAAGTCTGAGACTCTCTGCCTCCCACATCTGATCCCCAAGTCCTGGACATTGACTTCATATGACTTTCTATGTTCCAAAATTCCTCGCTCGCCTCACTAATGCCTATTTGTCCTTTAAGTCTCAGATGAGGTGTCATCTCCTCAAGGCACCCTGCCCTGGCCTGAGGCAGTGCCCCTATGTGAATCCTCTAAACTCCCCTAGATCCAGGATCTGCTCTAGTACAACACTGACCATACTGTGTTGAAAGGATTCATTTATGTTTTTGTGTCACCTGCTAGAATTTAAGTTCCTCTAAGTAGAAGGCCATATCTTACTTTTTTGTGTGTATCTCCAGATATCTAGTATAAGGCATGAGAATGAAGATAATAATATTAGCAGCCAGTATTATTTGAGAAGTTATTCTATGTCAAGCACTGTACCAATTTTTTGCTTAATTCTTCTAACAAAGCTTTAAGATAGGTACTATTATTATATCCACTTTAAAATAAGTTAAACAAAGCAATGGAGAAGTTAAATAACTTGCCTAAGTCACATTACAAGCAAATAAAAGATTGGGATTTAAAAATCATATTTCTGTACCAATTTTTTGCTTAATTCTTCTAACAAAGCTTTAAGATAGGTACTATTATTTATATCCACTTTAAAATAAGTTAAACAAAGCAATGGAGAAGTTAAATAACTTGCCTAAGTCACATTACAAGCAAATAAAAGATTGCGATTTAAAAACCATATTTCTAGCTCCAGAACTCACCTTCTTAACCATAATAATACCGATTCCCCTAGAATTATACCTGCTGTTCTCCTACTCTAGTCATGATCTAAATTACTTTACTATTAATAAAATTAATGAAATGTTATTAGAATTAATAAAGTTATATGTGTTATTTTAATATCTCAAATAAATGTTTCCTTATATATTAATATATAACAATATATTATTATTAATATAAATAAAATATATCCACTTTAATACTTTTGGAAGCACAAAAAATCCAAGACTAAAATATTTTTAGAAAGCAATGTAAAAGATGCTCAGATGAGTGTATCAAATGTTCCCTTGGTCTAAGTTTGTGGAACTGAGGTGGAAGGGTTTACGAATTCAGACAAATTAGTGATAGTTCAGTGAAAACTGCAGAAGGATTTGCAGATTTAGACTTTAGATTTTGCTAGTAGAAGTATAGAACGTAAGTGCTCTAAGAGTACCCTAGCTCTTGCTGAAGTCGGTGGGGGAGGTTGGGGCATGGCAGGCAGAACCAAGAGCAGCAGCAGCATTCAGGGATGGGGATAAGAGGCATACAAATGTCCTGGCTGTGTCTCAAAGGAAATGATCAAAACCACTCTGTGTTAGGTCTCAGGAATGCCTGTGTTGGATCCATTTCAACTTTTGCAATGACACTTTCCAAGGGTGACTTTTTACTACCTTAGAATAAATAATAAATGCTGATTCTCTGATTAAGTGGCATTCAAAAAATCAGTTCCCTATTGTTTGGTGAAAAGCGTTTGGAGACAGGAGGAAGAATCGGTTCAGGTTATTTGAGCTACTGCTGCACACCTGTTTCCTTATAATCTGGAGCAGAAGTGCTGGCCCATTAAAGAAACATTTTCCATGACCTCTTTAACCTCTTTTTAAATAATTAGGAAAACTGTAAGGATTTGTTTCCTCCCTTACAATTTGCTCCTGTTTGTTTACTGGTTCTCTAGTGTGTGGGAAGTTTAATAAGTAACTGATGCTCACAGAACACACTGGGCACTTACACCTGGGGACATTCATAGCCAAAAACAGACTTGAAGTAACTCAATTAATGCCTGCTTCCTACTCACGGACCGGATGGAGGACCTTTAGGCTTAGAAATCTGGACAGACTGTCCCCGGAAGCTGTAGAGACCAAGCCCCTGGTTGCAAATCCATAACGAGCAATAGTGTAGGATGGCTTATCATTTTTTCTTACTTCTCCTTGGTTATTAAGTAAAATCCCTGAATAAAGGTAATATAAAAAGGAAAGAAATATTGGCTACAGTCCTAGACAGATTGGGTTCTTCCCTCTATGATTTTGAACATCTCAATTGCTGACTTGGTTAAATCAGGGACAATAATATCCATTTTACCAAAGATTTGTGAATATTAAATATAATGTATGCACAGTGACCATCACATGTTGTGTCCTCTTTAAATGAAAACTATTTAACTATTTATCTGAAAATACAATAGTATTTTCAGATAAAGTTGAAAAATCTCAAAGTGAAAATGTGTCCTTAACTGTAGAAGAGAACTTTTATTATCAGTATGTTTAGTTAAGATATTCTTACAAAGATATATTAATAGGGTGCTAGATATATCATAGATGCTTTATAATGGCTTATGACCGACAAATATAGAAAAAATGAAGAAGAATCTGGATCCTGCATTTCGCCTTGGAGTCCCTTTTGCATTATTTAGGGGTCAGAAGAGAGGCTACCAGGACACAAGATGCTCTGGGCCTTCTCTGATCTGGGTTTTCTCAGGACTAAAATTTTTGTGGCATGGAAAACACATTCTTTCTGGACTCATAGTCCTTTTTAATTTTTTTTTTTAATTACTGTAGTCCTTTGGATGATTATAAAAATAATGCATTTGTTGCAGAAAATTTGGATATATAGAGGGTATGACAAATAAAATAAACATCACCTTCGATCCCAACCAACCAGAGAAAAATATTGTAAAATCTGCCTTTTTTAATATTTTCTTTCTTCATGTGGATATGTATATATTTGTATCTATATGCTATCTATCTCTCTATCTACCTATTGTTTATCTATCCATCCACACATATGTGTAATTACATTTACATATTATCTGCATATATGTATACATTTTAAAGAATTTGGTAATTTTACACTTAAAAATAAGCCACGAGAATTCCCTATACATAATATTAAATACATCTTTAAACTATCACTGAATATTTTTATATTATTTCATAGTCTAGAGTTTATAGCTTATTCCTGACTGTTTAATTTGGATATGTTCTACTTTTTAATGTTATAATTTATGCTGTGATTAATATCTATATGAAAACATCTCTTTGCATATCTCCAAAATAAGTATAATTACTGGGTCAGAAGATAGAATCTTTTAAGAATCGCTTTGTTGATAGAGATGTGATGCTTAGCAAACATACCACAGCTTATTATTTACCCTTTATTTTAATATAAAAAAGCATTACATGTATGTTGTCAAATATATCAGTTTTTTCCTTCAGAGTTCTGCTTCTGTTTTACATTTAAAATAATCCTCCCTATTCTGAGCTTATACTTATTTTATAGTTTTATAATTTGATTTACTTTATAGGATTGAATTTTCCACAAAATTTCTCAATTTACCTGGTGATGACTTTGGTATTGCTGGGAGACATTAATGCAATTTTTCTTGCATCAAAGACCTAAACAATTTCCCCAACACCAATTATGGACGAGATTCTTCTTTCCTCATTAAGCATTCACCTTTATCATTTACTAACTTCTTACTATATTAGAACCTCTTTCTTCTCATTGCATTTTTTTCTATTAATCTACTGTACTATGGAGTTATCTTTTCCATTATTAATTTTTTGTTCACTTGTACCCTCCTTGCTGCACAGAGTGATCTGATCACCAGCAGCATCACCATCATGGGAGCTTGTTAGAAACGCAGAATTAGGAGGAGCTTCAAGATGGCGGAAGAGTAAGACGCGGAGATCACCTTCCTCCCCACAAGTACATCAGAAATACATCTACAGGTGGAACAACTCCTACAGAACACCTACTGAACGCTGGCAGAAGACCTCAGACCTCCCAAAAGGCAAGAAACTCCCCACGTCTTTTGCCCTGGGTAGGGCAAAAGAAAAAACAGAGACAAACAATAGGGACGGGACATGCACCAGTGGGAGGGAGCTGTGAAGGAGGAAAGGTTCCCACACACTAGAAGCCCCTTCGCGGGCGGAGACTGCGGGTGGCGGAGGGGGGAAGCTTCGGAGCCACAGAGGAGAGCGCAGTAACAGGCTGCGGAGGGCAAAGTGGAGAGATTCCCATGCAGAGGACCGGTGCCGACCAGAACTCACCAGCCCGAGAGGCTTGTCTGCTCACCCGCCAGGTCGGGCAGGGGCTGGGAGCTGAGGCTCAGGCTTCAGTCGGATCGCAGGGAGAGGACTGAGGTTGGCGGCGTGAACACAGCCTGAAGGGGTTAGAGCGCCGCGGCTAGCCGGGAGGGAGTCCGGGAGAAGTCTGGAGCTTCCGAAGAGGCAAGAGATTTTTTCTTGCCTCTTTATTTCCTGGTACGCGAGGAGAGGGGATTAAGAGCGCCGCTTAAAGGAGCTCCAGAAATGGGCGCGAGCTGCAGCTATCAGCGCAGACCCCAGAGACGGGCATGAGGTGCTAAGGCTGCTGCTGCTGCCACCAAGAAGCCTGTGTGCAAGCATAGGTCACTCACCACACCACCCCTCCCTGGAACCTGTGCAGCCCGCCACTGCCAGGGTCCCATGATCCAGGGACAACTTCCCTGGGAGAATGCACGGTGCGCCTCAGGCTGGTGTAATGTCACGCTGGCCTCTGCCGCTGCATGCTCGCCCCACATTCCGTGCTCCTCCCTCCCCCCGGCCTGAGTGAGTCAGAGCCCCCGAATCAGCGGCTCCTTTAACCCCGTCCTGTCTGAGCGAAGAACAGCCGTCCTCAGGCGACCTACACGTAGAGGCGGGGCCAAATCCAAAGCTGAAGCCCAGGAGCTGTGCGAACAAAGAAGAGAAAGGGAAATTTCTCCCAGCAGCCTCAGGAGCAGCAGACTAAATCTCCACAATCAACTTGATGTACCCTGCATCTGTGGAATACCTGAATAGAGAACAAATCATCCCAAATTGAGGAGGTGGACTTTGGGAGCAATGATATATATACTTTATTTCCTTTTTCTCTTTTCCTGAGTGTGTATGTGTATGCTTCTGTGAGTGATTTTGTCTGTATAGCTTTGCTTTTACTATTTGTCCTAGGATTCTGTCTGTCCGGTTTTTTTCTTTTTATTACTTAAAAAATTTTTTTTCTTAATAATTATTTTTTATTTTAATAACTTTATTTTACTTTATTTTATCTTCTTCTTTCTTTCTTTCTTTTTTTCCTCACTTTCATTCTAAGCGGTGTGGAGGACAGGCTCTTGGTGCTCCAGCCAGGCATCAGGGCTGTGCCACTCAGGTGGGAGAGCCAACCTCAGGACACTGGTCCACAAGAGACCTCCAGCTCCACATAATATCACATGGCGAAAATCTCCGAGAGATCTCTATCTCAACGCTGAGACCCAGCTCCACTCAACGACCAGCAAGCTACAGTGCTGGACACACTATGCCAAACAACTAGCAAGACAAACACAAACCCATCCATTAGCACAGAGGCTGCCTAAAATCATAATAAGGCCACAGACACCCCAAAACACACCACCAGAAGAGGACCTGCCCACCAGAAAGACAAGATACAGCCTCATCCACCAGAACACAGGCACTAGTCACCTCCACCAGGAAGCCTACACACCCACTGAACCAAACTTAGCCACTGGGGACAGAAACCAAAAAACAACAGGAACTATGAACCTGCAGCCTGTGAAAAGGACACCCCAAACACAGTAAGTTCAGCAAAATGAGAAGACAGAGAAACACACAGCAGCTGAAGGAGCAAGGCAGAAACCCACCAGACCTAACAAATGAAGCGGAAATAGGCAGTCGACCTGAAAAAGAATTCCGAGTAATGAAAGTAAAGATGATCCAAAATCTTGGAAATAGAATGGAGTAAATAAAAAAAACGTTTAACAAGGACCTAGAAGAACTAAAGAGCAAACAAACAGAGATGAACAACACAATTAATGAAATTACAAATTCTCTAGAAGGGATCAATAGCAGAATAACTGAGGCAGAAGAACGGATAAGTGACCTGGAAGATAAAATAGTGAAAAGAACTACTGCAGAGCAGAATAAAGAAAAAAGAATGAAAAGAATTGAGGACAGTCTCAGAGACCTCTGAGACAACATTAAACACACCAACATTCGAATTATAGGGGTCCCAGAAGAAGAGAAAAAGAAAGGGGCTGAGAAAATACTTGAAGAGATTATAATTGAAAACTTCCCTAATATGGGCAAGGAAATAGTTAATCAAGTCCAGGAAGCACAGAGAGTCCCATACACGATAAATCCAAGGAGAAACTCGCCAAGACACATATTAAACTATCAAAAATTAAATACAAAGAACAAATATTAAAAGCAGCAAGGGAAAAACAACAAATAACACATAAGGGAATCCCCATAAGGTTAACAGCTGATCTTTCAGCAGAAACTCTGCAAGCCAGAAGGGAGTGGCAGGACATATTTAAAGTGATGGATAAAAACCTACAACCAAGATTACCCAGCAAGGATCTCATTCAGATTTGATGGAGAAATTAAAACCTTTACAGACAAGCAAAAGCTAAGAGAATTCAGCGCCACCAAATCAGCTTTACAACAAATGCTAAAGGAACTTCTCTAGGCAGGAAACACAAGAGAAGGAAAAGACCTACAATAATAAACCCAAAACAATTAAGAAAATGGTAATAGGAACATATGTATCGATAATTACCTTAAATGTAAATGGATTAAATGCTCCAACCAAAAGACATAGATAGGCTGAATGGACACAAAAATAAGACCCATATATATGTTTTCTACAAGAGACCCACTTCAGACCTAGGGACACATACAGACTGAAAGTGAGGGGATGGAAAAAGATATTGCATGCAAATGGAAATAAGAAAGCTGGAGTAGCAATTCCCATATCTACAAAATCGACTTTAAAACACAGACTATTACAAGAGACAAAGAAGGACACTACATAATGATCAAGGGATCAATCCATGAAGAAGATATAACAATTGTAAATATTTATGCACCCAACAGAGGATAACCTCAATACATAAGGCAAATACTAACATCCATAAAAGGGGAAATCGACAGTAACACAATCATAGTAGGGGACTTTAACACCCCACTTTCACCAATGGACAGATCATCCAAAATGAAAATAAATAAGGAAACACAAGCTTTAATGGTACATTAAACAAGATGGACTTAATTGATATTTATAGGACATTCCATCCCAAAACAACAGAATACACATTCTTCTCAAGTGCTCATGGAACATTCTCCAGGATAGATCATATCTTGGGTCACAAATCAAGCCTTGGTAAATTTAAGAAAATTGAAGTCATATCAAGTATCTTTTCTGACCACAATGCTATCAGACTAGATATCCATTACAGGAAAAAATCTGTAAGAAATACAAACACATGGAAGCTAAGCAACACACTACTTAATAACCAAGAGATCACTGAAGAAATCAAAGAGGAAATCAAAAAATACCTAAAAACAAATGACAATGAAAACATGACAACACAAAACCTGTGGGAGGCAGCAAAAGTAGTTCTAAGAGAGAAGTTTATAGCAATGCAATCCTACTTTAAGAAACAAGAAACATCTCAAATAAACAACCTAACCTTACACATAAGCAGTTAGAGACAGAAGAACAAAAAACCCCAAAGATAGCATAAGGAAAGAAATCATAAAGATCTGATCAGAAATAAATGAAAAAGAAATGAAGGAAATGATAGAAAAGATCAATAAAACTAAAAGCTTCTTCTTTGAGAAGACAAACAAAATTGATAAACCATTAGCCAGACTTATCAAGAAAAAAAGGAAGACTCAAATCAATAGAATTAGAAATGAAAAAAAAGTAACAACTTACACTGCAGAAATACAAAGGTTCATGAGAGATTACTACAAGCAACTATATGCCAATAAAATGGACAACCAGGAAGAAATGGACAAATTCTTAGAAATACACAATATTCCGAGACTATACCAGGAAGAAATAGAAAATATGAACAAACCAATCACAGCACTGAAATTGAAACTGTGATTAAAAATCCTCTAACAAACAAAAGCCCAGGACCAGATGGCTTCACAGGTGAATTCTATCAAACATTTAGAGAAGAGCTAACACCTATCCTTCTCAAACTCTTCCAAAAGATAGCAGAGGGAGGAACACTCCGAAACTCGTTCTACGAGGCCACCATCACCCTGATACCAAAACCAGACAAAGATGTCACAAAGAAAGAAAACTACAGGCCAATATAACTGCTGAACATAGATGTAAAACTCTTCAACAAAATACTAGCAAACAGAATCCAACAGCACATTAAAAGGATCATACACTATGATCAAGTGGGGTTTATCCCAGGAATGCAAGGCTTCTTCAGTATACACAAATCAATCAACATGATATACCACATTAACAAATTGAAGGAGAAAAACCATATGATCATCTCAATAGATGCAGAGAAAGCTTTTGACAAAATTGAACACCCATTTATGATAAAAACCCTCCAGAAAGTATGCATAGAGATAACTTTCCTCAACATATTAAAGGCCATATATGACAAACCCACAGCCAAAATCATCCTCAATGGTTAAAAACTAAAACCATTTCCACTAAGATCAGGAAGAAGACAAAGTTGCCCACTCTCACCACTTTTATTCAACATAGCTTTGGAAGTTTTAGCCACAGCAATCAGAGAAGAAAAAGAAATAAAAGGAATCTAAACTGGAAAAGAAGAAGTAAAGCTGTCACTGTATGCAGATGACATGATACTATACATAGAGAATCCTAAATATGTTACCGGAAAACTACTAGAGCTAATAAATGAATTTGGTAAAGTAGCAGGATACAAAGTTAATGCACAGAAATCTCTTTCATTCCTATACACTAATGATGAAAAATCTGAATGTGAAATTAAGAAAACACTCCCATTTACCACTGCAACAAAATGAATAAAATATTTAGGAATAAACCTACCTAAGGAGACAAAAGACCTGTATGCAGAAAATTATAAGACACTGGTGAAAGAAATTAAAGATGATACAAACAGATGGAGAGATGTACCATGTTCTTGGATTGGAAGAATCAACATTGTGAAAATGACTGTACTACCCAAAGCAATCTACAGATTCAATGCAATCCCTGTCAAACTACCACTGGCATTTTTCACAGAACTAGAACAAAAAATTTCACAATTTGTACGGAAACACAAAAGACCCCGAATAGCCAAAGCAATCTTGAGAATGAAAAATGGAGCTGGAAGAATCAGCTCCCTGACTTAAAGCTACAGTAATCAAGACAGTGTGGTACTGGCACAAAAACAGAAATATAGATTAATGGAACAGGATAGAAAGCCCAGAGATAAACCCACACACATATGGTCACCTTATCCTTGATAAAGGAGGCAAGAATATACAGTGGAGAAAAGATGGCCTCTTCAATAAGTAGTGCAGGGAAAACTGGACAACTACATGTAAGAGAATGAAATTAGAACACTCCCTAACACCATACACAAAGATAAACTCAAAGTGGATTAAAGACCTAAATGTAAGGCCAGACACTATCAAACTCTTAGCGGAAAACGTAGGCAGAACACTCTATGACATAAATCACAGCAAGATCCTTTTTGACCCACCTCCTAGAGAAATGGAATTAAAAACAAAAATAAACACATGGGACCTAATGAAACTTAAAAGCTTTTGCACAGCAAAGGAAACCATAAACAAGACAAAAAGACAACCCTCAGAATGGGAGAAAATATTTGCAAATGAAGCAACTGACAAAGGATTAATCTCTAAAACTTACAAGTAGCTCATGCAGCTCAATATTAAAAAAACAAACAACCCAATCCAAAAATGGGCAGAAGACCTAAATAGACATTTCTCCAAAGAAGATATACAGATTGCCAACAGACACATGAAAGAATGCTCAACATCATTAATCATTAGAGAAATGCAAATGAAAACTACAATGATAAATCATCTCACACTGGTCAGAATGGCCATCATCAAAAAATCTACAAACAGTAAATGCTGGAGAGGGTGTGGAGAAAAGAGAACCCTCTTGCACTGTTGGTGGAAATGTAAATTGATACAGCCACTATGGAGAACAGTATGGAGGTTCCTTAAAAAACTAAAAATAGAACTACCATATAACCCAGCAATCCCACTACTGGGCATATACCATGAGAAAACCATAATTCAAAAAGAGTCAAGTACCAAAATGTTCATTGCAGCTCTATTTACAATAGCCAGGACATGGAAGTAACCTAAGTGTCCATCAACAGATGAATGGGTAAAGAAGATGTAGCACATATATATAATGGAATATTACTCAGCCATAAAAAGAAACGAAACTGAGTTATTTGTAGAGAGGTGGATGGACCTAGGGACTGTCATACAGAGTGAAGTAAGTCAGAAAGAGAAAAACAAATACTGTATGCTAAAACATATATATGGAATAAAATAATAAATGGTCATGAAGAACCTACAGGTAAGATGGGAATAAAGCTGCAGACCTACTAGAGAATGGACTTGAGGACACAGGAAGGGGGAAGGGTAAGCTGGGACAAAGTGAGAGAGTGGCATGGACATATATACACTACCAAATGTAAAACTGTTAGCTAGTGGGAAGCAGCCACATGGCACAGGGAGATCAGCTCGGTGCTTTGTGGCCACATAGAGTGGTGGGATAGGGAGGGTGGGAGGGAGTGAGATGCAAGAGGGAAGAGATATGGGGACATATGTATATGTGTAATTGATTCACTTTGTTATAAAGCAGAAACTAACACTCCATTGTAAAGCAATTATACTCCAACAAAGATGTTAAAAAAAAAAGGGAAATCACATCTTAGTGAAACCCCCTTAATATAAATAGGTATTTTCTTTTTCTTTCATGGTATTAAATGTACAAATTATCTTATATGTACATTATAGTTTTATATGCACGAAATATTTCATTATAAAATAATGGTGCACAATTTATCCTTATTTCTTAGTGGTTAGGCTTTGAGTGTTTCTCCTTTACCTTTGATGTGATTATTTTCAGATAGATGTCATAATTAAAATATTTTAGAGTAATTTTTATATTTCTATATTTTTATCAGAATAAGAGTTGAAACTTAAATAATTTTTAGTAATCAATTGGAATAATTATTTTTGACCTATTATATGATTTAGATTCCAAGTTAATACATCATATTTGCAATACTTTTTGGGGTACATTAGTCTCTTGATGCACTGTTGGATTTATTTACTAGCATTTTATTTTGAATACTCACAAATCTCTTGGATTCATAGTTTCCTTTTATGTGCCATCTTTGTGATATTTTGAAATCGGGTGTATACTTGCTTCATGAAGTGAATTAAATGGCTTTACATCTTTAAACAAACAAAAAAAAAAGAAATGCAGAATCACAGACCTACTTAGTCAGAATCTCTCCATTAGTCATATGCACATTTAAGTTTGAGGGGAATTGGTCCATAACAGTTTCTTTTGGCCATTGAGACAATTCTTGTTTTGCTGGCTGAATGAGAGGAGAGTATGCTGAGGTCAGGAGGATCTGCTTAGTTAAATTTCCTCGTTGGTTTACTGCATTTTGAAAAAGGCACTTAAAAAATGCCTCTGCACATCTCTGCTGTCATTCCAGAAAATCCTCTTGTACCATAAGACCCCTTTTTACAATAAAACTTTGACCTCTATGAGACTTCTCTCCTGTTTCCTTCACTAAGTCAACTCAAACAAAAAAGAATAAAAGAAAACCATAATTCAGTAAATCAAAAGTGTTCCAACCCAGGTACTTAATTTTATAAAATGTCAGCTTTGATAAAATAAAATAAAAAGGAAATTTCAATCCAGTTTATGAACTCAAAGTTGCTTAGGACCCTGCAGAATTTAATAGTTTCTCAGTGAACCATTTTGTTTGTTACTATTGAAATGTAAGCATTAAAGCAATGTAAAGCTAACTAAACCTTTACAAAAAAAGAAAGAAAAAAGACTCCCTTCTTGTCTTACCAACACTGCTATTATCACATAGTGTGTTTCACATGATAAGCTATTCATTAAAGCATCACCTACTGTTTTTTTCCTCCTCAGAACCAGCTAGAACATGATCTGTCTCTGCATGAAGACATTGGACCTCTGACCTTTTCTGTAGCTATTCCAGGCAAGTATAATAAACAGAGTTCACTAGGTTTCTGTAAATCTCTGATTATGCTTACTGTGGAATCCAAGTGTTCATCTCAGGCAGAAAAATTAAGGTTGATTTTCAAATATTATGTACAAACTCTAGCTACTAAGCATTCCATAATGAGCACTTTGACAATTTAAAGCAAATTTTGGTTCCCGCTAGGCAAGGATGACATGCTCTGCAGTCAAAGAAAGATGGTATGTTGTTAATGGAGAATATTCACCAAGAATTTAAGATAAATCCAGAGAGCTCTCCTCATTGTAATTTGGGGGAGAAAACCTGACTGCACTTCATTACTGGGACTTTATGTCAGTTTTAAACTCTCCTTTTCTGGTTTTCAAATCGTGCCTTATTGAAGAAGGCTAATGAATCACCATCCAGTATCAAGAGGTGGTTGTCCAGGGACATGACAATTGTGGGAAAATGGTTACCTTCCACAGGAACATCACTGACAGAACAGTTCAACACACCCAACTGTTGCCACAGATTAATGCAATGTTTGATAAAAATGAGGAATGAACTTTTATTTTCACCCAAGCCCAAAATCGAATCAGAATTGCACTGATCACATATGTCAAAGAAGCAAGATGTAACCAACTCATGATAAGCAAATTATTCACTTTGTTTAATTATGAAGCAATACACCTATTCTAGAAAAGTTTAGAGATATAGAGAAGCATGAAGAAGATATAAAAATCATTATTCCTACCACACAGAGATAACCATGATGAATTATGGCCTGTATTATTTGAGAATATATACATACATATACACATAAATAAATATATATGACATGAAAATGTATGATAAATGAAAGACTATATACAGTTATAGTATATCTGTATACATATATGCATGTATATATTAATTTGTCCATGTGAGGTTTAAACATGTCTTATGTGTGGATGTATGTATGTGTGTATACAAGCACATATGTGTATTTATGTGTATATATATTCTCTGTATGACTGTGTATATATATAATTTTTGTAAGTTATTTTTTAAAGTTATATACCACAAATACACACATACACACACACACACACACTTTTCCATGTCAAAAGATCAATATCACTTCAAGTGATATTCCATTCTATGAATTTTACTATCATTGGTTTCACTATTGTTGGACATTTAGATTGTTTCTAAGTTTTTTATTATCATAGATAACATTGTAATGAAAATCATTTGTATAACTGTCTGATTACTTCCTTAAAAATAATGGAATTATTGGGTCAAGGAATATGGGTTTTTTTGCCTTATGAAATATATTACTACATTATCCTCCTGAAAGTTTGTATTAATTTACCTTACTCCTGGCAATGTATTAGAGTAAATGTTTTATCCTAAACCAAAATAGATGTTATCATTAAAAATTGTTAATTTGATAAACCAAAAACCAATATATTCTTAACAAAGAAATTTGAACTTTTTTTCATATGCTTTCTTCTATTCTTCTATTATTGTGTTTATTTAGTCATTATTTGGTTATAAGTCTTCTTTATACACTAAAGAAATTACGATACATTACACATGTAATAAATACTTCTCCATTTTGTCATTTGTCTTTCATTTTGTGGTAGGACTTCTGTGTTGTGTTTTGCAAATCTGAAAAACAAACTTTATATGGTCAAATATATCAATCTATTAATTTGTGCATCTCTTTTTTATTCTGGAACTAGTTCCTCACTATGATAACTACTGTTATCTTTTAGTATATTCCAATAGTTTGTAGTGAGATTCCCCCACTCATTTTCTTCATTTTCAGAATTTCATAGCTTTTATTACCCGATTATTTTTCAAATAATATTTAGAAAATTTTCCCAAATGGACACAAAGTGTTTCTAATTTGAATTGAATTACATTAAATTAGTATGATTTGATAACATGGTCTTCCTATGCAAAACCATAGACTTCTCTTCCATTTATCTAATTTTCAGTCTCTCAATAAAAGTACATAGTTTTCTTCATGTGGGCCTTGCACCTTTTTTAAAAAAAATTAATTTATCTTTGGCTGTGTTGGGTCTTTGTTGCCGCGTGGGCTTTCTGTAGTTGCTGTGAGCAGGGGCTACTCTTCGTTGCGGTGCATAGGCTTCTCATTGTGGTGGCTTCTCTTATTGCGGAGCACGGGCTCTAGGCATGTGGGCTTCAGTAGTTGTGGCACACGGGCTCAGTAGTTGTGGCACATGGGCTCAGTAGTTGTGCTGCCCGGCACATGGGATCTTCCCGGACCAGGGCACGAACCTGGGCCCCCTGCACTGGCAGGCAGATTCTTAACCCATGCACAACCAGGGAAGTCTGGGCCATGCACACTTGATTAGTTTTTATCCCTAGGTATAATTATATACTATGTTAACTAATATTAATTGGTTTCTTTTTTTAATTTGAAATACAGGACGACTATTTTTGGAAATAAATTTTTTAATATGTCACATACAAAACTCTCATTTTTAGATATTATTGTTTAATGCTTGATTTACCTAGATTTTCTAGTGACACTATAAGTGTAATTTTCAAGGGATTTATAATTAGACATGCCAAAAATATAACTCTTAAGATCCCATGCAACTTCAATAAAGAGTATTTAACCTAATTAGTTTCTGATAAATTCAAACATGTCAGTGCTTTCTCTTCATCGAGGCTTAAACTCACCCAACTCATGTTTTGCCCCTTCCTTCACTATACTGTTGAGAGAGTCCCATATGACATCAAGTAAAGGGGCAGCCCCTGTTCTAAGACATCTGAAGAGGGGCAGCCCCTATCCTGAGACATCTGTTCTCTGCTGACACCTTTTGAAACACCCATTCCCCATTCATTGGTGTTCTGGTTATTGCTTAAATGTTCCATGTTCCCTTTGTCCTTAATCATATGGTGCATGCTGCAAATCTGTGTGTACATTCCAACATGATAAATTTGGGATGCCTTTGGTCTCTCTGTCTCTCTCTCTAGTTCTTTCCCTCCCCCTGCACTTAACCTCACCCCACCCTTCCCTCAATTTCTGTACCTGCACAGGGACATGGAAAAGGATGTGCTATTCTCTGTGGCTGACCGTCATCAGACACTTTTATCTCCGGTACCCCACCCAGCCATCCACACTGATACCCTGAAACTTTTGTCTCATGGGGCAAATCTGTAAGGCCAGTGCCATCATGTACAATTGAGCAAGTTTTATTTCATAATCAATGTCTATAAATTTGTATTTAGGGAGCATTAATTTAATTGCATGAAATGATTTATGATCATGAAAATGACTATAAAATAATTTTTCAAATAAAATGTGATTTTTAAAAAAGTTTCTTATTATGAAGAACTAGCTTTTAAAGGACTATGTTCTGAAAGACTGGTAGTTAATTTTTGTTCAAATACTCAAAAATGTGATTACTGATATTTTATTTAGACTCACTAACAACATATAAACATTTATTTTACTTTTGGCTGTAAAGACAAGATCTTATAGATCAGAAGGGTATTAACATCCCCCTGCCAACCTTTTTTTGTAAAAGTGAATAATCTTTTCATTTGTAAATCACCATGTTAGGTGCTAATCAATTACTATGAGTATTAATAATCATGAGAACACTGTTAATAAATTGTAATAGTAAAAATAGCTGACCCCCTGTTCTTGAGCACTTAGATGGATATACACTGCTACATGCTTTCTATAGTTTACTTAATATTTGTTGCAAATTTATGGATTTGCTTGTATTATATGCAGCGAACAAACTCTGACATAGAAAAGTTAAGGAGTTTGCCAAAGGCACACACTTTGAGAAAGGCAGAACATGGATTTATCATCATAATAAGTCATTGTCTCTGCCCTGAGATTTTTCAGCTAATCAAGCACAGCCTCTGGAATAAGACTGGTTAGGTTCAAATCCCAACTCTGCTACTTCCTAATTGTGTGATCTCTAAGAAGTTACTTAACCTCTCCCTGCCTCAGTTTTACCTTCTTTAAAATGCAAGTAATAGTTTCAACTCCCAGGTTTGATTGAGGATTAAATTAGTTAACACATATGAAGTACTTACTGGTGCATAGTTAGCATTCAGTAAATGTTAGCTATTGAAAATCCAATTATATAACTGAACGTATAACTATATAATAATTACACAAATTACTATTATTAGCATATAATTACATTTATTGATATTGCTGCTAGTTCAACAATTTCATTATACCAGTTTCAGTCGTTTTCCCCATGTGATGAAATATTTACTGATACTTTCTCTTACAATTCATTTTAATTCTGTAAGATAGATGTTAATCATGGCACACATAGAAGTCACAACAGGGTCCAGCTGTATGCTAGGAACGTGAAGAATTTTTAAATAGAGCTTTACAGTTTACGATGCACTTTCACATCATTGCAGCCATTTACCTATATATTCCCACAAGAAAATGTTGCAGTAAAATGCTTCATGAATGTGTTCATTTAAAGCGAAAATATGCTTGAGACTTTGTGGCTTGAGAATTGCCTTTTATTTATTGGTCCAATAAAAAATATCATATTATCTACTTCATCTACTTTTTCTGCAAGGTACAATATTATTATGAATATATTCTGCATACATTTATGGATTTTATCTTTATCAAATTCAATTTAAATAGTAATTTAATCCAAGAAATCTGGTTCAAATGGGAAAAAATAACGTGATCTTTTTATATTTCTAAAAATCTGCTTTATTTTATTTAGAAATGGTATTGTGGCAATTTTTAAATCTATGCTATTTCTTTGAGACAATTCTGTCTAGGTTTTGGTACAGGTACTTTAAAGAATTTATTTTACTAAGATGTTTTCTTTGTTTACATCTCACTATTTCTAATAACTTCTTACTTCTTATGTCTAAATGATCCTTTTTTCTTACTGTCAAGTGCTGGTCCAGTTTCAACTTTGATGTTGTTTTAGTCGATGCAAATAGTCTTAACATTAAATAATCTGGATTAAGCTTCTCATTTCTGCTTAAGGAATAACTTAATATGATTAAAATACTAAGTCACTCTTTTGGTGGGGTGCTAATTACAATTGATACGTAAAATTTTGTTCTTATCTCTGCAGCTGCACTGAGCCCTCATTATATGATAGGAGTTTTAACGTGACAACATGAGATTCAGTCAAGTTTTGTCAAGGGTGGTCAGGACCTCATTAAGGGCGGAATTTCCGATTCAGATGCCAACAGGTGCTAGTCAGCAAACTTAAATTTGAGTGAAGTCTGTTTGTTACAAGACCAATAGGGGGTGAGGAAGATCTCAGGGATCAGGAGAATGAATACTAAATTGGAAGGACAGCTGCTATGAAGCCCACCTACTTGCTGCCAAGTAACAATGTGTGTTCACTGTTACCAGCTCTTAAGAATTTTTTTTCCTAGAAATTTAGATTTTTTTAAAACGTGAAATCTCTCAATTTTTAAATGTTTGTAATCAATTCAATATTTTTTGAGTTACTGTGGTTTACAAATGTGCCATTGTTGTGCCCATATCTGGCACAGAGGCATCTAGTAAGTAAATTTTGTTTGGAGGCAATCTCATTTATAAGGTAGAGTTACAGCATAGGGTCTAGCAAAACTTCCACGTGTTTGTAATTGGAAACCTCCTCTGCTTACAGGTTCTCCTCCCCTTACATCAAATAACACCAAATTATCTGAAGATTTCATACAGGAAAATAAATGTATTTCTAAAACTGTGTGTGTTTATGATTTCAAACTTATTTTCTTTTATGACTCCCTCTAAACACAATTTCCTAATGAGAACCAACATCCTTAAAGATTTTTCTTGCTATGTGTGTGTGTCTTCTTATCCATATTAAACATTTTATTTAGTTCAGAAAATAAGGCATCGATCCTTTTTACCGGCTTTTACCTCTTAACTATTTTCAGATGTATACCCAGATCAAAGATAAATTAAAAGACTTTAGGTTGAAAATGCAACATGCCAGACACATAATCAAGAACTTCACTCAGTCCTATGTCAGCCATAGTGAGAAGTCCTCAAACAACTAGACCACACGTTCAAAACTAGAGTTGTTCACAGCTCTTTCAACTAGTACACAAAAGTTTAGCTTGCAATTACCATACATAACATCCTAAGGATGGGTCCAATGACAAAGCCACAGGGCAGCCTGGGTGACTTTCAGATTACTATATTTTCTTTTAGACCTTACAGGCCCAGAGTCCTAAGTGAATTTGCTTGGGCAGTTTAGCTCATTTGTCTCCTACTCTTTTCCTATCAATTCTCCAGCTTTTGAAAACATCCTTTCACCCTTTCTGCACCTCCCTTTCCTGGCTTTCTTTCTGGTCTGGGTTTTGCTTAGGTTATTTCATCTCTACGTAGTAACAGAATTTTTTTCAAAGCCTAAACTCTCCCTTGTTTGAGAAAAGCTTTCAATATGTTGTTAGCTCACTGTTTTGTATACCATAAAAAAATGACTGATACTGTGGGAACATTCCAATCATTATTCCTGTTACCAGATTTTCCATAGTTATTCAATATCTTAAGCTTGAAATTATTCATTTTCCCTCGGCATACATTTTTTGGACTGAAGTAAAAAGATTTTACATAAATATTTACTTTGTCCATTAAATTAGCAGTCATTTATAAAGGAAATAAAGCCAATGAAAGCCTAGCTTTCCATTTCTCACAACACAACTAATATTTCAGATTTTCTTTCTCATTTTAGACAATTAATAGACTTGGATTCATCTAGCTGTTTCAAAGATATTCCTCACCATGACCTTACTTATATTCCCCAACTATTGTAGGCAGAACAAGAAACATCACCACCACTCTTCTGAAAGGAAACTGAGGAACGATGGATGAGAGGCACTGCATTAGAAGAAACCATGAATGTTGCCAGGTGAACGGGCAACCAGCCACATACATGCTCAAGGTATCTGAATGCTAAAACAACCTGGGAAAAATTGACAAATCCCACTGAATGGGGTGGCAGTAGCAACTTAATGGTGGTAATAGCTTCATGATGCTGAATTTGTTGTTAGTTACTAGGCCACAGAGATGATTCTCTACTAACTTCTCAGGTCTGTTTCATTATCTTTTAGAATTAGCATGCTCCCCCCTTTCCCTCTTAGATACTGTGGTTCACTCTTTCCAAAATGGAACAGCCATACTTTTACCTTACATTTCTTATTTTCTTTTTTGGATTAAGAGCTATGTCTATCATATTCAATTCAAAGTCCTCCATTTTCTACCAGATATGTAAAGACATTTGGCACCACCATATGTTCCCATTTCAGTTTGTTTGTTTGCTCATGTAACCGTTCATAAAAATTCCTGTAGACAATTATAAGACAGGAATGATTTGAGTCACAGGAATAAAAAATATGAGTAATACCCATTCCATAACTTTAAAAGTTACCAGTTCTAGGGATTCAGGCATGTCAGTAGTTGATTACAATACAAAGTTAGCCAATACTTGATTGCAATACAAAGTCAGCATCCTAAAAATATTAACCAGGTGCAATGGGAATAAAGGAAGGAGAATTATCTGTGCCTTGAAAAAAAAAATGACAAAGGTTTTACAAAGCAATGAATTCCCTTAGTATTTTCTAGGATGGGGGCTAGAAGCCTGAGAGAAAGACCTTTCTGACAAAGAGAACCACATGGCAAAAGAATATGTTTGAAAGAACATTCCCTACTTGGGTAATGATGAGAATGGACTAGGACATAAGGAAGTGAGGTGCAAGCTAAGGCTGGAATTTAATGTCATGCTAAGACATTTACACTTCCTCCTAAGGACAATGGGTAGCCTTTGGAGGCTACTAAAAGAGAGGAATGAACAATTTTGTGCTATGGAGTATAGGTAACTTGTGACAGCACAAAGGATAAAAGGAGAAAGCAACCAAAGATGTCACTTAGGAAGATGTTGTAAGTGGTCATAACAGTTCTTCACAGCTTGAATTACAAGGTCAATCAGTGTAATCATTCCCTTGCTTACAATCCCAACTCCTTGGCCTTTCTTGCTGTTTTATTGTACTCTCTGACAAATCATAACAATAGGTCAATACAACTCTCTCCCTGCTCTATGCCTGCCCATGGCTGGAGGAAAACACAAACCTGCAACTTATTCTTGCCTTAAATTCTAAACAAGATCCTTAATGTTGTCAGACACACATGCTATGCTTTTCTCATCTCACTCTCCTAATTTATTGCATCCTTCTCTCTACCCCAAACTCCAGCACTTCCCCCAAATCCTATGTCCAGGGGATTACCAGACTTCCCACTCCATTGAGAAAGTTGAAGCAGTGAGAAGAGAATTCTCACAAACTCCAAATAACACATCTACCCACCTACCAGCAACTGAAACCATCTAGCTCTGTTACTAATAATTTATGTGTGTGATATAGATTCATATGTAGAAAGATAGAGCAATCTGGGTATGGCAGGATCTAGACGGAGCTCATAGTTATAGATATAACTGGTGTTCCTAACTAAAGTCAACTCTTCCATCTGTATACTAGATCCAGTTCTTTCCCACTCCAACATATACCATCAGTTTTTTCCTACAAACATCATTTTATACCTCTCTACATAGTTCCATTATCCTATAAACATGCTGTTATTTTTTTTCCATCTTAATCTCTCTAAACCGTATTTCCCTTTTCTGTTATTAATCTAAACCTGTGCTCCTCTTTATAGGAAATTTCCTATAAGTGTTCAAACTTTCTCTCACCAGTTTCTCTATGCCCATCCTCTCTGAAGCCCATTAGAAACACCATAAACACTGCTTTGTCAAGGTCATGAATTATCTCCACATTGCCATTTGCATTGCCTAGCTCTCAGTTTCTAGCATGCTTGATCTGAAAGCACTTTCCCCACTCACCTTCCAGACACCCACTCCCTTGATTTTCCTCCAACTTCACTATTTCCTTCTTCCCAGAGTCTCCTACTAGTTTTTCTTCCTCTCTTCACCTTAATAATGCTTGGTGCCAAAGGACTTGCTCATAGAATTGATTCTCTTTTTGGCCTATACTCACTGCCTTGAAGACCTCATTCAGGCTCATGGCTTTAAATATCACCTGTAAGTGGATGTTCCTTCTAAAACAGTCCTTCTAAAATTGAGATTCTACACTTCAGAGATTTAATTCCAGTCTTCTGCACCTACAGACATTTATATAAATAAAAGTTGGAAGCAGTTTGACATGAATATAAACTCAAATGCCTATTAATGATCCAAATACGTACTAAGTAGCCCTTTTTAAACCAGATTTTCACATCAAAGCTGTTATCCTATGTTTTTCTCTCCTCCAGATTCTAGTCAAAAGGAGAGAGAGGTAGGAAAGATAAAGGGTTAACTTCCATGAAGAGAAAACAATTCCTTTCATATGATCTACTTTTTCTCCCTTCCCAAAAGACTTCTATAGGAAATGGAGTCAGAGTTCTACAGAAACTTAGAAAAAACCTTAGAAAAAAAACAACCATTCTCACAAGATACTCATCTGCTGACAATCAGGAAAAAAAAATAGAATTAATTGATTGGTTGAGAATTCTTTGGTGAAACATTTATAAAGCATGAGAAATTTGCATAGTTGCTATTTAAACAGGCTAGATAATAACACTTTCTAAGAAAATAAATGGGGAAGAAAAAGCCTTTTTAACCGTACGGCTGCATATATTTATATAATCTCCAAACTGCAAATCAACTATGAATTACTCATTATTTCAGTATCTATATATTCCAACAGATATTTGCTATTGCCAAGATGTCTTTTTCATACAGTTGAAGTTCAACTGTATTTGTATTTCATGAAGTTTTGCTGTCCACATTGATACCCATTGAAAAGTGATGACTATTTAGAAATTTTAAAGAATTTTTTTTCTAATTTGGCTGACCAAGTTAACAGATGTCTCATATAAGACTTTTTATACTAATTCTTCCTGATGTTAGCAACATTTCAAGATAAAGACAAAATTACCCTCTGCCACCTCTCAGCTTGACAGAGCTGCTAATCCCTTTTTACTCACTTTCTACATTTGAGGATTTTTAGATCTTCATAACCCACTCTGTTTCCTTGTTGGGAAATGCCTGATCTGTTGTCAATTTTAAGTAACTAAGTCATAAATTTTTAACTTGATCCACACTTTAATGGAGAAGAGTCAAACAGTTTGAAACTTAAGCTGCTGACCTTGATATTAAGTGTAATTTCCAATAAATTAACTCTGGGCATGTGTATGAAGAGAGAGAGGCTTCTCAATGATTTAGGTGTCGTACTCCCAGTCTGTAGATGGTAAGACATAATAAGGTCTTTTTGCCCCCTTTTTATTCCCATTTATTCCCACTTTCTGCTCGCCTTGTATTAATTTCACTAATACAACTAATCAAAACATTTATATAACAAAGTTACCATTTCCTTGGGGATATTTACCAACAGCTGACATCAAGGCCTCACAATAGGAAAGAGGTGAAAATTGTTTGCTAAAATGAAATATTAGGGCTATAAAACATTTTAATTATACACACTTAAGAATTCCTACTCAGAATTATCTGAAGGCTCCTGCCTCTCTTGAATCCAGGTCTGCTCAGCATTCATAGGATTCCTTCATTCCCTTAAGGTCATGTTTCAACAATAACAAACTAAAAGATAAGCTTTTAAATACTTGAACAACGAAGTTTTAATTTGGACATAGTGCCAAGTTACTAATTTCTCACCCTTATCCCCATTTAATTGACTGACAGAGCCTAAATGGACTAGTGGATCCAATCTCAATTAAACATTACTTGGGGTAGGAAAGTAATGCCCATGTTTTCAATACAGCAAGCCAATAATGTAGGAAATTATTCTGGCCTAATCCTGCAGTTTTCAACCATGGAACTCAAAGAGGACCCAGGCTTCCATACTAGAGAAATAATTAGCTTCTTGGAGGGTTGTCTATGATTGTTTCAGAAGTTTTGAACAAAACCAAACAAGATAAAACAAAATACAAACAAACACTAGATGATTAATAAATACAAGCAAACCCGTGAAGCAATGTCCCCAGAGTTAGGAAGGAAAGGTGTAAGCAAATCCTAGAAGAGGTGTTCCAGTGGATCTGGCCATGTCAAGGCGCTCTGTTAAGACATTCTCAGTACAGGTTCCTGTGAGATTCCACCCTGACCAGTGTGGGATTTTGCCCAGACTTAAACTTTGACTTCAATCATTTTGATAGAAACTTCTGGAGGGGGGAATTAAATTTACTAAGATTAGGAAAGATGAAGAAGCTGACCTGAAATTAAAGGGAGTGGAGCATAGTTGACAGCAGAGCCTCTGGAGTTGGACTGCTGGGTTAAGACTTCCAATTTTTCTGAAGATTAAATGAGATCTCGTGTATAAAGCATATATCACAGTGCTTGGCATGTACTACACCATCAATAAATATTATTAATATCATTATTATTGAGCCAAGACTAAACGAGTATTTGAGCTTTAATTCTATAACAATCAAATCTATCCTTTAACCATGAGCATAGAAATGTTAAATAAGACAGTTTTGACCTCAAAAAAAGACAAGAGTAAACACACAATTATTATGCAACAAGTTAATTGCTATGCTAGAGGTTAGCACAGAATCTTCTGGGAGCATAATGGTATAGGGGATTTTTTCCTGGAAAAAATAATTATGCCCCAAATACAGTATTACATTCTGTGAATAGACATAAAAAATGTGGCTCTGCCCCTTAAGGATATGGTAGAGTTTAGGTCAACTGAAGTCTCAACTCAGGCTTTGTAGTTTCAAGGTCACTGGTGTTTGCATAAAATGTGACTAAATCACATTCACCCCCTTTAGTTCTTCCAGTCTTCCTCCAATCATTGATTTCGTTGTTTCCCTTTAAATCCTACCAGTCTTAAAACAGTGTCCTATGGAGAAAAAAATTTTAAGAATCAGTAATTTAAATAAAAGTAGTTATATGAACTCCACATTTCTCAAAAGAATCTCCTTCATATACACATGAATTATAGTTAAAATGTGGCCCCAGTAGCATCTGGAAGGAAATTCCAGTGTGGCATATAATTTACTCTCAGGCTCTAAGATTATTTTCTCTATATTTCTGATATCTTTAATATATTAATGAAATTAAATTCTTATGAATGTGGAGTAGGTAAAAACACCTTGGTGTCTCTCAAAACTGCATATGATGAATAATGTGAAAAATACATCCCCTCAACACCTGCTGAGTTCCAACTATAAAGTAAAACTGGTAGTAGCAATTTTAGATTAGCATTCAACAATTACCTTACATTTATTAGTTCTTTTAAATGTTTTATTAGAATTGAAACAACCAATATTTGCTCATGTTTCATTAAATCCCATTTTCAATGTTCAGCTCAAACCTAGTGATAAAGGAGGGTCCTTTGAGCTTAGTGGTAATATCATCTAAGCCTGAAAATAACAGAAAAGACTTCAGAGTCAACATCTCTTTGGTCTAAGGTAACAAGAATACCTGAATAATTACTCAAAATTATAATACTAATAAAACATGAATAAAGAACCACTTATAGTTCATCTGGTATGAATTATTTTAAGCATGTCTAATAAAAGAAAGCTTTAAAAGAGCATTAGCAGAATTTATTTAATTGCAATGTGTGCAGGGCAGTGTTATATTATGTACCTGTGGCTTTTCAGAATCACACACAGTCTTGTGTTTAATGTGTATAATCAAACAAGAAAATAATAAAACTGGAAACTATTCTTCAATGGTAAATTTTTGCCCACTGAGCTGTCAATTGTGGATGGATTCATGATTGACCAGAATAATACACAATGGCACAGTGTAATTCTTTAGTGTGATGTTGTAAAATGGAGTATTGCTTCTGTTATTTTATCCAGTTTGCTTTTATATGACAGGGTTTATTGTGCGTTATGTTGTAGCTCATTCCTCTGTTCACAATGCCTACTGATGTGTAATTATGACTTGTCTGAACTGTAAGAAGGAGCAGAAAGTGAAAGGAAATCTGCAAGCACACTTGATTTATGAGTCCTGATACTATATTACAGTCCTAATCTGCCTGCTTAACTTAGCTTCGGGCTAACTTACTGTATAACACGCTTATGATTAGCACTGTAGCAAGTTGTGGAAGATTTACTCTGAAGGAGCTACTAGGCTTTTTTTTTTTAATGATTTAACCATTATTTCAGTTACAGGTAAGGCAATAAATTATTTCTTTTATAAAGACCTCATGTCAAGGAATAACCATTATGAAGGCATTTTTATGTGGTAACAAAGAGCAGTGTGGGGAATGTTTTTTCTGCGTTAAATATCTTAAAAGTTATTGGTTATGTTTTATGATAAAACCAGGCATATTCCTTTTCTTCTTGTTTTTTCATATACAGTAGCTTTTGCCTGGTGCTGTAATTGCACTATGAGAATATCTATTTTGATCCAGGGCATCTGATTATTTTTGCAAGAGTAGCCAAAAATAGAAATACTATGGATGAGCAAATGAAAGCAAACCCATAAAGTAACGACCTCAGTGTCAGCAAGGAAAGATGTAAGCAAATTTGCCTTTTTTAATCACCATTCGCAAAGACAGATACAGCTGGAGTTAAGCATCACAGTACCATTATTGAATCCTAGCATATTCAATTCACATGCTTTTAGTAAATTAAAGTTATAAATTACCCTTTGTTTCCTCAGCCAATCTAAATCACCAATAAGAAAAATACTCTTCTCCAAAGCTTATCTGTGAACAGGTTTTGTTAAATATCTAGCAGAAAAAAAAACTTGAAAAATCATCTGTAGCTCATACTTTGGTATGAAATAAACAGCTTTGATTGAGCATAAGGACATGCAAGCATCTCTGAGTCATTACAGAAATATCTTTAAACAATATCCATGAGATGGATATTCCAGAATTAAAAAAAAATCCTGCCATTTATATCATCTTATTTTTAATTGTCTTTTGTTCAGCTTGGATTCTATTTTCTTATTTTCTATTCCTCCTGAATATTGCTTCTATAATCAGCAGAACATGGGTTTTAAGATCCAATGAGCTGAAATATAAATTATTAACTGATTACTTCATGGTAAAAAACAAAGTTCCAAAAGAGTAGCATAGAATTGAACTCGTGGTGGACAACAGAAGGGCTGTGATTGTGAACACAAGTATCCTTAAGCTTATACAACTTTGGAAAAGTTAGTCAGAACAATGATCTTTTGTAATGAACAATACACCCTATTAAATTCTGGATTTTCAAGAAATGCTTTGCAATATTTTTGGTCATTCCATGCTGAATAATTAGTTCATTTTCTATTTTTTGGCACAAAATGTCAGCCTTATTTTGGACTTCTTGAGGTGAATTCATACTAAGAACCCTTCAAGTGCCATAATATCATTTAGTAAATTTGTGACTGAAGAGGGGGATTTTTCTCATTTGGGCGTCATTGCAGATAGCGTCTGCCAGAATGTGCAGATGATATTTACTGAACTAAAGGTCTAACTAGTGGGAGATAGCCCTAAATATGTACTTCCTCTACCAATTATCAAATTAAACTTGATTCTTAGCCATTTGAATGAATCATAGCTGGAAACCAAAACGGTTTAGATGCACTTTGAATTCAAGTCGACTTCTTTTAATTTGGTACTTGTGAACTGTTTCTTTAATGGTTTAACTATCAGTGGAAAATGAGAGATGGAGCTGCATTCGATTAGAATGAGCCCATAAACCATGTACTGTTCTCGCTACACCAAATATTTCAAGACTCGAATAGCTCACCCTCAGAATAGACAACAAATCTCCTCTATGCAACCATCCTAATCAGTAACAACATCATTCTCTTGAATGGATGGGTCTAAAAGAGTAGTTATCAATTATCTGATGATAAAAATCATGAACTAAAAATAAAAGTAAAATTACCCTGGGTAGGAACTGTTGGTTAGCATATTTTCAATGACAATCTCTCCTCTATTACATCCAAAGAAACTACACACAGTCTCCAGTGACCATATATTTAACTACAACTCAAAGCATACCTTATTAATTCACCTGAAATGGTGATATATTTATTTAAAACTCTGAAACATATATTTTACCACCTTTCACGAGCTAAGGTCTCTTACCAATTATAGTCTCTGTACTCAAGAGCTTGGGTCGATTCTTCAGTCTTCACTCAGGCAAACTTCCCATGGCCATCAGTGCTTAGCACGATCAGGTTGTCATAACACTGCTTAGGAGGCTGTCCTTGGTGAAAACTCATACAATGTGCACATTTGCAATAGTCCTTATACCAGTAGGCAAAAACAACTTCATGAAGTGAAAAATTTGATAGTTTACCCATTTTTCTTCCAGAGAATAATTAAAGTAACCTTAGTTTTCTTCTAGTCAGATTTCTCAACAGACAAATTTGAATTAACAAGAAGATAGCAAGGCATCTTTGGCTGATAATCACATTATACAGTAATAAATGAATCACCAACCTTAGAAAAGTCATCTTGCCCAGCTGCTTCATTAGCAAGCATTGCTATTTTCTCTCCAAAAGAGCCTTGGACCAGATCTCAGAAAATCTGGATTCAGTTCCTTTCTCCATTACATATTTCTGAATCTTTGACATGTCATTTCACATTTATTTATATTTTAATATGTATCAATAATTGCCTTAAACACAGGATTTAGTGAAAATTAAAAGCAAAAAAGTAGAAGAATTTTATAAACTGAGATCCATATATATATATATAAACATATCCATATATATTATATATGTAAATAAGTTATATATGTGTGTATTATCACCATCATCACCATGATCATCTTATTATCATCTCGTTGGACTTTCCATCTCAAATTGCTTCTCTTAAATGATGTTACTATCACAGCAGCCACTCAGTTTCCCAGACCCTAACCTAATCATCTCTGGTCACACCATGTACACAGTAATCTTACTTATAGGCTTCAGGACCTCTCACTAAACCCCTGAAGTGCAATTCCTCTCCAACATACCTAATTTTCTCTTACTCCTGTATGGAAACAAGCTATCATATCTGGAAGAGTTTCTTCTCCAACATTCTTACTCAACTCCTTTGGAGGGAAATTTAAAATCTATATCCTTTGAGAAATCTTTCACAATTAATAGAGATTTGTTATGCCATTTGCATCATCCCGTGCCACCTAATCAAGTCTAAGCCCTGTGTATAAACAACGATAGCAGTGCAGCTTGTGAATCCAATATTATTTTTGTTCCTTCCTACTGAATTTGTTATTTGATGAGCATTATAGTCATGCCTGCATTTTTGTTAACTCTCAAAGACTAAATAAAGAACTAAGACTAGCCATGCTCAGGGAGCATGTCATATTACAGTGGAACTGTGCCTTCCCAGTAGATGCTGGCTTTCCTTTTCCTGATAATCGCTCAATGGAAAACCACATTTACTAGAAATATTTAGATAATTTGTATTGACCATTTACTTGGGTTAACTTCTGCAAATTAAAAAAAAATTAATGAGTTCTTGACATCAGAAGCCTATAATTTAAGCAATAACTTGTACAGGTGAAAATCTTTATAAAACTATATTCAGTAGACTTTGAAATTTTATTTTTCAATGAACAATGAAAAGTAACATATTACAAACTGAAGGCTTAAATTTTAGCAACACAAAGTAAAACTCAGGCTATTTCAGGAAGATGAATAAAATAAAATAAGTTTAGTCATACAACATGAGCACTTACTGTACATAATGGAATACATATATTATTGTTTTATACAGAAGTAAAAGAATCATGGCCCTAAACTCGGGAAGAATATAACATTTATAGTGAAGCCTGTCTTTGTCATATGGTTTTTATTAAGGATGGTGATCATTACCATCAGTGTCTTTCTGAAAGTGATACTGTGCTAAGCACCTACCTTAGTGGCTTGCAACAAAATAGACATTCATATACCTGTCATTCTGTGGCTATTTCTATGCATCCAAGCATCTTACCTGTCTCCTGGACTCCGCTTGCTGTCAAAAAAAAAAAAAAAAAGGATATGCAATTACAATCTGAAAAGGAAAGAAAAAATACTTTTTAGCAGTGTTGTTGTTTTGTTTTAAACTGTTTATTCCCAAATAATTGTGTCTTCATGCTGGTTACCATCTTATGCCTGAACTGGAAGAAAAATCTTTGCTAGATGGGTGTGTGTGTTTTGTGTGTGTGTGTGTGTGTGTGTGTGATAAAAATTCTTTGAAGATAGGAGTTGGGTCCTATTCAGTTATAAATCAACGAGGCCAAACAAAGGCAGTGTACATAGTAGGCACATAAAATATTTTTATTGAATAAATGAAGTAATTTAATTAATCTTAAATTTTCTTTCTATTCTATATAATGCTGACTCTGTTCCACACTAACAGCATGAGAAATCAATGGCTGATAAAACTTTTTATCAGTTCCATATTAATGGTGCTAAATGCTTCATGGTTCCTCTATATATAGGACATGCTTCAAAGATAAAAATTACAAATGAATGTCTTATATATGCCCATTTTTATTTCTTTAAAGAAATTTGTGAATCAAAAACTCTTCAGAAAGGATTTAAAGTAAACTAGAAATCCATATACTTTAAAAAATAATATGCATACCCACTTATATTTATGGATAAAGGTGTGATGGCTATGTGAAAGCCCTAATTTAATTACACATCTTTTATCATATGTCTCAACATTATCTTTAACCAAAAAGGGCATGTTTCTCAATAGCATTTCTTTGGTTGATTGGTTTCAATAATAAGCATGCTGAAAGAATCTTTATCTGTTATGCCATCCAAAATCTTCCCAAAGTCTCCCTTGATCAAAATATAATGGTGCTTAAATATGTTAGGCAACATGTACTCTACCTATCTGCATTATGTCAAATGAACTGGATCATTCCAATATGGTGTTGCATGTGCATGGAAGCCTGTAGCATTTTATAACAGGTGTTGAGGAAATGTACTTGACAGAGATATTGACAGTAAGGTCATATGTAAGCATAAACACTGAAAATATCAAGAAAAGTATATAGCCATTAGTGGCACAAGAAAGAAGAAAAACAGTGTATAGGAGGAATCAGCAGTGGTCTCCCCCAGAACAAATACAACAACAACACACACACACACACACACACACATTTTTTAAAGACATTTATTTTACCTCACAATACTCATTCTCTCTTTCTCTCTCTCTTATTCATTCTCAAATACGGAGAAAGAGAGGGAGGTCTGAGACAGAGGGAGGTCATTACATGGCAAAAAATAAAACCTACAAAGACAAAGGATATATATGAAGCAACACAAAATAACAGTTCTCTTAATGTTGTCAGCATGCATTTAACCTCCATCAGAGTATTTAAAACATCTGATTGGTATTTTGGTTATTGGTATGTAAGTCTCCCTCACTAGATAATATATGTCCTCTAATTTATTTCTGAATTCTTTGTAACACCTAAAATAATGCTATTAAACGTATGTGTTCAATAAATATGTTTTCCACCTGAATCTACTAATTTAAGAATTTAATACTTAAATTTTAATTTAAGTATTAAATCTTAAATACTAAGATTTAATACTAATCTTAGTATTAAAATGTAATACTAAGTTTAGTCAGTCTACTGAAAAAAACCCCAATTGTCTAATGGTTTATTGATGATTTAGTAAGGAAAAGTTCAGAAGAAAGATCTTAAATGTGACATAATTTTTGTTGACAGGTAGCCTAGAATATAAATATGACAATTATATTAGTATAGAACTAGTTGTAAATTCTAGCATTTATGTCCTAAAACTTTTGTCTTTATGTAATATTTTAAATATATAGTCATAAAATGCAAATAAAAAGTTTGGAATTTTAAAAAAGTATATTAGATCTGTTAAGTGCAAATGAATTTTTAAATGTACTTACAAGGTATAACAACACAATGTCCCAAAATCATGATATCTATGTATACATAAAAGTCTTTTCAGTCATTTTAAATAAACTTCAGGAATGTTTTCCAATTCTCAGCGAGGCAAGCATTCCAATTTTCTGCAGTATTAGCAGGGGTAACTAATGATGCCTAATTTTTGCCTGTAGTATTTCCTTCAATCTGCTTGTGCACTTTCAGTTTCTCTGGCAGCAGAAGCATTTGTAAATTTTCTGGTCACTAAGCACTCAAGTACAATTGTAAGTGATCAGTTTGCAATTGGCCAGCAAGGAGAAAATATAGAAAAAAGAATGATTGCACATATTTATAAATAAATGTCCATAAAAATCTTGAAAGCTCTATGTGCACAAAATGTTTGTTCTGTCTACTACCTTATTTTATCTAAAAAAGCTAGATGTTTATTGGAGAAAATATATTTCTTTAGTTTAGAAAAATAAAATCACATATTTTGAAGGAGCTTTATTATATTCTATGTTTGAGAAACATCTTACTCTCAATGATTGCCCCATTTCCCATTTATATTTATTTATTTTTGATAAAAAGTGCTATTTAAATTACAGTAAAATACAAAATGGTATCTTCTCATTGCCTACCTTACAAGTCAAATATTTCAAATTATACACATTATAGATTAAAATGATCTTTCCAAACCTTGATATTTTTGTAATATATTTATCAACACAGCAGAGATGATATGAAAGTGCAGTTTTAATGAGAATACGTCCAACATTTAGAACTTCAAGAAATTAAATGTTTACAGAGAGAATATTTAGTAGAAGTAAAACTGTGCCATATTTTAAACTCAAGAAAAGCTGATACGGATTCATTTTAAACATCATAGTCACACCAAATTAAATCATTGCCCAGAACCTTCACAGTACCTTTTGGTTAGGCTGCACAGGGAAAGGTTCAATTCCACCGAGACAGCCTTGTCACAGGACAACTTTAGAGACATCATTCGTAGAAACAAGCTTCCCAGAGAGTGGCTGTCATCATTCCCTGCACTGCAGACCCAGTGCAGAAAAAAGTAGTAAAACATGCAGACTCAGGAACCTCAAAATGATGAAGGATCCCCTAAGATAGTCAAAGAGCTCGTGCTGTGAATGAATGAATGAGTGAATGAGAGATGTTGTTTCTGGATAATTCACAGATCAGCTTTTATCCAGACTCCTTAACACTTCAAAGATGACATTCCATGTGCATGCTTAGCTCATGTGTGTGTTTGTCACTTGCATTTGAATCTTGTTCAACTGATAAATCGTGAGGGTGCATTATTCAGCTGAGAGGATCTCTAAACACATAGGGCTTTGGTGAAACTGAGGTGCCAAATTAGCTTTAAAAATATCTTACATTATGGCTTAATTTTATGTTTTCATTGAAGCCCAGTCATGCTGGCTGCCATTCAATAGGCTACTTCAATAGAAATCTGATAGATGATGAATACAGGGATATTACAGATGAATGAAAACATGCCAACTAAAAGGAAACACGATGGTTATTTTTACCTAAGCAGAGTACAAATGTCCTTTTTAGCTTCCTATTACTAAAAGTCACACACCCTGATTCACAAACTCTTCTTTCCTATTTTCAGGATATTTTACATGATAATCTTAATGTGACAGAGACAAAACAGAGCCTCAGAGAGCAAACATCTTTGCCACTGCCTGCCAATTTCTGCCTTCTAGTAATAATCTTTGTGGTGCCTAGTTGTGAGCCCTGAAAGAAAATTGGAAAGGTTAATTTGATTAACATTAGAAAGACAAGGTCAATCCAGGGGGGAAAAAAAAAGGGAAAAAATGTATCTTGAAGGAAAGGGCCCAAAGATATAAAAAAAGAATGTGAGGAAAGAGAAAGGGGATTAAGATAGAAAAGCCATTGAGTCTCATCAGGAAGCACATGACATCATCAAAGTGGGATAATTTGCCAAGGACGATGTGCAGAGGTGTGGTTGGAGTGTAGGGAAACCACAAGGAATCAATATAAGAATGCAGTGCTAAGAGCCTCAGTGATGCTGTTTGCCCCTGGACCTGAGGGGAAGAAGAAGAGTTCAGAGTCCAGGACCTCAGGCTGCTTGGAGAAGGGGAGAAACTTCTGTCAGTGGATCAACCTTAGTGCTTATTCAAGGTGACCTTACAGGGAGGGAGCCAGAAAAGACAAAAATAACCTCACTCCCCTCCTGCCCACTGGTCTCCTGAGATGCCTTCTCATTGGTCCAACCCAACAAAGGCCAGAGAACAAGGGATTCACACCCATTAGCCTAGTAAGTTAAGAGCAGGCTGGAGTAAGGCTGAAGTGGACAAATATCTCATGGGGCTAAAGCTTGTTTGTTTGTTTATTTGTTTTTGTAAGAGGGATGAAAGGTGGAGGGAGAATGGGGGCATTGTCATCCTGTGAGACATTGTGAGGAACTAAATGAAGAGACTTTTTAGGATCTATCACTGTCAGGTGTATGACTCTTCCCTTTGTTATCTACTGCTGCCTAACAAATTACCTCAAAACACAGCAGCTTAAAACAGCAGATGTTTAACTTTTTTCTCTTTCACTCTTTTTTTAATTGAAGTATAGTTGCTGTAAAATATTATATAAGTTAACAGGGGTACAATGTAGTGATGCACAATTTTTAAAGGTTATACTCCATTTATAGTTATTATAAAATACTGACTATATTCCATGTGTTGTACAGTATATCCTTGTAGCATATTTTATACCTAATATTTTATACCTTTTAATCTGCTACCCCTATACTGCCCCTCCCCCCTTCCCTTTCCTCACTGGTACCACAAGTTTGTTTTCAATATCTGTGAGTCGGCTTCTTTTTTGTTATATTCATTAGTTTGTTGTATTTTTTAGATTATACATGTAAGTGATATCATACAGTATTTTCCTTTTTCTCTCTAACTTATTTCACTTAGCATAATGCCCTCCAAGTCCATCCATGTTGCTGCAAATGCCAAAGTTTCATTCTTTTTTTATGGCTGAGTAGTATTCTGTTGTATATATATATATATATATATATATATATATATATATATATATATATATATATATCACATCTTCTTTATCCATGACTCTGTTGATGGACACTTAGGTTGCTTCCATATCTTGGCTATTGTAAATAATGTAACAGTAGATGTTTATTATCTTACGGTTTCTATGGTCACAAATCTTGCTTGGCTTATCTGGATGCCTCTGCTCAGTGTCTCTCAAAAGGCTGCACTGAAGCATGGGCATGTGCTTCAGTCACCCCAAGACTTGACAAGGTTGGGGGGCATCTTCTGTCTAGCTCACTCAGGTGGCTGTGGGCAGCCCTCTGAAGATCCATTTCTAAGGTGACTCACGTAGCCATTCATGGGACTTAGGTTCTTGCTGGCCGTTGGCTGGAGACATCAATTTTTGATGTATGGAAGTTTCTAGAGGGCTACTCACAACAGAGCAGCAGCTGATGTCTCTCAGAGCAAGAGCTAAGAGAAACGGACAGAGGAAGACAGCAAGAAACAGACAGATCAGGTCTTTTTGTAAGCTAATTTCATAGGTGACATTCCATTAGTTTTTTATGGAATTTGTTTTATTGAGCTAATTGTAGTCACGTGCAGTTGTAAGAAATTATATAGAAAGATCCCATGGGCCCTTTGTCCAGTTTCCCCTAGTGGTAACATCTTACAAAACTACAGTAAAATATCACATCCTGGATTTTGACATTGACATAATCCATAAATCTTACTCAGATTTCTCCAGTTTCACTTGTATTTTGTTGCATATGTAGTTAATTCCAGACAATTTTATCACATGTGTACGTTTATGTAACCACCACCATAGCAAGATACTGAACAGTTTCATCGACATAATTATTTCTCATTTTGCTATTTTATAATCATACCCACTTCTTTCTCCCCATTCTACTCTGCCCCTAACCCCTGGCACCCACTAATCTGTTCTCCATTTCTGTAATTGTGTCATTTCAAAATAATTATATAAATGGAACATTCAGTATGCAGCCTTTTGGGCCTGACTTTTTTTTCACTCAATAAAATTCTCTGGAGATTCGTCAAGCAGTATGTGTCAATAGTTTGTTCCTGTTTCTTGCTGACTTGTATTCCAGAGAAGGTGTGTAACTGTTTGTTTAATCATCAACTTGTTGAAGGACATGTAGGCTAATGTCAGTTTTTTACTATTATGAATAAAGCAGCTACAAACGTTTGTGTACATGTTTTTGTGTGATAATAAGTTCTTATTTCTCTGGGATGAATGCCTAGTGGTGCAATTGCTGGTTAATTGCATGCTTAGTCTTATAAGAAATATCCCAACATTTTTGCAATATTCTTTTTGTTAGAAGTGAGTTGCTAGGTCTACCCACACTCAGAGGGAATTTATAACAAACATGCATGCACAGCAGGAGGCAAGGATCAGTGGGGGTCATTTTAGAGGTTGCCTAATACCTATCCTTGCTACCTCTTCAAGGTGTTTGAAGTTGTGTCTCTGTTTCTCTCAGATATGAAACCTTTTTATAAAATAGCCTTAAGGTGAAACCAAGCAGACCCAGATCGATTCAGGTTTGTGAAAATGCTTTGGTGAATTCTCCAGTTTTTCTGAATTTGATATTTCAGCTTACTCTTCTGCCTTTTGATTAGCAAAAGACTTAAGTTGGGTCTATTTAAATATGGGATAGGCCTGTGCCTGGCTAAAAAGATCACACACATTAAATTGCTAGAAAGCTTCAAGATGAGAGCTGGGCTTTGGGCAGAGACAAACTTACTTCCCTTTCTTAATCTGACTCCTCTTCCAACCTACACCAAGTCTTTCTGTCCAGGTTAGCAATTTGAATCACACCATCGCTCTGCAGCTGCCATCTGCCCCAGGCAGCATCTTCTGTCCCACCCTGGTCATCCTGGAGAGGACTTGAAACAGCGATTCCACACTTGTCTCCCACACCAATTTCTCTGATGATTTGGAGAACTTAAGTGCATAAGCACGGAGTGACAGTAAGGGCTTATTTGTGCCTAATTCTGAATAAGGAATAAGGAAGATTCTGAATAAGGAAGATTAGTAAAAATTGAGTCAAACTGTTGTCACTCATAATGTGTACAACATAAATATTAATCTAAATATCACAATCAAAAATGTCCAAACAATATTATGCAATTGAGCCCAACATCTTAATAATATTCTTAACTTTTTAAAAGAGATACATTAAGAATAAATTTAGAAACAAATATTAACTTTAAATGTGAACATTCTATTCCAAACGAAGATGTGACTGGAAATAGTTATTTCTGTCTGTTAATTTCTCTCTTGCTTAACATCACTATTGGTAAGTTCTCTTCAACCCTCATCATTCCCCAGTCTATTCCTCACAGTGAAGGTCCACTGCTAAATCTTCCATAGAATGTATCCTACAGCACATCCTATTCATTGATCTAATCCATCTTACTTTTATCACACTCTGCTTTTTTATTTTTATTTTATATTGGAGTATAGTTGATTAACAATGTTGTGCTAGTTTCAGGTATCACACCTTGCCTTTGACTCCTGTTTCTCTGCTGATTAGCCTCAAAGTCACCTTATATTCAGACCATGGCCTCAGACATCAATGTAGTAAAAAATAGTGGAGTGGACATAACTTGAAATAAGGCAGGGCAGGTAATCACAGCAAGTCCTGGGAAGCATGAAAAAAGTCAGACAGATACAATCCCATTTACAGTTCAGACATCATGATTTTTATTTTCTCTAATCTACCATTCTTTTATGCTGCTGGGTCTTTATATACATGTTTCCTTCTGCTTAAATATTCTTCTGCCCATGTTCACTTTGTTAATTCTTTTCTGGTCACTGTTCAAACATCCTTTCATGAGAAACCATTCCTTGATCATCCAGACCAGGTTAGATACCTGGACATACACTTCCATAGCTCTTTGTCATGGCCGTTTGCAACATAAATCATCATTCTGAGCTCATGTCTAATGCCAGCTTCCCCACTAGCTTGTAAACCCTGGGGGGATAGGTAAAATATTGTTTTATTTACTACTGTATCTCTACATTCAGCACAGTTACTGAAACATATTGAGTATTCAATAAATAAATTTTAGGTGGTTAATCATGTCTGAGTTATTCAGTGATAAAAGCCAATTAATTTCTCATAAAATCGGCAAAATTCCAAGCAAGAACTCTGTCAGGATGAGTAGATCTAAGAATGAGTAACAGGAATCCAGTCACAAGCACTAAGATTCAAAAACATGTCTCTAAACACTAAGAAAATTGCACCAGGGAGAGAAAGATCTCTGTCACAGAGGGACCATGGCACTGGGTACCCCTGTGCAATGTACAAGGGTACATTGTGTGTGTCAAGTTCATAAAAAATGGAATGTAAGACATGAACTTAATTTCAAATAGTCTTAAGCCTAGTTACAGGAACTGCATATTCCAAACAAAAATAAGATTTGTTTGATGCTGAGACATCATATTTTTTTCCACCTATGAACCAGATTTATTCCAGAGACCAAGCCAGATTTGTGACTGAAGTTGAGAGGTTAGTGAGACAACTCTGGGGATTGAAAGATTTTGTGCAAAGGCATCTAAGCTCACCACGATCTTTCCTATTATAATCAATCATTCTTCAAGTCCCTCTTATTGCACTAAGAGATAACTAAAGAATAGCTTCTTGGAGAATCTCAAAACTTATCCTCCCTTGGGATTCAATGTCTACAATTCACTTTTCACTATATCTCCAAAATTTTTCAGTTATGTGTGCATCATACATAAACTCTAATGCTTTCTTTTTCATCTGAGAGGATAAATGTTCATCACAGTTTTTTTTTTTTTAGCTTGTCAATCTCTCAGATAGGTGTATACAACCACCCATACATGAGACTGTGATGCTAGATGAATTATACGAAGGATAGCTTGCTGGAGATGTTAAAGATAATGTGAAACAAATACTATTTTCCTATCTTTTGGGAGAAGGGTGCCCATTATAACTGGCACGAAGCATCTAAGCACTCCATGGAAGCCTCATTGACATTCCCCAACTAAACTACTTTAACTTCAAAGTTTTCTTATTGTTAGAATCAACTACATTACCTTGATAAATTTCATTTCCTTTTCCAAAGCATCTTAAGTTAAAAGAACAAAAAGAGGAAGTGAATTTCTACCGGACTAGACCAATAGAGACTAGATAGAAGTTCAATAAAACCATTATAGTTTTTGTAATAAGATTAAATCAGCTCTTGATTGAAGTACACAAGGCACTTTTTGCCAAATTATATTAGGCCCTTGACAATTGCCACCATTTTAAGGGAAAGGTTATTATTGAAGGCTATTTTCCCATACTGCAAACGCTACACTTTGATGAACCCTAAGTGCTGCAAAATATCTCAATGGACGTCTTTGAGAAATGAGTAGCTTTTCTGATGGTAGGATAGTTGGTTATCAATTTTCCTGTAAGTTTTATACATGGTTGTTAATTTTCCAAACTGCAACACTGATAAATTAACCCTATTCTAGCTACAATAATTTCCTAAATATCAGGCCCCTTTCCCTCAGAGTCCTCCATTAGCTGGGCATTACTCTGTTTTTCAAGCATTGTATCTATGTTCTATGGAATCTAGATTTTTCCCCTAAATAAGAAAAATTTAATATTTGTTACTATTTATTTAATAATAAATCTTCTTATATATGGAACATATATATTTTATCTACTAGTGTCTGTTCTTATTTCTTAAATAGAATCAACATCCTTTAAAATTGTGAACCATTACATTCACATCATCTGATATATGATAAGTAAAAAATAAAATCCAGGTTCATTGAAAACTTCATGTATATCAATAGCATTATGACTTTAATGAGGTATTATTATATTTTTTAAAAACATTAGTTTTATTTCTGGGGAAAAATAATACTAAGTTATTTGTATTGAATAGTTACTTCACTTTTTATTACCTGTTAATTACAATTTGCATATAGAATCAAACTTTTCAATGACAAAAATGTTGTCTAATTTTAAAAGGAAAGATTTTGAAAAATTGGCTATCATAAAAATTTTATTTTTGGTCAAATGTAAATTTTCTCTATGTATCAATACCTCAAGATATTAATTAATCAATTAATATTAATTAATTGAACTGAAAACATATGCTGGTATGAATGACTTTTAAAGCAATACTATATTTTTAATGTTTCAGTTATTTTAATTAGTGTTCTCTGTTAGAAATTTAGGGCACCGATTTGTGAGGATAATCTTCATTTGTAAGAGAGAACACTGAACGCAGATAATCATGGAGCTGGGAACAGCTATGATTGTTGGCATACTTTGAGAGTCCAGAGCTTTCTGATGAATATTGCACTGCTCTGTAACCTGGTAATTTTTTTCACTGTGTCAAAATTCTCATCTTGGTGGCTGGGCTTATGTAGCTCCTTCTTGAAGTAGGCATCAATGCAATGTTTGGGTATTTCCATTTCGATTTTGGTGGAGGGGGAAATGACACATTTCTTTTGTGTTCAGCATAGAGAAACTAAATTGAGGACCAGAGATCCAATTACAAGTAGCAAGCTGCTTCAGGAAAGCCACATTTTTGCCTCTGCGGTGACCAGTAGAGTTGATCTGTAAATGACACTGTCTCTAAGTTTTCTCACATGGTAACAAAAGGGTTTTCTTCAGTGGCTCAACAGCTTTTCAGTCACCTCTTCAGTAGGATAATAACTAGATATATTGCCAAGTTTGAACACTTGCGTGCCACCATTCTTGTTACCAGCAACTGGCTTGTGACAGTAGCAAGAACCATCTCCTTTTGCCTCTCAATGTTGGATTTAACTGCCGAACTTTTCCTCTTGCACATGGCTTTCCTTGGATGGGGAATACCTGAAGATTCCTCTGACTAAGACAGAGTTTCAACTGTAGTGGGTTTTCCTTTCTCGGGCATTTTTGCCCTGTGGTTATCCTTCTTAACCTTGCCACTGACAACACCCTTCCTTTGCCTTTTCCTCCTTAATGTCTAGGTTTTCAGCTTTATTTTACTACCATCTTGCATGACAGGAGAGCACAATACAATTTTTTTTTTTTTTTTTTTTTTTTGTGTGTGTGTGTGTGTGTTACGCGGGCCTCTCACTGTTGTGGCCTCTCCCGTTGCGGGGCACAGGCTCCGGACGCTCAGGCTCAGTGGCCATGGCTCACGGGCCCAGCCGCTCCGCGGCACGTGGGATCTTCCCGTACCGGGGCACGAACCCGTATCCCCTGCATCGGCAGGCGGATTCTCAACCACTGCGCCACCAGGGAAGCCCCACAATACAATTTTTGAGAGTCTTTTTCATCTTACAGTTCTAAATAATTAGAATTTTAAATAATAATATTGATACAATGGTTTCCATCTAGTTTTATTTTTCTTAGTAAAAAATAGACGTTAAAAATATTTCATTTGGTGAAATCTTGACTCTTAGATCCATTCACTTTATATTATGTTGCTGCTACGCAATCAATCTCACATTTCCCCATATGGTTATACCTATACATATTACAAAATCCAATGTAAGGAAAGGAAATAGTGAAAAACAGGGGGGGTGGTGGGAGAGTCTAAAAACTAGAACCAGAGATTTTTCATCACCTTTAGTTAATGCTAATGCATTTCTTACAATTCAAATCATTAAAATTCCTAACAATGTTTTCTGAAACCAACAGTTGTGAGCGTACTGTCAGCACTGCAAGCAAACATTCAATGTGAGTTTCTATTTTAATAGAAATCTTGATATGCTCTTTATCATATACATGCTACATAAAATAAATGGGATTTTCTAGAGTTCCTTTTTTCTCTCTATAATAAACAGGAGTACCAATGAATGATGGAGTTGAATACCCTGCTATTTATTTCTATGTTGCAGAAAACATAGAAAGGGCATCAAAAATAACTAGTGTTTATAGTACTTGGAAAGTTTGTGATGGAATTACACATTGTAAAATTAGCTAATTGACAAAGTTGTTATAACACTGAGTTTGCATTTTATATTTTTTAAGTACAAACACAAAAATGAAACTACATGTATGAGATAGTCATGCAACTGATATTTGTACCTGCTATTTAATATAAATGAATGTCTTTTTTCTCCACATGTGGTATTTTTAATGCTCTTTACTAGTATATATTCATAAGGTTTCAGGTACAGAACTATATAATTAGTATTTTAGCTAACTGCAAAATATTACACAGGTACTTTATTAATCATTTTAAGCAAACCGAGGATAAGACATTTGTCATTCATTGTTGTATTGATATGTATACTAAACCTTCACACACATATGTGAATAAATAACTGCTTTTCAGAGAATTAAAGTAAACATTAAAAAATTCTTAACACCAAAAATATAAAAAATAAAGGTATTTATCTTATGATTCAGAAGATTCTACTAAATTTCAACTCTAGGCATATACATGATATCATGGGAAAGGCATTTCAAAAAATTCTTGTAATCAACTCATTTATATGGTATTTGCTTCTTTCTTGAGACTCTAGGATTCAAAAATTATTCCAGTTTTAATTTAGTTTAAGAGTCATGAGGGAAAGGGCAGTCATTTTTATTTTGGATTCCCAGTTCTGTAAACTTTACCTCTAATGCAATCCAAAATATCCTCAAAGATGTCATCTGGTTCATTTATTGATAAGGCTTGTAAGGTACAGAGGCCTATAACCCATAGATCCTGAAGAAAGACAACATGGCACAATGAAAAGAGCTGGGACCTTTAAGCAGAGGTGCAAATCTTTGCCCTGACACTTATTAGGCATGTGAATTTGTGCAGGTTAGTCAACCATAAAGGTGCCAAATCAGCCTCATCCCTGACCCATTTTGTTCCGGATGGTAATACAGAATGATAGAATGTGTATAAATGTCTCCACTTAGTGCTAAGCTCATTGTTGTCAAGCCCAAGTCTTATTCATTTTTCCATAAGCCATATATCTTACTCAAGGGATGTGTGGATATTATAGAAAAGATGAAGTGGAATTCACCAGTTGTAAAAGGAGATCACTGTAGAAAAATGACAATGAAGAGAGGTCAGTAGATAACACCTAGACTACTTCATGAAGAGCAAACAACTCAGAAGTATGGGCTAGTGGGGCTAGCTTTATAGTCTCCCTGGGCCAAATGAATCACACCCTAGTGAGATAGAGTTCTCCTGGGAAACATTTTTAGTGACACATCATGCTCCACCTTAAATTTATTCTGTTAAAAAAGAAATCTCACATCTAACACATCTAGTTTAAGCTTTGAGTCTGCAGCATATATTTTAAACGGAGAAAACCAAAGTCCTTACACAGTTTTCATCATTAAAAAGGGACATCTTCAGTAAAATTACAATAACGATAGAAGTAGCCTTATCTGTTCTCTGCCAGGTAATCACCAATAATGTTCTAAAAGCAATCTCTTAACGGTAGTTCTAATCCTTGCTGACTTACATGGCAAATAGTTCTTTGAATGGAATTACAGTTTGGGGAATAGAGGCAGAATGAAGGAAAAAAATCTGCTCTAATATAGTTATACAGACCTGACACCTCAGAAACAGTGGCTGACTGTGGCAAAAGTTTGACTCAAGAGTATTGCTATGTGCTTTCTTTTTTCCAAATGCTGCAAATAAGGCAAACGGCTTTCATACAGCAGAGCCAAAAATACAGAGTAAAATACAGCAGAGACAAAAAATTTATATTAAGTTCTTCATTCCTTTCGTTGGGAAGTTGAAGCAGTAGTCAAATATGATGACTTGTAAAAATACGTCCTAGGATTTGTTCATCTTCTTATATGTGAGCTTAGTCCAGAAGTTAAGTCTAATCACAATTAAATTGGCATAGACTTTCTATCTTGAAAATAATCTAGCAAGATGAAAGCAATAAAAATACACACTGGTTTTGCAGTTGGATTCTGCCCATGATAGATTTCTAAGACAGAGTTATATATTTAAGCCATTAATAACATGAACTATCAATAAGAAAGTCACTGTATTGAACTCAAAGCATTATCATATTTGGCAGAAATGTTTTCTTAAATCTTAGGTGCATTATTTTTCAGGTCATTTGGTCCCTTTTAGAAAACTACAATTTATCACCACCATGTTTAACAATCGAATTAATTGTCACATATCTAAATAATGTACATATTTTAGGCATCATGCTGTCATTTTGATAAAGTCATTTTACTTGGGAAAAGAGTTACTATTTTTCATTCATCACAGTTTGCTTCCGAGGGTCATTTCAATTTCTTTTAATTGTAGTTAAGTGTTTCTGCCCCTTTCCCCTCGGTGTTTGTTAGTTGCTTTTAATGTGATTTCAGAATTGTAAATGGCTCAACATATTCGTAAGTGAATTTTTGAGGGTTTTTTTTTTTTTTTTCCCATCTAGATCAGTGAAGTAAACAGGGTGAAAGTAGAGAGTGGCATTTCTTCCTAACAGGTTTTCATTAAAGGAGGTAGTGAGTTAATGCAAATTTTTCCTGAGAGCATAGTTTACAGAATATGCATTTCATCAATACTGTTAACTTATTTGTGCTTCAACTAATGTTTTCTTAAGATCCATGTAGGTTTTTCCAGCATGATGCTTTTACTGCTATTATTTGCACTGCTATTATTTGCACTGCTATTATTTGCACTGCTATTAGGATCAGGGAAAGCTAGCTAAAGATTTCCATTACCATTTTATGGGTGGTAAACTCAAATGTTAACAGGGGCTAGGAAGGTATGTAAGGTGCAAAAATGGCTCACTGTCAAAGAATAAGAAATAATAGGGACTGAGAGAAGAAGTCTCATCCAAAGGGATCAGCTGTTACTCAGTCTTGACCTGTAAGAGTCACCCATCAGGTCGACCAGAATATGTCTCTGGGCCAACTTCAGTCTGCAGGCTATCAATCTGTAACCATTGTTTTAGAGATCAATTTGTTGAGGGTTAAATAACATAAACCAAACTAGGCTGGTGTTTGTGGGGAGGTCAAAGCTTAGGAAGATGAACTCTTGCATCAATGGCTGGCTTCATGGGTGCACAATCTGGGTCATTGGAGGAAGCCCCACATTTAGAGGGCCCACGCTTGGTTCAATGGTCTGCTGTGTGGTCTTGAAACTCTTATTACTTTTGAAAAAGGGGCACCCCAGATTCATTTAAAACAGGGTGCAGTAGATTACATGGTTGGTCCTGATCTTGTTCAAGGAAATATTTGAAGCACTTTTCTCCTGAATGAGTGACTATACCTCTCTGCAAACTACATTAACTACTGGGGAGTGTTAGAAATGGAGGGATTACTATGCTATTGTCAATCTGCTCAGCTTATTTCTTTCGTGGATTTGAATATACTGGTTGCCTTCTCCCCATTAATCTCTGTATTCTGTGTTACTTACCTGCAAAAAGTAGGCAAGTCGTCTGATTCATCACAGAAAGAGACTAAGGTTGAAAATCAGTAGTTCTAGCTTTAAAATTACTTGATTGGGTAAAAGATTTAAGGATTTCCCAATAATAGACCAGTGGCTTCCTTTCTTTCTTTGAATTAAATATAAAAAATTAAGAAGATTTTAAAAATATTTTAACCACCAATGATATTGACAAACATGGTTTTCCCCCCTCTAAGTTGTTTCTTATTTGTATGTGGAATATATTATCACTTAAATTTGTCATTAGAATTGGCCATTACTAGTGATTTACACCTAATATCTGATTTTAGAGTCAGTCATCTCTCTGAAACAGAGTCAAGTACAGCACAGACTTCTCTGGCATTCACTAAAAAGCCATCTAACCTTTTTGTAGATCCCTGGACACCTGTAATCCACCAATTTCCAGCTCATAGAAAAAAAAAAAGATATGAGCATTTAACTTTGAATCTTGGGAGCAGAACTCTTAGCTGGATTAATTTATTTTTCTTACCCATCAATGTTTTAAATTTATATCCACTTTCCTGTTATATTTGATGCCAACCCACATTCCTCTGTTGTGGTGCAGGTATGACTAAGTACTGTCTCATTCCACTGAATCGAGATTCATTTGTCTTGGGTTCTACAGGCTGGCTGCATACATGACAGCACACAGTGACAGTAATTTGCACTGATCTGCCTCCACTGCTAGTCCTGCTGCTACAAATAGCAATTGATTATTATGCTGTAGTGTTATTGACTGTCACTATGAACACAAGATTTATTTCATTTTTAAAATAACTTGCTGCAGATTTGTTTAGTATAAAAGCAAAACGGGGATATATTCATTTCTAAGAAATATTCGCAGTCACAAATGTAACTTTAAATCCTGGTCATGAAACATTTACTTTAAATCATAGTAAACAAAAACTTTATTGTGGTGTTTATTTTAGTGTAATGTAAATAAATAATTTCCAAAAGCCATAAGAAAATCAGTATAAAACTGAAATATTTTTCCTATCTCCAAATTCAGAAGAGATACACACAGAAAATGACTAGATACCTTTTCATCTTTTATTTTTTTCCTTATTGGTAAATGCTTTCTCTGTTCAAAACAAAGTTGGAATCCTATTTCATACACATTTATTTCTTGACCTATCTGCTATTCTGAAGGTCTCAGTTCTTCCAGGACCCTATAGTATCTCACCCTTTTTACTCTTCTCTCCCCACAAACTGACCAGAAGAGTTTCTGTGTTTAGAACTACAATTATGCAGATTTGTGGAGTTAATATTTTTTTAGTGCATTGGTGACCAATATATCTTAATTTGTAAATGTGTGCCTTCCTAAACTGCACATTAAACTTTCTCTATTCTTTAAAGCACATTATTAGGTAGCAAAACTGATTTATTTTATTATGCTGTGCCATCATGAATCTTACGTCTTGACTACACCCGCAAGTATACTATTTCTGTCTGAAACTAAAAATTTGAGTAGTATGTAACACAAAGTTTAGAAAACAAAAATATAAAGAGAACTACAGAAAACCTCAAAGACCTAACCATCTAGTGCCTCTCTGCTCTCTGAAGGATACTCTGGGGCAAATACAGTTCATGATTGAATGGACCTGTGAGAACTTCAACATTCTTGAGTGGATCAACCAATGGATGGGTTCTTATAGTTTGGGATAATAGAAGAGTGTTAGAGATCCTGTCTTGCCATTTAATTTGAATTCCTTTGGTACTTTTTCCCCAAGTATTTTATTTTATTAAAAAATAAATAGAAATCTTTTTATCCGATCAGAGGTAACTGGAAAGAAATGCTTAAATTCAATATCTTTTTGAAAGGTAATCTATTCCCAGGTCTGAACTATACTGTTACTGGGGTGGCTCAGCTATATGTGGTTAGAAAGTGATTTCACCTTCTATTTTGAGATTCCCCACCATCCATAAATCTGCCAAATGCAATTTTTTTTTTTTTTTTTGCGGTATGCGGGCCTCTCACTGTTGTGGCCTCTCCCGTTGCGGAGCACAGGCTCCGGACGCACAGGCCCAGCGGCCATGGCTCACGGGCTCAGTCGCTCCGCGGCATGTGGGATCTTCCCGGACCAGGGCACGAACCCGTGTCTCCTGCATCGGCAGGCGGACTCTCAACCACTGCGCCACCAGGGAAGCCCCCAAATGCAATTTTAAAGGCATATTTGTGCTAAAATTGCTGTTATCGCTAGATAATTTAACTTTTCTCTGTACTAACAAAGGAAGAAAAGTACGTAGAGGAATTACAGAACAGAAGCAGGGATAGTCAATCCTATGCTTTGTTTTAGATTTGGTTTAGATTTTAACATTTGTCCGCATTAGACAGTACTCAAAACCTGTTTATGGGACTTCCCTGGTGGTGCAGTGGTTAAGAATCCGCCTGCCATCGCAGGGGATACGGGTTCGAGCCCTGGTCCGGAAGATCCCACATGCCACTGAGCAACTAAGCTCGTGCACCACAACTACTGAGCCTGTGCTCTGGAGCCCACGAGCCACAACTACTAAAGCCAGCACGCCTAGAGCCCGTGCTCTGCAACAAGAGGAACCACAGCAATGAGAAGCCCACGCACTGCAACAAAGAGTAGCCCCTGGTAGCCTCAACTAGAGAAAGCCTGCGTGCAGCAACGAAGACCCAATGCAGCCAAAAATAAAATAAATAAATAATTAAACAAACAAAAAGAAATATCTTCTTAAAATAAAACCTGTTTAGAAGTACATAGATGTAAACCATAAATGGGTAGTACGAATTGTGTATTTTGGGTAAACTAAGGCTGTCAGATATTAGTAAAGGGAATTTCCACCAATATTTTAATAATTAGAACTCTCGTTGGTTGAAGGAAAGTGGACAGCTTTTCCAAGGCAGCCACTGAGGCAATGGAAGTCTAGAATAGTTATCTTTCAAAAGTTATATATATATATATGTATATGTGTATGTGTGTATATATATATGTATATGTGTGTGTATATATATACATATATATATATTCACGTGTGAAAAGCAAATGACAGTTATTATTCATTTCACAGCCATAACATAATTCAAATTAATGCCAAACAGCTATGTATTTATCAATTAGCATTATTTTCCCATCCCTCTCTGACTCCCTGTATTGTTGTAATTCCATCAAATAGTCATTTGCTTTTTTATGATAATAATCCCTTCACATTCTTTCCTTTCATCTGTACCCTTGTGTGCTATTTGTTGTTCTGCTAAATCCCTCTTATAGAGGCCTATGTGTTCCAAGAGCTTGATGAATAATTGGAAATGTTTTATCCCTGAGCTTCAAAAAAGTGCTAGAAATAATTATAAGCAAACATCTTCTGTAGTGTCCTGTATCAATCCAATCCCTGCTTTATGCTGTTTGTACTTTAGATAGAGAAGGAAACGGCAAGATCTTGGTTACCAGCTCTTGCAGCATAAAGGGGACAGATGTTTCAGTTTCCATCTTTTTTTCTTCTGCCTTCTCTGTACTTTCTGGCAGCTTGGGCTGTTCACTACAATACGTTCCACAGTTAGTCAAGCCTGTAATTTCACAAGGTACAGTTAATTATTGATCAATCAAAATGAAATTCATAATCCTTTTGGCAACTTGTGCTGTACTTGAACTTCTCTCATGCCCATAAAATAGCTTAATGGTCTACAGTATAATGAATATGAAGGATATGAACTAATGTTCAAAGAAGCAGACAAATCCTACCTTTCTTGCTTGTGCCAATTCAGGATTATTCTTCACCACGTACTACATACTGCTAAGTTTTCTTCAACAAATCAGCTAAAGATTCAAGCCTTCCCCCATCCCCATCCTGACCCCAGGTGGAGAACTTTCATATCTTCTCCAAGAATTTGATTCCATTTAAGATATTTACTTAATGTTTGAATGTATATTTTCTATTCTTTAGTTTTTTCTACATAAACCAATTTAGTCAGATAATAAGGTAGATCTCATGAGCAATACAGTTGTTTTCAGTACCACAACGTACTGTTTTCTCTGAACAGGCAGTTTACCTACATTAAAAATGAGGTACTGGGCTTCCCTGGTGGCGCAGTGGTTGAGAGTCCGCCTGCCGATGCAGGGGACACGGGTTCGTGCCCCGGTCCGGGAAGATCCCACATGCCGCTGAGCGGCTGGACCCGTGAGCCATGGCCGCTGAGCCTGGGCGTCCGGAGCCTGTGCTCCACAATGGGAGAGGCCACAACAGTGAGAGGCCCGCAAAACAAACAAACAAACAAAAATGAGGTACTTCATGTGTCAAAGCATAATGACTCCCCTCCTCCTAGTGAAAATACAGATTAAAGGGGGAAAAAATCCCCAAACCCTAATAGCTTACATATGATGTATATGCAGAAGGATATTACAGCTGATTTCTAGCCACCTATTCATTCAAAACTTATTGAGCGCCTCCTATGTGCAAAAGGTCTTGCTCTGAGGGATACACAGAGAGTAAGATGGAGACTGGCCTATGAGAGTCTGGGAACTAAGCATTGTCATAGTACTTAATGGCAAAGTCTTCAGTGGAAGGATTTTGGTTCCGGGGAGTAGAGGAGCTGAGGAGAAAAATATAATTTTTTAGTACATGGGTAACAAAGCTCATGCATTTCCTATCAGAATGGTATCTTCCTCTAAGAAATACATTCATGCTACAACCCAGACAACCTTCTGTCCATCTGGGCACTGTGTGCTTAGTGCCCCACCAACCACTGTGTTTGCAGTACTGGCTTACTACCTACCAAGATGAATGAGTCATGCTTCCTTTCTACAGTATGATGTGAGGCTGGGTCAGTGAATTAAGATGACTGCTGTACCCACAGCTGATAGGTTCCTTTAACTTACCAACTTTGTTTCCATCTGGGTAGCTCAGTTCTAGGGCTATCTCTTGTTTCCCATGAGATTTCAGTGTGCAGTTTTGCCTTGTTACAAACACTATTAAGCAAACAGAAACCCAAAAGATTTAAGAGAACCTGAGTTACATTCTAATCCTCATAGACAAGAGAGGCTAGTCCAGATATTCACTAAAGTAACCACACTTCTAGGTGAAAGTGTGTAGAGCCATAGAAAGATGTAAAGACATAATGCTTCAAATAGAAAGACCGTTTGTGTTTGGGGGAATCAGGGAAGGTTTTCATATTTCATGGCCAGTTGAGCTGGACTTCCTAGGACAGGTCGTTTTCATCCAATGCAGATTGACTGGGGATAAGCAGTTGGTAAGCAAGATGGAAGGAACTCTTGAACAAAGGTCAGTGACAGGAAATATAGCCACATTATTTAGTGTTTATTTGCTTTGATTGTATGTCTACCAGGCAACGCCAACCTGTTCTTAAGGTTGTTGATTCACTTGATAAGTACACAAATTAAGTGAGTTTGAGACCGAACATTTCCAAGTGGAAAAACATTTCACTTTCAAAGTGTTTCTCAGTTATTTTCTACAAGGTGCCATATCCTCTCCACTCAGAACTGGATCCTTCATGTCCTGTTCCTGCCTCTGCTTCCCATGGACCTATGAGGGTGTTGCTGCCCCAGAGACACCCACTGAGATGTTGAGGGGGAAAGCACAGCCTCTCTCTTCACCACACAACCTAAATGAAGAGCAGGCTCTCCCCTGGAATCGTCACAGAACAACAGAAGTTAATTTGCCAGCCTTCCGAACTTTTCTCCTGGTTTGAAGATAACAATAGGGGAGAACAGCAGGATATCACTGCTTCCTTTGTGGTTGCCCTCACAGCTGTACCTTACATACATCCTTGGGGATCTTTACATGGCATGAGTTTGCCCAGATCCCAGTCTTTCTCAAGGTCACAAAACAGCCCAGCACCTCAACCAGGAGACTTCTAGTGTATCTTAACCTTGCCATCTGGACCAGCTTCCAGAGACCCGATTGCCTCTCCAACAGTCTAGGACAAAACTTCAGTTTGATCTCAGCCTAGAATGCCTGAAATGCTCCTAGAGATACTCTTTATCTGCTGACAGAGGCATTTGCTCCCAGTGAGAAAATCAGGTTTTAATGTCAATGTCCAACCTGAAACAGATTTACTATGAGCTAAGGAAACCTAAGATTTTAAGGCATCTTTCAAGACTTCCTATGTGATTTTATGCTTGTGGTTTCGTATCTTTTTTTCTTAAAGAATCCCCCCTCACAAATGGTATGAGTTTCAGGCACCACAAAACCTAGATCTGACTGTCCTTCCAATACTAGAGTTTTAGAGTTTTTCATCTGAAGTTACATCACCCGTGAGACCTTCCCAGTCCCAGGCTAGAGCAAGCTCCCAACTCTCACCCAACCCTTTTCCATGTCCCACAGCCATCCTGTGGTGAGACTCTTTTCTCATATCCTTTCTACTGTAGAGTTGGCCCTCCATATCTGTGGATGCAGAACCTACAGACATGGAGGTCCAACTGTACTACATCTTTTTATATAAAGGACTTGAGCATCCATGGATTTTGGTCCCCATGGAGGATCCTTAACCAATCCCCTGCAGATACCAGGGACAACTGTACTGTTTTCAGTTTGTCGTTACCTACAGGATGTCATCAACAAGAACATAGACACAGACACACTGACACACCATACACACATCTCCAGGATCTCGTTGATGTATAGCAAACTGTTTAAATGCACAGAGAAAATGTTCTTTGGAAATAAATATTTATTGTTTTGGCAAGGTTTGTGAAAAGGGAAGTAACCTGATCAGAACAAAGTTTTAGCAAAATTAACCACAGCATACATCATGGCAGGAGGGCAGATCAAGACCATATGCCCCATTTTTTTTTTCAGCCCAGATCCCTATGGGCCCTTAAGAACAAGTTTCCATGACTTGGGGTCACTGAAACTCTTTACATGATATAGGAGCAGCATCTTCACTGATGACTTCAGCCCTAGGCTGTAGAAGGATGACTGCTCTGAATCTGAGTTCAGATTCTGGAAAATAAAAGCTGAACTTGGGGAACTTCTTCCCTCTCATGAATTGCAGTGGACATCTTTCCCCCAAGATTCCACACCTTGATGAACTGAAAAGCAGAACACAGACTCTTTTCCTAATGTGTACTACTTAGATTTTCAATGGACTCATCAAAGCTCCTAGGGCTGTTCTGAAAGTGTCTGGGTCTCTCTGTTCCCAAATCCCTAGTGAAACTGGCCTCCAAGAGGCATTTGAAGTCTGCATACCATGGAGATCTGCCTTCAGTTAGAAGTACCCGGTGTTGTGGAAAGACCTTGAGCTCTAGACTTGACACATCTGCCTTTGACTGAGGGTGACTAAACTCTTGGCCTCTGTCTCCTCATCTCCAACCCATCTCACAGCATTGTCAGGGATATTAACTGAAATGTTATACCTAAAACACTTGATACTCAGTAAATACTCACTAAATGGTGGCTACTTCTATTAAGTTCTAAAACAGTTTGGGAAAGGTCATGCTTGAGAATCTTTGCTTTAGTTCAACTGTATTATAATTTTCTTGCTTGGGGTTCCCTGATTATAAATGTGAAAAAGTTTAAATGAGTATGTATGTGAAAATTACTGTGTTACAAACTGATTTTTACCTGATATCATACCATATCATTTCTTTCTAAATGTAGAAAACGTCTCTACTCTATATAATATATTGACCAGGCTCTGGAAAAAGCTCTTCAGGAATAATTAATTTTAAAATCTGTATTAAATATATTTGTGCACATGCTTATAAAAATCACAATTCAAAACATTAAATATGTATATAAATATATACTTTCTCTCTCTTCAGAGGCAACCACACACTTTAACCATTTCATAAGGGCGAAGGAGTCATCACAGAAGATAGCAAAATGTACAGAGCTACGTTTTCAGCATCTTAATACTTCCTGACATTGAGAACATTATACGGAAATGTAAGTAGAAATGACAGTCTGATACTTATAACTTTAGAAATGAGATACAGAAAATACAATTATTATCAGAGAACAGGATGGTATTTTGGGGGAGGAATTGCATTCCCTTCCAACTCGTCCCACATAAAACTTGTCATTTCACAATGAAAACTTGTTGCTCTAATACAGGGGTCTACAGACTTTTTCTGCAAAGGACCAGATAGCAAATGTTTAGGTTTTGCTGGCCAGATGGTCTCTACTACACAACAAGCTGCCAGATTTGGCTCAGGGTCTTTAGTTTGCCAAGCACTTTTTAAAAATAACATATGACAAAAGGAAGAACACAAAACAAGGATAAAAGAACCTGCAGGAGGAGATGATAAAGTTACAGAGAGAGAGGTATTGCAAAAAAAGAGGACAGTGGTAGTACAGAATGGAGTTCATGCTCTTTATCCATTCATTCCTATCACTCTATGGCAGAAGACTTCCATCTCAGGGTATAACGCTGGGTATATTGATGCCAGGTAACTTGCTTTATTAGGAATCGCAGCAACTGACCTCTGAGAAAATTCCATGTTTCAGAGGAGAGATAAATAAGCATTTTATCCCAGCCTCTTTCCCAGTCAGCATAATGACACCACCACAAACTCCATGAACCTAGCATAAAGAGACACATTTGCTGCTTAATGCTACTTAGTTTGTGTTATTTAAATCTGGAGCCTGAGCTTTGTGAATTCGTGATGGAACAACTTTGGCAAATAGAAAAATAAACTTTGCTTCAGTGGAAGCTTAGTCTGGAGGCCCAGTGGACATTTCACAGCAGTAAAATCCATGCAAAATGAATTTGGGCAAGAATAGTGTGTCTAAGATATCAATTTGCCCCAAAAATATATTTATAGGCTATTATTACATCTAGGGGAAAAAAGCACTAGATTGAAAGTGTAAAATTTCACTGATAAAAATGATCCATTCTCAAATGTCAACCAACATTAACAGGGAGAATTTGACACTTTTAAATAAAAAATGATGCGTAAATTACACAAGAAATCTATGGAGACACCTTCAGTTCTTATTTTCTCCTCTATCCTGCTCTAAAACATACAATAAATCTTTTTCAATTGGTGAGGTTTAATCTGTGTGTATAAGGAGACTTAGAGGCAGTGCCTTTTCTTCCTGGGCACCTGTGTGCAGGGCTTTTATCAGATATTGATTTTGAAAGTGATATCACACCAGAAGGTACATTGATATGGTGTCGGGTAAAAGAAAACGGCCAAGAATATTTGCAGTCTAATCAAACCTCTGTCCAAGCCCCACACTATGATGAAATCCAATCAATAGAGACGATTAAATGACACATACGGAGTCACCAATATTAAATACACTCCATTTCCTGTACAAGAGCTTGATGACACAAAGTGGACAAGATAAAACTTGACTCTGCAGGTTTATTTACAGGATCTGTGCTATATATAAATGTGATTATGAAAATTTGACTCAGTCACTATTTGCCTTACAAATTAAGGTGCCAACTGGGCATCTACAAACCACCTGTGATGGATAGACGATGAAGGGGAGCAAATCATAGAGGGTATGATTTGACAATAATCATTTGGAGGAGACCAGTATTTATTTTAACATCTGGTATTTGGTTTTATGATGGAAGACACACAGGAGACAAGGAAATAATAAGACTAACAATAAAAATAGGTATGATTTATTGAGAGTTTGCTATGAGCCAGCCAATGTGCTAATTGCGTTACAATTATTATTTCATCTACAAATATCATCTCACTAGATTTTCAGGGTTGAGGAAACTAAGATTAAGATGCATTCAGTGGTATAGTAGTGGGAGAGATGAAAATTGCACTCATCATTGCCTGACTCCAAAAGGCAGGCTCTCCAACAGCATGACCCAAATCCATTGCTAGTTGTGACTATGATCTTGGAAAACCTATCTATGTCTGTTTCACTGTAGTCTTCTTCTTCTGTAAAGTGAGAGGCTTGAACTAACTAACCTACAGCATCTCTCTTGATCTAAATGTCTAAGAATTGGTGGTTGCACCATGCCTGACTGCTAGGTATTTATAAATTGTGAATAATATCACCTCATCAAAATTGCTCATTTATTGTTAAGAAAAGGTATGTTTTCAAGGGTCTCAAATTTTTTGCTCCTTATTTTAAGAGGGATGACACACTAAGAAAATAAGAAAAAATATTTGGAGACAAGGCTTAGTTCACTGGATTCAGTAGTATTTTTGAACTTTCTGCCAGGGGAACCCTTTAGTGGCTTGGTATGGTGCAGATTATGGGAGAAGCTGGCTAGTTCCAACTACCAAGTACTTCTCCTTAGACTCAGGCAGTGGGCCTCAGCATTTTTTCTCATCAGATTATCTCACTTTTGAAAAACAAAATCATTGTGCTCTCAATTTAATAAAGCTCTGAAAAGTAAATTAAATATACACACTTCATCATTTTAAAATATTTTACAAAACACATATATGGCTTACCATGTGCCAGATACAATTTGAAATGCTTTATAAATATTAATGTATTTCTTGCTCATAACAACCCATGGGGTAGGTACTGTTACATTATCCCCATTTTTTTCTTTTTTTTTTTTTTGGCTGCATCACGAGGCTTGTAAGATCTTAGTTCCCCCACCAGGGATTAAACCCCACCAGACATTGAACCTGGGCCCTCGGCAGTGAAATCTCAGAGTCCTAACTACTGAACCTCCAGGGAATTCCCAACATTATCCCCATTTTGCAGATGCAGAAACTAAGACAGGGAGAAGTCAGTAGCCCATCTAAAGGCATCCAGGTGAATGGACATACAGAACCAGGATTTGAACTGAGGCATCTGGCTCTAGAGAACTGGCCCATAGCCACTAAGCTCAGCTGTTCCTGCTGTGCTTGGGAAGAAGTTTTATAACGGAGGTAAACATTTTTAAAGATGTTTACAAGAAGTAAAATAAAAAGCCTTTTATGCTATTGAAAGGTATGGTAGGAAGGCAATAAACCTATAGAAAGTATTTCCCTTGAAGAAGATCAGACTAAATTCACTCTGGAGAAAGGACAGGAACAGATATAGCCACAAATTCAATTCACACAAATCCTCAGACAGCTGGCAGGCAATTATGAATTTTGACTACTTTTACCACTACTGACATTTTGGACACATAAGCGAGTATTAGGAAGTATTTCACCAGAATTCAAAATATCAGGCAAAACTTCTGGACAGTGGCTTCTTTAAGAAAAATCTAATTCGGTGATCATTCTCAGAGTAATATATTTTTTATGTTTTTAAGAGCAAGAATAAGAATGAAAAATATCTGCTTGCTTAACTTAGTAACCTGATTCTATCAATAGTTAATTCCTGCCCTTTGCCTAAGAGGCATCATGGCCACCAGCCTCACCTATGTCATAGTTACTTTTTTGTCTGCCCTTTTTTTGGTCTCTTTTCCCCCTGGAAGGTAATCTCACTGATTTCCTTTGTCTAGTTATGCAAAATAGCAAATGTCAAAGCTTGGAAACTGGTAATTTGGCAATTTTAGACAATCACCTCATAACCACGTTTTAGTACACCTTTGAAGCAGGAGAAGTTCAAAGGCTTTGAAAAGACAACTCTTGCTTTGCCTGTTACTATGAGTCATTTGAAGTAATTGGTCTTGTCTGATGTATGTTTTGAACTGAGGAAGTAGAGCTTTATTACCACAATCAGATACAGGTTTTTAGCCGAGGAAGTGGAGTTTTCCTCACAGATGTAGATGCATGCTTGATAAGGCTGAAAACAGACAGATGTGCCTCTATGCACAAGGGAAGAGGTGTGGAGAAGGAACCAAATAAAACAGTTGAGAAAATTCCATGAAGCTACGGTAAAGTGCTTTTGGAAGCCATCCCAGTTAGGAAATTTCTCACAAGCAAGCAACTCATAATTTAGACGCAGGCTTTAGACTTTAATTTTGATACCTACCCAAACCTACCTATTATCCTCATTATGTTAAAAGTGGGTCAGTGATTTGCAGATAAGTAAACTGGGTAAAGGAAAATCATCTTCTTAAAAGAATATTAACTAATCTTTTTACTTCTCTTTTACAAATATGGCTCCTAAAGTCAGCTTTGCTTCATTAGGTTTTTTTATAGTGAAGACTGATGTTTCAGAAGCTATCTCATGAAAAATAAATGGCAAAATGTTCAACTGCAGAGAATATAACCATTTATGTTAATTTCTTTTGGCACCTTCCTTCAATAACATTTATTAATGGTTTTCCATGTGTGTATATGTGTGTAAATAAAGGAAGAAGACCAAAAATGAAATAAAACAAAACAAAAAAACTGAAGCAAATATACATACACAAACATTTCAAACAGAAAGAAAAGAAAGTTTAGTTATCTTTTTAAATATTCCTCATAAAACACATTAGATCAACAAATATATATTGAATGCTTATAGTGGGTCAGAAACTGGGCCAGAAAATAGAATACATAGATTATCACAATCCCTTTCTCAAGGAGTTTACAATCTAGCAGGCAAAAGGACAAAATGGCATGTATAATAATAAACAGAAGTCATCAAAGGGAAGCGTGCACAGGAGACAGCAGACTATGGCTTCCTGAAAAAAGTTAGTTAACTACTTGGATCTTAATGAAGTCAGTGCTGCGGCATGGACTTTCCAGGAAAAGGAAATAGTCTATGCTAAGGTACAGAAACATGAAAGGGTATAATCTATATCCAAACCACCCACACTTAGTGTAGCTGGAATTTGGGAGAGAATCTTTGAGAGGATAGAGACTTCCCTGGTGGTGCAGTGGTTAAGAATCCGTCTGCCAATGCAGGGGACACGGGTTTGAGCCCTGGTCTGGGAAGATCCCACATGCCACGGAGCCTGTGCACAACAACTACTGAGCCTGTGCTCTAGAGCCCGCGAGCCACAACTACTGAGCCCATGTGCCACAACTACTGCAGCCCACATGCCTAGAGCCCAAGCTCTGCAACAAGAGAAGCCACGGCAATGAGAAGCCCGTGCACCGCAAGGGCTAGAGAAAGCAACTAGAGAAAGCCTGCGCAGCAACGAAGAGCCAAAGCAACCAAAAACAAATAAATAAATTTATTTTTTTTAAAAAAGAGGATGGGGCTTCCCTGGTGGCGCAGTGGTTGAGAATCCACCTGCCGATTCAGGGGATGCGTGTTCGTGCCCCGGTCCGGGAAGATCCCACATGCCGCAGAGCGGCTGGGCACTGTGAGCCATGGCCGCTGAGCCTGCGCGTCCGGAGCCTGTGCTCCGCAACGGGAGAGGCCACAACAGTGAGAGGCCCGCATACCGCAAAAAAAAAAAAAAAAAAAAAAAAGAGGATGAAGAGTGAAAGGGGAGGGAAAATTGATAAGAAAGGAGATGGACACATGGACACACTGGAATCACAGAGGAGAATAAGGTGACATCTTAGGACAAGTGAGAGACAGCAGAATTTGAGCAAGATGAATAGGAATGGTCACAGAATTGAGGAGACACACTAGAGTGATTTTTCAATCATTCAGTGATAGAATAGAAAGTAAAATGTATGGAAGAGAAGAAGAAGAGGAAAGAGTCCTAGAAGACGCCCCCCCTTTCAGAAACATTTGTCATTTTGTTTATGTACATTCATTAAGTCCTTATTTGGTTAAGATCTGCCCACTTCTCCCCAGATTGACAGCTCTTCAATTTATCTCCTGGTTCATCAAACTCTCTGACAACTCAGTATTAGTTGAGCAACTGATTAAAAATATAAACGATAAAATTCTAAATTTATTGAGATAGTGCAAATTATTTTGAGCTACTTCTTTGACATTGAGTTCTAGCATTTCACTTATAAAAAATAAATATTTTGGGCTTCCCTGGTGGCGCAGTGGTTGAGAATCCGCCTGCCGATGCAGGGAACACGGGTTCGTGCCCCGGTCCGGGAAGATCCCACGTGCCGCGGAGCGGCTGGGCCCGTCAGCCATGGCCGCTGAGCCTGCGCGTCTGGAGCCTGTGCTTCGCAGCGGGAGAGGCCACAACAGTGAGAGGCCCGCATATCACAAAAAAAAAAAATAAAAAAAATAAAAAAAATAAATAAATATTTGGCAGAAAGTCAATACTTTAACATGCTATTTGTCATTCACACTTTAATAGGAATAAAGAGTATCCTAATTGGTCTTAAGATGGAGAAAGAGGAGAATTGAAGAGAGCTATCAAGAAAGAAGAGCAGAGATTGCCTTATAAAGGAGGTGGATGCAAAAGAGATAAGGGAAAATTTTGTGAAGGGCCAGTTAGAGCTGAAGGGAGGACAGTAAGGAACTATGAAAGGGCATAGTATTCAGGGAGTCACAAAAAAGTCAATGCTACTGACACAGGTACTTCCTCTTCCTGTTAATGGTCTTCTTATTTATTAACCAACTTTGGTAACATTTGTTTTAAATTAAGGCAACATTTATATACAATGAAATGTGCACACTTAAGTGTATAATTCAATGATTTTTAACTAATATATACAACCCTGTACCCAATGCAGAGAACACTTCCATCATACCAGACATTTCCTTCATGCTGCCCTACAATCATTCTCAGGACTCATAGGCAGCTACTGCTCTGATTTCAATCAATACATACAACTTTTACCTTGTATGTGAAATGTTTACAAATTGTATCATATGGCATGTACTCTATTGTGTCTGGATTCTTTTATTCAACCAAATGTTTTGCTGTTTGTGTTGTTGCTTAATTCTTCAGTGTTATTCATTATACAGTGCCATATTCTATTATAAATACTAAGTAGAATTCCATCATATGAATATATCAGAATTTATCCTTTTTTCTCTTAAGGATATTTGGGTTTTAGCAGTTTGGGGCTACTATGAATTGCTATAAACATTTCGGCACACTGCTGTTTGTGAACATATGCTTCATTTCTCTTGTAAATACTTCAGAGTGGAATTTCTGGGAAGTGGGTTGATGGAGTATGTTTAACTTTGTAAGAAACAGCCAAACAGTTTTCCAAAGGGGTGTACTGCTTTGTACCCCCACCGGTAACATATGAAAGTTATAGTTCCTCCAAATCATCACATTTAGTATTATCAGTCTTTAATTTAGTTCTTCAAATGAGCATGAAGTGGTTTTTATTTAACCCAAGTGGAGAATGGTTCAGTGGGCTTTTGGCTTGCCATATCTTTTGATAACTGGCTGTTCAATTATCTAGCCTGTTTATATTGGCTAGTTAACATTTTATTAATGATTTTTAGAAATTATTTATGTATTCTGGGTGTAAATCCTCTGTCAGATATTTGGATTATGAATATTTTCTCTAGCCTGTGACTTGCATTTTTATTTTCATAATGGTATCTTTTGATAGACACTTTTTTAAAAATCACTTCGGTGAAATTCATTTTAAAATTTAATCTTCTTTATGTCTATTGCTTTTTGTTTCCTTGTCAAGAGATATTCACATAACCCAAGGTCATAAAGGTATTCTCACTTTTTTTTTTTAAGATTATTGCTTTAAAAAAAAAAGATTATTGCTTTAGATTTTACTTTCAGGTATATGATCCATTTCTAATATTTGTGCATATTGGGAAGTAGACATGGTAAATTTCATTCCATGTGTTTATACAGTTGCTATAGACCATTTGTTGAAAAAGAATTTCCTTTATGAAATCAGATTAGTGATTGCCTGATGGTGGGAGTAGGAGCAGGGATTGACAGCAGACTTTTGGGGATGATAGAAATATGCTAAAATGATGGTGGTGATGGTTGCCCAACCATAAAAAAAAAAAAAATTCTCTCTCCATTGAATTGCCTTCACACCTTTGTCTAAAATCAATTGACATTTATGTGTAGATTTATTTCTAGACTGTCTAGTCTGTTCAGCTGAGTTGTGACTCTATTCTTATGCAAATTCCACCCAATCTTGATTAGGTTGGCCTTAAAATAATTATTAAAATCAGATAATATGAAATTTGCAATTTTGTTCTTCAAGATTGTTTCTTCACAATTTTCAAGATTGTTTCAACTAATCTAGATACATCATTTGTATTTCCATACAACATTTAGAATCATCTTATTAATTTCTACAAAATAGCCCACTGTGATTTTAATTTGCATTGAAGTGAATCTACAAATTATTGGAGGAAAAGTGACATCTTAACAACAATGAGTTTTTCAATCCAGTAACACAATATATCTCTCCTTATTTTATATCCTTTTAAATTTATCTCAGCAACATTTTGGAGATTTTGATGTACAGGTTTTACTTGTCTTTGGTTAATTTTATTCCAAAGTTTTAAATAATTATTCATACAAATTATATTTTATTTATTAATTAATAAAATCAGTTTTAGTGAATTGTATTCTTGAACTTGCTAAAATCACTTATTATTTTTAGTAAAATTTTGTAGACTCCTTAGTCTACACTATACTCTATACAATCACATAATCTGCAAAGAAACAGTTTTATTCTTCCCTTCCAGTCATCACACTTTCTATTATTTTCTTGCCTTACTACACTTGTTCTGACCTCTAATAAAACATTGATAGAAGTAGTTAAAGTAAGATTGTTTTTTTTTTTTTTTTTTTTTTTTTTGCGGTATGCGGGCCTCTCACTGCTGTGGCCTCTCCCGTTGCGGAGCACAGGCTGCGGACGCGCAGGCTCAGCAGCCATGGCTCACGGGCCCAGCCGCTCCGCGGCATGTGGGATCCCCCCGGACCGGGGCACGAACCCGTGTCTCCTGCATCGGCAGGCGGACTCTCAACCACTGCGCCACCAGGGAAACCCAGTAAGATTGTTTTATTGTTCCTAATCTTAGTAGAAAATATTCAATATTTTACCAATAAAAATGATGTTGATTTTTATATGCATGCTCTTTATCAGATTGAAGATGTTTCTTTCTATTCCTAGTGTCCTATACTTTTTTTTTTTCCTTCATGAATGAGTATTGAATTAGATCAAAGTCTATTTCTGCATCTGTTGAAAGGGCCATATGTTTTTATTTTTATTTTTGCTGTTAATATGGTGAAATGACTTGATTGACTTTTGGCTATTAAACCAACCTTGCATTTCTGTGATAAAGTCCACTTGCTCCTGATGGATATATAGATATAGATATACATCTATAGCAGTATTATACACAATAACCAAAAGGTGGAAACAACCTGTATGTTCTTGGACGGATGTGATACAGATGTGATACATAAAAAAATATGTCACATACATACAATGGAATATTATTCAGCCTCAGAAAGGAATGAAATTCAGATACATGGTACAACATGGGTGAACCTTGAAAATAGTATGCTAAGTTAAATAAACCAGACACAAAAGGAAAAATATTATATAACTCCACTTATATGAGGTACTTAGAATAGTCAAATTGATAAAGACAGAGAGCAGAAGAGTGGTTCCAGGGGTTGGGAGAAGAGGGTAATGCAGAGTTATTCTTTAATGGTACAGAGTTTTACTTTGAATGATAAAAAAAATTTCTGGAGATGCATAGTAGTAATTGTTGCACAACAGTGTAAATGTACAAAATGCTACATTTGTAGCATATTTGTACTACGCAAATAAGTTGTACACTTGAAAATGGTTAAATTTTTTATTGCATATACTTTTCTACAAGAAAAAATAAATACTAAAAATAATAAAATATTTGAAAATGATATAGTAATAAAACATTTTTAAAGATGGTAGCATTCCTGATGGAATGACTTAATGAATGACTGTGATAACAGATCCCTTACTAAATCTCTACCTCCTTCTGACCTGCAGAGTCTGTGTAGGGTGGTAACTACAGCATCTGCCAGCTGGTGAAACCTGCTGGAGAAAATCTCACGAGGAGACACACTGATTCTTTGACAAGTGTATTCATATTAGCTAGTCCCTAAGTCCGTCTTGATCATCTTTTTATTTCATCTTTCTTTGCCATTTTCCAGAACCTATGCTCAAATTTTACCACTTTCTCTAAATTTCAGACCCCATGCCTGCCTTCCTCATTGTCAGAAGAGAACTTTTCTTCTCATTTATTGAGGAAGTAGAGAGTTTCTGTTAAGAGATTTTTCTAATTCCCTCTCTTATCTTTCACAATTCAGTTACTCCTTTGCCTGACTTAGTCTTCAGTCTCAAAGAAAATGTTATCTCTCTTCCTTTACAAAAATAGCTGTTATTTCTATTGCACTTACTATATGCTTGGGATGCATACAGGCACAACACATGACCCCAGCCACCTGTGGTGGGTCCTAATATTACCCCAATTTTACAGATGTGGAAACTGAGGCACAGAGAGCTTCAGCAATATGCCCATGGCTACAACTAGGAAATGCTGGAGATAAGATACACATTCAGTTAGGATGCTCTTAATTGCCTCTTTTATAATGAGTCTATTACATCTTCCTTTAGGAAACTCATTCAATTCAATATGTCTTTCAATTTAGATGTATACATTCTCTTTTCCATTACATTATATTCACACATTACAAACAAGTTTTCATTCCCCCCTATATTTTGGGTGTACACACACACACACAAACACACATACACACACACACACACACACACACACACACACACACACACACAATTCCAGCCTCCTTTCAAAGCTATCACCTCCCCTCTCATCTTACTTTTTCCTGTTAGAAGAGTTGTTTATAATTCACTTCGTAAATAGGTTTTAACCACTGGCTACAAACCAACTTCTTGTTCCAAGTCTACCCCAAGACCAACTGAACAAAGGTCACTATTGTCCTAATGGTACAATCAATGGGGATCTGTTTTCACTATTCATTCTGCTGATCTCTTTACCACTATTACCTACTTTTATTTAATTAGAGTATAATTTCTTTATAACTTTGTGTTAGTATCTGCCATACAATGAAGTGAATCAGCTACATTTATACCTATATCCCTTCCCTCTAGGACTTCCTTCACACCCCCCATCCCATCCATCTAGGTCTTCACAGAGCACCAAGCTGAGATTCCTGTGCTTTATAGCATGTTCGCACTAGCTATCTATTTTACTCATGATAGTGTATATATGTCAATCCTAATCTCCCAATTCGTCCCACACTCCCCTTCCCCTGCTGTGTCCACATGTCCATTCTTTACATCTACATCTCTATTTCTGCCCTGCAAATAGGTTCATCTGGACCATTTCTTTAGATTCCCCATATATGTGTTAATATACAACATTTGTTTTTCTCTTTCTGGCTTACTTCACTCTGTATGACAAATTCTAGGTCCATCCAAATCTCTACAAATGACCCTTTTTATGGCTGAGTAATATTCCATTGTATATATTTACCACATCTTCTTTATCCATTAATCTGTCATTGAACATTTAGGTTGCTTCCATGTCCTGGCTATTGTAACTAGTGCTGCAATGAACACTGGGATACATGTGTCCTTTTGAATTATGGTTTTCTCAGGGTATATGTCCAGTAGTGGGATTGCTGGGCCATATTGTAGTTCTATTTTTAGTTTTCTAAGGAAGCTCCATACTGTTCTTCATAGTGGTTGTATCAATTTATATTCCCACCAGCAGAAGCAGGAAAAACTGCAAATCTTCAGCCTGTAGAACGAAAATCACATTTACAGAAAGATAGACAAAATGAAAAGGCAGAGGATTATGTACCAGATGAAAGAAAAAGATAAAACCCCAGAAAAACAACTAAATGAAGTGGAGATAGGCAACCTTCCAGAAAAACAATTCAGAATAATGATAGTGAAGATAATCCAGGACCTTGGAAAAAGAATGGAGGCAAAGATCGAGAAGATGCAAGAAATGTTTAACAAAGACCTAGAAGAATTAAAGACAAACACCTAGAAGAATTAAAGAACAAACAAACAGAGATGAACAATACAAAAACTGAAATGAAAAATACACTAGAAGGAATCAATACTGAAGCAGAAGAACGGTTAAGTGACCCAGAAGACAGAATGGTGGAATTCACTGCTGCAGAACAGAATAAAGAAAAAAGAATGAAAAGAAGTGAAGACAGCCTAAGAGACCACTGGGACAACATTAAATGCACCAACATTCACATTATAGGGGTCCCAGAAGGAGAGGAGAGACAGAAAGGACCCAAGAAAATATTTGAAGTGATTATAGTCAAAAACTTCCCTAACATGGGAAAGGAAATAGCCACCCAAGTCCAGGAAGTGCAGAGAGTCCCAGGCAGGATAAACCCAAAGAGAAACATGCTGAGAAACACAGTAATCAAATTGACAAAAATTAAAAACAAAGAAAAATTATTAAAAGCAAGAAGGGAAAAATGTCAAATAACATATAAGGGAACTCCCATAAGGTTAACAGCTGATTTCTTAGCAGAAACTCTACAAGCCAGAAGGGAGTGGCACCATATACATAAAGTGTTGAAAGGGAAGCACCTACAACCAAGATTACTCTACCCAGCAAGGATCTCATTCAGATTTGATGGAGAAATCTAAAGCTTTACAGACAAGCAAAAGCTCAGAGCATTCAGCACCACCAAACCAGCTCTACAACAAATGCTAAAGGAACTTCTCTAAGTGGGAAACACAAGAGAAGAAGAGAACCTACAAAAACAAGCCCAAAACAATTAAGAAAATGGTAAAAGGAACATACATATTGATAATCACCTTAAATGTGAATGGATTAAATGCTCCAACCAAAAGACACAGGCTCGCTCAATGGATACAAAAACAAGACATATATATATATGCTGTCTACAAGAGACCCACTTCAGACCTTGGGAGACATACAGACTGAAAGTGAGGGGATGAAAAAAGATATCCCATGAAAATGGAAATCAAAAGAAAGCTGGAGTAGCAATACTCATATCAGATAAAGTAGACTTTAAAATAAAGAATGTTACAAGAGACAAGGAAGGTCATTATATAATGATCAAGGGATCAATCTAAGAAGAAGATATAACAATTATAAATATATATGCACCCAACATAGGAGCACCTCAATACATAAGGCAAATGCTAACAGCTATAAAAGAGGAAATCGACAGTAATGCAATAATAGTGGGGGACCCTAACACCTCACTTATACCAATGGACAGATCATCCAGACAGAAAATTAATAAGGAAACACATGTTTTAAATGCCACAATTGACCAGATAGATTTAATTGATCTTTATAGGACATTCCATCTGAAAACAGCAGATTACACTTTCTTCTCAAGTGCACATGGAACATTCTCCAGGATAGATCACATCTTGGGTCACAAATCAAGCCTCAGTAAATTTAAGAAAATTGAAATCATATCAAGCATCTTTTATGACCGCAATGCTATGAGATTAGAAATCAATTACAGGGAAAAAAACGTAAAAACAATAAACACATGGAGGCTAAACAATACGTTACTAAATAACCAAGAGATCACTGAAAAAATCAAAGAGGAAATCAAAATGTACCGAAAGACAAATGACCATGAAAACATGATGATCTGAAACCTATGGGATGAAGCAAAAGCAGTTCTAAGAAGGAAGTTTATAACAACACAATCCTACCTCAAGAAAAAAGAAAAATCTCAAATAACAATCTAACCTTACACCTAAAGGAAATAGAGAAAGAAGAATAAACAAAACTCAAAGTTAGTAGAAGGAAAGAAATCATAAAGAGCAGAGCAGAAATAAATGAAATAGAAGCAAAGAAAACAATAGCAAAGATCAATAAAACTAAAAGCTTCTTCTTTGAGAAGATAAACAAAATTGATAAACCTTTAGCCAGACTCATCAAGAAAAAGAGGGAGAAGACTCAAATCAATAAAATTAGAAATGAAAAAGGAGATGTAACAAATGACACTGCAGAAATACAAAAGATTATTAGAGATTACTACAAGCAACTCTATGCCAATAAAATGGACAACCTAGAAGAAATGGACAAATTCTTAGAAATGCACAACCTGCCAATACTGAACCAGGAAGAAATAGAAAGTATGAACAGACCAATCACAAGCACTGAAATTGAAACTGTGATTTTAAATTTTCCAACAAACAAAAGTCCAGGACCAGATGGCTTCACAGGTGAATTCTATCAAACATTTAGAGAAGAGCTAAAACCCATCCCTCTCAAACTCTTCCAAAAAATTGCAGAGGAAAGAACACTCCCAAATTCATTTTATGAGGCCACCGTCACCCTGATACCAAAACCAGAAAGAGATACTACAAAAAAAACAAAATTACAGACCAATATCACTGAAGAATATAGATGCAAAAATCCTCAACAAAATATGAGCAAACAGAATCCAACAGTGCATTAAAAGGATCACACACCATGATCAAGTGAGATTTATCCCAGGGATGCAAGGATTCTTAAATATACTCAAATCAATCAATGTGATACACCATATTAACAAACTGAAGAATAAAAACCATATGATCATCTCAATAGATGCAGAAAAATCTTTTGACAAAATTCAACACCAATTTATGATAAGAACTCTCCAGAAAATGTGCATAGAGGGAAACTACCTCAACACAATAAAGGCCATAAAGGACAAACCCACAGCAAACATCATTCTCAATGGTGAAAAACTGAAAGCATTTCCTCTCAGATCAGGAAAAAGACAAGGATGTCCACTTTTGCTACTAGTATTCAACATAGTTTTAGAAGTCCTAGCCATTGCATAAAAGGAATACAAATTGGAAAAGAAGAAGTAAAACTGTCACTCTTTGCAGATGACATGATACTATACGTAGATAATCCTAAAGATGCCACCAGAAAACTACTAGAGCTAACTAATGAATTTGGTAAAGTTGCAGGATACAAAATTAGTGCACAGAAATCCCTTGCATTCCTATACACTAACAATAAAAGATCAGAAAGAAAAATTAAGGAAATAATCCCATTCACCACTGCAACATAAAGAATAAAATACCTAGTTATAAATCCACCTAAGGAGGTAAAAGACCTGTAGTCAGAAAACTATAAGACACTGATGAAGGAAATCAAAGATGACACAGACAGATGGAGAGATATACCATTTTCTTGGATTGGAAGAATCAGTATTGTGAAAATGACTATACTACCCAAAGCAATCTACAGATTCATTGAAATCCCTATCAAATTACAATGGCATTTTTTACAGAACTAGAACAAAAAAAATCTTAAAATTTGTATGGAGACACAAAAGACCCTGAATAGTCAAAGCAATCTTGAGGGAAAAAAATGGATCAGGAAGAATCAGACTCTCTGGCTTCAGACTATACTACAAAGCTACAGTCATCAAAACAATATGGTACTGGCACAAAAATGGAAATATAGATCAATGGACAGGATAGAAAGCCCAGAGATAAACCCACTCACCTATGGTCAACTAATCTAGGACAAAGGAGGCAAAAAAACACAATGGAGAAAAGACACTCTCTTCAACAAGTGGTGCTGGGAAAACTGGACAGCTACATGTACAAGAATGAAATTAGAACAGTCCCTAACACCATACACAAACATAAACTCAAAATGGATTAAAGACCTAAATGTAAGACCAGACACTATAAAACTCTTAGAGGAAAACATAGGAAGAACACTCTTTGACATAAATCACAGCAAAATCTGTTTTGACCCACCTCCTAGAGTAATGGAAATAAAACCAAAAATAAACAAATGGGACCTAATGAAACTTAAAATCTTTTGCACAGCAAAGGAAACTATAAACAAGATGAAAAGACAGCCCTCAGAGTGGTAAAAAATATTTGCAAACGAATCAATGGACAAAGGATTAAACTCCAAAATATATAAACAGCTCATGCAGCTCAATATGAAAAAAAACAACAACCCAAACAAAAAATAGGAAGAAGACCTAAATAGACATCTCTCCAAAGAAAGCATACAGATGGCCAAGATGCACATGAAAAGCTGCTCAACATTACTAATTATTAGAGAAATGCAAATCAAAACTACAGTGAGGTATCACCTCACACCAGTTAGAATGGGCATCATCAGAAAATCTACAAACAACAAATGATGGAGAGGGTGTGAAGGAAAGGGAACCCTCTTGCGCTGTTGGTGTGAATGTAAATTGATACAGCCACTATGGAGAACAGTATGGAGGTTCCTTAAAGAGCTAAAAATAGAATTACCTAATGACCCAGCAATCCCACTACTGGGCATATACCCAGAGAAAACCATAATTCAAAAAGACACATGCATCCCAATGTTCATTGCAGCACTGTTTACAATAGCCAGGTCATGGAAACAACCTAAATGCCCATTGACAGATGAATGGATGAAGAAAATGAGGTACATATACACAATGGAATATTACTCAGCCATAAAAAGGAACCAAATTGGGTCATTTGTAGAGACGTGGACCTAGAGACTGTCATTCAGAGTGCAGTAAGTTTGAAAGAGAAAAACAAATATCATATATTAACACATATATGTGGAATCTAGAAAAATGGTACAGATAAACCAGTTTGCAAGGCAGAAATAGACACAGATGTAGAGAAAAAATGTACAGACACCAAGGGGGGATAGCGGGGGGGTGGGATGAATTGGGAGTTTGGGATTGACCTATGTACACTAATATGTATAAAATAGATAACTAATAAGAATCTGCTGTATAAAAATAAATAAATAAAATAAAAATCTAAAAAAAAAAAATTGTGTATATTCCCAACAACAGTGCAAGAGGGTTCCCTTTTCTCCACACCCTCTCCAGCACTTTTTGTCTGTAGATTTTTAAAAAAAAAATTTTTTGTGGTGCACGGGCCTCTCACTGTTGTGGCCTCTCCCATCGCGGAGCACAGGCTCTGGACGCGCAGGCTCAGCGGCCATGGCTCATGGGCCTAGCCGCTCCATGGCATGTGGGATCTTCCCAGACCAGGGCACAAACCTGTGTCCCCTGCATCAGCAGGCAGACTCTCAACCACTGCACCACCAGGGAAGCCGTCTGTAGATTTTTTGATAGCATTCCTTCTGATGGCCTAGTTTTATTGCCCCTCTTTCTTTTCTTAAATATTGATGTTCTCAAGAATCCTGATTTCTTATTCTCTTTCTTTCAAGTAGCTCTCCCAATATCTGCAACTTCATTAACCTTTGAACACTTCATTAATACATACATATTAGAAAGGTGGTGTTTACCTTCTTGCCCACTTGCAAAGGGATGGATGAAACAAATTTTGGTAGACTACCTCTAAGACTAAACTTAATCCCTGCTCTAATCTGGCAATTTTAGATACAATTAGCCCTTATTTGTTCATTAGTATGTTCCAGGCACTGTTCTAAGGGCTACGTAGGTTTTAATTCATTTCCTTCTCAAAATTATCACATGAGGTAGATACTATTATTATCCCTACGTGAGAGGTGAGAAATCTGAGACACAGAGAAGTTAAGTGAGTCACCCAAGGATTCCCACCTGGTAAATAGTAGAGCCAGGGTTCAAAATAAAACAGTGTAGTTCCAGAACCATTCTCTTACCAACCATGCCTCATAATGTTTTAACCACTGAATAATGTTATTGGCAGGACCATGGCACTAAACAACTCCTGGGCCTCTTTCCCATGGATCCTGCAGAGTCCCTGACCAACAGAAAGGAGATCTCTCTTTTTTATCCACTCTCACACAGATGAGAGAGGGACAATGACATTCTGAACTAAATCTTGTAATCTCAAATGTCATAAAACTATTGCTTATCCACTGTCATATAGATAAGAGAAAAGCAATGGCATTCTAAATAAGCAATGGATTTGGAGTAAGGTAAGAAAATAAAACTCATAATCTGCCCCCATCCTCTCAGACATCATAACATGGAGCTGTAAGATACATTTTCATTTCCTAGAGTACAGACTAGATGGAGAGATGCATTCAACAACCAGATAGATTCTGTTTTAATGTAAATCATATCATATCACTCCTCTGTATCTTACCCTTCAATGGCTTTCTACTACATTTTGAATAAATATTAAGTGTATTAATGTACACATACATTTCAGCATCACCAGACTCCCACCAGTTTCTCCAATCTCTGTGTTCACCTCTTTCCCTAGTTTACTATGTTCCTTTCACTAGTCTCTGTTTTCTCTGCCTGGGACACTCATCTTCCCATTCTTGGCAAAGCCAGCTCCTTTTTATCCTTCAGATCTCAGCTTAAATGTTATTTCCTTAAAGAAGCCTTCCTTGGTCACTGAATACAATTAGGTTGCCCTCCACTTCCAATTACTGTCTAGCATCTCACTTTTACTTCCTATCATGATCCAAAATTGATCAATTAATTGCTAATAATTAAATTTTAAATGATTAATTCTTTGCCTACCCTACTAGTATGTAATCTCCTAATTTCAACACTACATTAATGATTAGCACAAAGCACAGAATAAAGCAGAAGCTAAGATATTTATTATACTAAGAAATACAAAGTGACATATTTCATGGAATTTCCCCCCCCAAATTCCTTTGTCTGCAAACTCATATAAGCCTTATCTTCCCAGGTATATTTACTTGAAAGAGCATGCACTTTAGAGTTGGACAGAAGTGGATTCATATCTACCTCTGTTACTTACAAACTGCATGATCTTTGGCATCATTGTAATTTTGAAATTTTCCCTCATTCGATAAGGAAAAAAATAATATTTACCTCATGGAGTTGGTGTGATTTTTCAGTGTAATAGTAAAATGACTAGTTCTATTCCTGGCACTTAGTCAACAGGTAATAAATGTTTGTTTTCTCTCTTCAGTCCCTTCCTACCCCCAGTGACACTCCCTTGCAAGCCCATGGATCACCCCAAACATATGAGAAAATAAGTCAACAAAAGCAATCTTTTTCAAGTTTCAAATATCTAAACCACATTCAGCCTTGTCTTTAAAATCCCAGAAAATTTAGTGAGGAGGAGAAGGATTATACAGAGGCAGAAGAGGAGAAGCAGGAAGCACAGGAGGAAAAGGTGAAGGAAAAATTGAGGAAGAAAAAATTAAAGTATTTCCCTCTTAAGAGGGTACTGACAGAGCATTCCAGTCTTGGCCGCATATTCACTGAAGACACACACAGAACATGGAAGCAGCTCTGAAAATGGGAAAGCATTTTTTTTTTAACATCTTTATTGGAGTATAATTGCTTTACAATGGTGTGTTAGTTTCTGCTTTATAACAAAGTGAATCAGCTATACATATACATATATCCCCATAATTCCTCCCTCTTGCATCTCCCTCCCACCCTCCCTATCCCACCCCTCTAGGTGGTCAGAGAGCACAGAGCTGATCTTAGCTTTTTAAGGAGATTTCTTGTTGACTCCATTGACACAATACCTCCTGCCAGGCCCTCTGTGCCTCAACATTTTTCAGAAATGAGCAGCTCTGTTCCAACAGTTTTGGCCAATGTGACCATTTCACAGATGCTATATGTTGAGGGAACATCTAGTCCCTTACTTTTTTCTTCCTTTGAGTTGATAGTAATCATGGATAGTTAAAGGCAAAACAACTCAATACTTAGAATTTTACAACTTGGTTACATTCCAGCATTTGTTTACTTATTAAAACAACTTATTGGCAGTTTGGGAGGAAGATTTTTTCCTATAGAAAAAGAATCTGAGGTATTTCTGGAGGCATATTTCAGATTCTCAAGGAGGACTTAGTAGGAAATAGTTTTTGCTACAATGTTTGACATGAGTCCAGACTATTCCTGGAACTCTCTTTATATAGAGACAACATACACAGACATCTTCAGAGGTTACCAGTAGGTTTAAAATGAATCTTAAATGTTCCCACTTAAGGAGGGCAGGGCTTCTAGTCTTAGGTGGGGACATCAGCCATTTTATCATATTTCTCCTCAGTGTCTCCAGTCTGTCTGCATTGGTATGTTTATAACAGAAGTAGCCTTGTGTGTCCTAAAAGATGAGACCTTTGGGTAATAATTGCCAGGTCATGGGGTGGATCCAGGATAGATGGCATTGCAGGTAAAAATAAGGATTCAGGTGCAAAATGAGATCACATAATATCTTGCTTTTTTTTTTTTTTTTTTTTTTTTGAGGTATGTGGGCCTCTCACTGTTGTGGCCTCTCCCGTTGCGGAGCACAGGCTCAGTGGCCATGGCTCACGGGCCCAGCAGCTCCGCGGAATGTGGGATCTTCCTGAACCGGGGCACGAACCTGTGTCCCCTGCATCGGCAGGAGGACTCTCAACCACTGTGCCACCAGGGAAGCCCAATATCTTGCTTTTAAATGACCTTTAGCTCACCTACAAACATAATGGTTTGCAAAATAAGTAAAAACTGTTACCAAGTTGCTCAGCAATGCTATCTTAAAATATCTCTAAGAGGGATAGTTTTAAACTGGAAGAGTTTTTAACAATCATCCTATGAGTTCAAATCAGATTTGATGAGGAGCAATGCAGAAAAGTCCTGAATCTTCAGAAATGTGCATCTGTTCTTAAGTTTAGGAATCATCGATCTGAAGTGCAGCTGAATGGGATAGATTCAGCAGCACTTTGAAGAATTTGAGTTTGTCAGTCAAAGTCAGATTTCACACATGGGGACTCACCTTATCCAGCAGGGCTTTTAGCACTGGTTCTTCCTGCAGTCCCTCTGTCAGGCACCCTGTATGACCTACTAAGACAGTCTCCTTCTGGCGGCTTTGCTTCATCTGTGCCTGTGAGGAACCCTGCAACATCATCTGGCTTCTCCTCAACCTCACTTTGACTTTAAGAAGACTGGCTGTAGTACATTTTCAGAACTGGTCCCAAAGCCCAAATCATGGAAAGATGGGATGATTTACTCCATCTTATTAAAAACTTAGACAATACATCGTTTTTCTTTTTTACTGTGGGAAAATGTGTAACAAAACTGTTCATGTGCTAGTGGTTTAATAGGAAGCCCAATGGATGCCTTTTACTCTTAAGTGTGGGTCTGGCATGTTCATAGGTTTGTGTTAATTCTCTTAACCGAGGGCTCTAGAATCCTGTGGCTTGACTATCATGATGTTGAAGAACAAAGAAAGCCCTAGTAGAAACGCCAGATTCCTATTTGCACAGGAATTTGGTGGGGAACTCATGGCCTATTTCTTTTTTTATTTTTTTTGGCTGTGTTGGGTCTTCGTGTCTGTGTTGGGTCTTCGTGTCTGTGTGAGGACTTTTTCCAGTTGCGGCGAGCGGGGGCCACTCTTTATCGCGGTGTGCAGGCCTCTCACTGTCGCGGCCTCTCCCGTTGCAGAGCACAGGCTCCAGATGCGCAGGCTCAGTAGTTGTGGCTCACGGACTTAGTTGCTCTGCGGCACGTGGGATCTTCCCAGACCAGGGCTCAAACCCGTGTCCCCTAACATTGGCAGGAAGATTCCCAACCACTGCGCCACCAGGGAAGCCCCATCATGGCCTATTTCCTTTCTACCTAGCCATGGCCCTCATGAATCCTGCTACTGCTGACCAAATCAGGTGTGTTCATAAGGCCTTCCCTTTTAATTTGAACCCCTACTGGTTTTCTTTCTTTCTTTCTTTCTGTGGAGGGGAGCCTTATTTCCCCCCACACACACACACTTTAGTTGGACTCAAGCTTGAGTCCAAACAAGACTACTCTGAGCAGATTCCACTGCTCTGTTACTCAGCTGGACGGGTCCCCTTGTGATGGCATTCCCCAGGACCCACTGGCTGGGATCCATAGCATTCCACCATTAGAACTGCTGACAAAGGTTTTTTTTGTTTGTTTTGTTTTGTTTTTAATACATTTTAATCTAATGCTTAAGGAAGGGAGGGATGTTTACTTGTATGAAACTTAGTTTATGGTGGGCTTATGTAAGATTCCCAGGACATTCAGAAAGCATGGGATCTAATGCTCTACATTCTCTGAAGGTAAAACAAAACAAAACAATAGACTTATTTCCCTTTTGTGTCTTCCTTTCTAACTCCCCCCCCCACCCTTTGGGAAAACATCACTCTTTCCAAATGGAAGCCTCTCTTCAGAAAAGGAGAAATCAAGTGACTAACATTCTTTCTTTTACAAGAGAAATAAAAATAACACACAAAGAAAGAACATTAAGTGATTTCCTTTCCAGTGATCTTTGACATGTTTTTATGAACCTACCTCCAGACTTCCCTACTCCCAAGACACAGCTTCTCACATCAGAGTTGCATTAAGAATAATAAAATTAATTAATTAGTGAATAAAAATGAGTCAGAAATTATACATTGTTAAGTTTTCTTTAAAATGTAGAACATTTTACATCCTTCTAAAAAAGAATGGCTTTCTGTTTTATCTAGCACAGATGCTATTTACAATAGGACAGAGTGAGATAACACAGATAAAATGGGACTTAACCAATTGGTGGACCTATTAAGAAGAAGAATATTAATATCATTTTCTTATCATCATCACCAAAAACTATAGCAAGTGACATTTATTGAGCCTGTTCCATATGCCTGACATCCTACCAACTTGTTTACACAAATAAAAAATTTAATAATTTAATCTTTAAAATAATTCTTTGATATAATTTAAGGGTTGGAAACTTATCTATAAGGGGCCAGATATTGAATATTTTAGGCTTTGCAGTCACATACGGTCTCTTAGATAGTCTTCATTGCTTTTGTTGTTTTGTTTTGTTTTTACAACTCATCACAAATATAAACACCATCTTTACCTCCTTGTCTACTCCAAAATAGGCCACATATCAGATTTGACCTGTGGGCTATAGTTTGCTGACCCCTGATTTTATCAAAATAAAACTTGTATCAGTTCCATTTACAGAGAAGGAAATTTAGACTTGGAGAAATTAAGTAAATCTGCCAAAGTTATATACTCAATAAGTGGCAGAGGAGTTGAGTTAACCCTGTAGACACTGGTAAGAGTAAACTACAGTTAAATCTGAGAATCCATATAAACAGGAGATAAATACAGAGCATTTCTAATAAACCCTAAATAGTTAACTATAATTAGAAATGTCACCAGTGTCAGCTAGCTTAGAAATACCTTATTGGATATACCAATAGATATATGCTATTTCCACCTATAATACTGGCACACATACTGTTAAATGGAGACTATTTCATGGTCACAAGCTAATAGAAAAATTTTACTTTATTTTCCTTTTAGGACACTATGATATATCTTCCAGCCTTAACTAACATAATTCTGATTTTAATTTTTCCTATTCCTCATCATCTCCCTTCCTTACATCAGAGACAACTGAAGTAAATAGATATTCAAAGTTTTAAAAGTACAACTTAGCTTTGCTGAAAATGAGAGAACAAAACTTGAATGTCAATCATTCTAAATTTCTACTGATTATCCAAATTGTAATATAAAGAAAAATATAATGAAGCATCTACTAAATGTAAGTTTTTTCAATAAAATTTGATAAATCAATTTTGTGATTTGAATATTAGTCATTTTGAATTAAAGCAATATAAATCAGTGTATTTGAGGTTAAAAATTACTAATAGTGTATATGTATATGTGGTGCTTACTGGCACTAAGGCAGCTTTCCCCCTCAGAATTAAAATTACATTGACTATTGAAGAATTGACCCAAAATCTCTACTGTAACTTTGAAACACTCACTGTTCATTACTGGGTATTTTATTGAAAAATTTTTTCTAGATAATAATGTTAACTCCAAACATAATAGCAGGGATCAGCTGCAAAATCTGAGGAATTTAAATGATAGACATATCTAAAATAAGGGGATAAAGAATATGTCCAACAATTAAAGATCCTTTTTTTAATATGTTTTTAAAACCGATTCAATTGACCAGTAAAACTGATGGAGTAACATATATTTTTAAATTCCCTAATTATATAATTTTCCCACTAGACTGAAACAACTCCTTTTACTCTCTTGGGTGTATAATATATGCTTTTAAAAACTTCCTGCCTGTATATTTATCTAATATCCAGGGTGCTATCAATAAACAATACACATTATTTACTTAAAAATATTTTTTTAAATTTAATAAAAATAAAAAATAAAACTAAGCAAAAGGAAACTTGCAAGCGTGTATACACAAACTGGCTGCAACCAACGAAACACAGGAAACTAGACACACCATAGAAAGAGAAAGAATTCCAGATTTCCATCACAGTTCATTTATCTATGTGTAACACTGCAGTGTATTGTCAAGCACAGGAGGGCCTGGGGTGCTTAGAAGAACAGATGGCAGCTGGGTTAGGCCAGACAGGAGAGAAAAGAAGGTGGGGCCACCCAGGAAGTGCTGGTAAATTATGCAGCTTGCTCTTCTCGCCTTCAGATGAAAAAAAAAAAAAAAAAAAAGATACTGAGGAAGGTTTGTGCCAATGGCCAGCACTTCAGACAGTTCTCCCCATGTACATGATGCAAAGTACAGAAAGCCAGGAGAACAGTCGAGGTGTGTCTCATGGGACATGAGGAGATTGGTAATGCAGCAGTACAGCATCCACCCTGGGACAAGCAGTGTCCTTGAAATCAAAACAAAACCCAGTTAAGTCTGCAGATGCAGTTTTTCCTTCAAGAACCTAGTGCTATTTGAAGGATAGGTGAGATACAGGATTCTTCGGTATGAACAGACACACAGCCGTGGAGAGCAGCTGTTCTTGCTTCTTACCATGGAGTGATCAAGAAAAAATAAATAGACTTCCAGAGAAGCAAGAGGAACAGAGCTGAGACTCATGAATGCAAGACCTGTGAAACTCTGGGAAATGGTAACGAGAGAGATTATGGAATCACCTACAGGATTATCTTTGAAAGCTACAAATCATTATATAAGCATTATCAAAACCTGGCTATTTTATCTGTGGAAGAAAATGAATGTGAGGAAATGTCAGATCAAAGACTAATAATATGCCAAAGTAATTACCTTCACTCCTTGCACCAAACAGCAAAATAATGTCTATTTCCTGTATACCCTGCTTGTGTCATTTCTGTTTTGTGTATGAGCACACTCTGCTTGTATCAGTTCAATTTTCTTAAGCATATTGCCCAACTTTTGAACAGCATTTAGAAAATACTTTTACAGTGCCGAAGTCAGTGTTCTGCACACAGTAAAGAGGCATCCACACACAAGAAAGGGAAGGTCATCAAGTTTGAGTTCATAGTTCCTGCACCCACAGATGTGACACCTGTTATATAGCTCTACCCATCCATCCCCAGTTGCTATTGAGCGGTAAAGTAGTGTGGAGGGAAAAGGTGGAAGCAGAAACAGTTGCAGTCACAAGGAGTAACAGAGGAAAAAGATCAAAGGTTGGGAGGGGGAAGGAGGGGGAGAGAGGACAACGGGAAGAGTTTCAGGAAGTGAAAATAATTTGCCAATGGCTGAAGGGCTCGGGAGTGGGGAGGGCCAGAGGAGGCAGAAAAAGGTGAGGCTGCTGAGCCCACCCTGGAGGCTCTTCTAATCCAGGTGAGGCATTGGGTTTGGACTTTCTCCTAGGAAAATGGAGAGCCATCGAAGGGTTTTAAGCAAGGAAATCCTAGATCAGAGATGAATTCAGAAATGCTCTCTTTGGGTGCAGTGGGAACAGAAGTTGGAGAGAAGATAGTCTTGAGGTCCAGAGGTCCGTTTGGAGGCTTTTGCAGAATCTAGAACAGAGATGATGGTAAATGGCAACAAGATAAAAGAATGGAGTAAAATGAACTGGGGCTAGGAGATTGGAGTGGATGTGGGGAAAAAAAGAGAAAAAAAGAGAAAGGGCGATGGCCACATTTGTGGTTTCAAATAGAGACTACAGAAATTCATGTAGGTTTGGGGAAAAGAAAAATTGTATATCTTCTGAACTGTAGTTTCTGCTTTGGATCTGTCTGAAGTAACGGCTACCAGGATCCTCCATCTCCCCTCAACCCTTCCATTAATTATTAGAGGATTCTGCATAGAGATTGGTTATTTGTATTAAAATTGAAGTGTGCAAAATACAAAATACCCTAAATTATCACAATCAGTAACTGTAATTGGTATCAATTACGACCCCGAATTCTTCCTTCCTTAAAATTAATCTTTGTCTTTCAGAAAATATTTCTGAAGCAATATGCAAATCATTACCATCTTATAAGCCTGTAAAATATTGAAGTATTTACTAGAGCATTTTATTTTAAAATCATGCCTTCTACTAAGTGATTCCTTTCTTTATCTGATATTTTGTGTTAATCAAATAATATATACATTTACACGTACAACATGCAGATACAGATATAGGTAAAATTCATAGCTTTCCAAAATTGCAAATTCAATATTTTTGTACCAGTTCCAAACTTTTTATTCACTTTAGAAGCTTTCCTGCAAGACATAAAATCCATTGTGCAATAGTTTTGTTTTACCAGACTGCAGGAGTGCAAAAGTATACGCTCTCTCCTTCAAAAATGGAATCATCATTCACAGATGTAGATGTGTACTTGTGATGCCAAGATGAGACAGATGTGGTTCTATTCACTCAGGGACAGGTGCTGCGGAAAACGAGATAAAACATTTGTAGAAAGTGTAAGCAACTGCATCGCTGTTGCTAAATAAATAAACTCTCTGCCAAAAAACTTTATTTGCTTATTTCTCCTTACTTCTTCTGAATGTTTATTTTAAGATCTGGTAGAGCTAAACTCTATTCAGTTTTTACTTTCCCGTATTGGTCAAAAATATATGGCATGTAATATGTGTTTCAATATGTTCCCTAAGAATGAATTGCGCAGACAGCCCCACATGCTGTTTTATGCGAATATTAATTAATATCAAGCAAGCTTACCCCCGACATGCACACCCACGATCTGACACATTTAACTTCTGACAAGATCATGTTCACGGTCCTTATAAAAGAAATCAGGTTAAAATGAGGGCCATGAAAGCACTAGAAGTTTTGGAAGGAAAAAACATCTTCAGGGCTCCCTGGTGGCGCAGTGGTTGAGAGTCCACCTGCCTATGCAGGGGACACGGGTTCGTGCCCCGATCCGGGAAGATCCCACATGCCGCGGAGTGGCTGGGCCCGTGAGCCATGGCCGCTGAGCCTGCGCGTCCGGAGCGTTTGCTCCGCAACGAGAGAAGCCACAACAGTGAGACGCCCGCGTATTGCAAAAAAAAAAAAAAAAAAAAAAAAAAAAAAAAACCTTTATATTATTTTTCTGAGAAACATTTTTGTGAAGCTGCAGACGGAACACAGTACGGGGAGTAGAAATCTGCAGCTGCTGGTCTAGGGCAAGGATTTTAAATATTCGTATTAATTCTGACTCCAAAAGAAGGATCGGGTGGGAATCAGCAGCTGGGAGAGGAAAAGCGAGTGGAAAAGATGATTTTGATTTTAAATGTATTTAATCATAATGCAAAGTGGAGAACGAAGGAGAGAGATCTGCAGCTGGGCCAAGGAAGGCGGAGGGCTAAGTTGGAATATTGTCTTCCTTTTAAACACGTAGCTTTGGGTTTACTGGGACCCAGGGGGACCAGGAAACTTGTGAATACCCAGAAAGATTCCACAGCTTGAAGGGGTTGTAAATAGAAAACTTTGCCTGCCCATGTTGACACTTTTTCAAAATGACAATAAGGCTAGTTAGTAACTATAATGAGATTCCTCCCAAGATTGAAAAAGCAGCAGAAAACACAGGAAAGTGTTGGCTGGCCTTAGGGTGCTCCAATAAAAACAAACATTCTGATTATCAGATAGTTATCTCACATATAAAAGATTTGTATTATCATTCTTTAAGAATAGGAAACCAAAAATACACTGACCATTGAAATTAGAGTGAATATAATGCACTTTTTTGGTTGGTGATTTTGAAGACAACTTTGGCGCTCTCAGAAGCTCAGAGAATTATGTCAGGAGTATAGTTAGGGCTTGGTCAATGTTTGTGGAATGAAAATAAAAATTAATTAATAAACAATTATTAACCCATATTTGAGATATGGAAGGGCTAAAACTGAGCCTGTTGTAATCTCTGAAAGTTATTTTGTTTATTGGCTTCATATTTTCTTATTTGTCTTATAAAACACAGTGTCAAGGAAACACAATTGAACTTATTTTTTTTTTTGGTATTGTGAGAAATGTGAGCTCAAAGTGTGAATCTGCCACGGCACATTGATGGTATTTAAGATACTATTTAAGAAGCCCAAAATATATATGTAAGTGTATGGTGATAATGCCCATAATGGGAGAAAATGTTCAAGGGAATAACCTCAGCTAAGGAATAATTTTATTTTAATATTAAAATATAAGTATAAAATGAATTTCTTACTGCCAAACTGAGGGAATCTTCATTTTGCTTAGGGCTTTTCACTATTTTGAGATTTTTTATTTTTAAACAAGAAGAGATTTATTTTTAGTCTCAGTCCTATTTCCATAATGAAAAGCCCCTGGATACAATACATAGCTTGTCAATAACAGGTCATGTCTCATTTCTTGCCAAATTAAAACCTTAATTCAGGACAATGTTAAAAAACGGTTTAGACACACACAGAATTATCAACATTTAGAAATAGGTGGTAGCAGTGGTGGTGACTAAGTTGCAGAGTGGGAGGAGCTTTGCACAAGAAACTCTCTTTAATTTTTTTTAAGTCAATTCCACTCATCCGGTGGGGGCTTTATCCATGCTTTTCAAAGCTTGACCAATGAATCCAGCTTAATATAAATATTTCCCTTTGTAGGATAAATAGTCAAAGCCTTAACTGGTCAAAATCCAAGTAAGAGATTTTACTCTGTCTGAATGCCAGACAGCATACAAAAAACAATTATCAAGGACATAAAATTCATCTTTATATCCATCACGAGGCACTGAGTAGCAATGGATATCAATTGTTCAATGTCATTCTGTGTATTCTTAGTAGCTCTCTAATTCTAAATATGCTATTTTATTTTATTTTTGACAATTTCTGTCAATATAAGCCCTGAAAGTAGGTTGTATTTTTCCCTTTTAGTGAAGCTAGAAGAAACAAGTATATAAAAAATACTGTTACTTCCTTACATTTATATTTTGTACAACCCAGCATTGATTTGCTCCTTATTTAAGCAACATTTTCTTGATAAATTAAAAAAGCAGCAATAGCCATTACTGCAGGCTATATACAGCCTCTAATATCACTTAAGCATATTACAGAATATAATATCTGGTACTTAACGACTAACTTGCATATGAAAGCTCACATAATGTCTCATAAAATCCTTAAAATGGCTTCAGTTTAAGAGTCTCTTTAAAAAAAAAAACACCTTCAGGGAATATTGTAAATGAAGTAGCACTCCAGCCTTGGAAAAAAATTCACACACTTGCAGAAATTTTTAATATAAATTGAACACATTAAAAATTAATTTTGCATGACCATTTCGCATTGCGGTGCCAATGCATAGTTAAGATAAGGCCTTAACTCTTCTTTGTTTAAAGTAACATGGAAGCTCTTTGCTTTCATCTGTACATAATTATTATTTTCATTAATCAGAAAATGGACCCCCATTTTCCTATTCTGACAGCCTCAGCTGGAGTTGATGGAAACCCTACCTGAGTCATCAGGGTAACTTAACCATAAACTTCTAGGAAACTCATTAAAGAAAGGTGTGAGCTGACAATTAACCAAGGCAGTTTCCATCATCCTTCCCTTTTTTAAACTGAGGGGCTTTGGAGAAAAAGCTTACTCATCAGAAAAGTAGCTTTGCCCTGAGATGTAAACCTGAACTGGCTTTGTCTATCACTCTTCTCTTCCCTGACCCGTGATTTGCTTTTTCTCACTTGGTTTCAACTGAATCAGTTGTCTCCTTGAAGATGTGTGTGCTTTAGCACTAGCTTTAAAGAAGTAACACAATGTACATTTTCTGTTAAGATATTTATTCTCTGAAATAAAAAAGGGGAAAAATAATAACCAAATGCCCCTTTTTTGTATATGTGCAGATTTTTTTTATTAGTCTCATGACCACAATTTTACAACAAAAAATTCCCAAGGAGGGCATCAGTTGCAACAAGACATTGACGAATGTCTTTCTCCGCAGAGAGCTGACGTTGCGTAGACCTGACATGCTGTAGTTTTCTGTGGTTCTGACATGAGCGGCCAGTGCACGATGCCAGTGGGAGCTTGGAGGAAGTCACGGGGGGTGATTCATAGATTACATCTCAAGTGATCAATTTTTAAAAGGTGGGGAAGGACCTGACCTAAGAAAGTGACCTAGACCTTGGGTCAAAGGTGCTATATAAATCTAGCAAACGAACAAAGAAATAAACCCAGAGCACATTTTCCTTAAAGAAGCTTGCATCCTGTTCTTTCATTGTTCAAATCAGATATTTTACTATGCAAATCTGAAAAGCTGAAAATAAAATGAGAAACCTCAGGCTTAGTTCAGAATCTATGGCTTAATTTACTGAGAAGGGGATAGAAAGTTTTGGGTCAGGGGGACAAGTTTTACAAGAGTATTTTCTCAGCTTTCTAAGGCTTCCAGAAGACCTTGTGAAATACTACAAAATCTATTCCCTAGTTCTCTCCTAATTCTTGCACTCCATGTTAATACAATTTACATAAGCTACAACAATAAGACAGACTCCGACATGCACTGCTGACAGCCAAAACAAGTATGATTGTGGTGTTGTCCTATCTTAAAAAAATCATTCAAACTGTAGTGAAGCCAATCTGTCTGGAAGAATTGGAAAGAACTGTCCAACTGCTTGCCGACATATACACACCTTCAAACGTCCTCACCTAACACAGTCATTATGTTACCCATCAAGCATCAGGTACTATGGATTTGCTTCCAGAAACCTTACTTTGCATTGAAATGTTTCCAGTTAGACAGATTTCAACCATCAGTTTACAGCAAAGCAAGAAGCAACCCCCTATACTGTAACTACATTCATGTGAGTACAGTATGCTTTCTCTTTTCTTTTTTCCTTTTTATGGGAAGGGTATGACCAGGGTAAAGACTGTTTATAGTCCTGGGTAGACCCAGAGTAGTGCAAGATCCCCAAATGTACCAAAGTTAGATATGTGCAAAGGCAAGCAAAAGAATCCATAGGGAAGCAACCTCTGTGGTTTTAGCAATTCTCAAAAACAGCCATGTGAAATTAGTTTTTCTCTCATTCTCTTTCTTCATCTCTCTCTCTTTCTATTTCATACACACACACACACACACACACACACACACACACACACACACTCACTCACACACACAGAGTCAATAGCAATCCATGAAGTCCAAGCTGGATCCAGGTGGTATTATTACACAAAGGGTAAAAGGTGTTATCACAATTCAAGTATACTATGGCCTAATTATATAGTTAATTATTTTAAATTTTCATAAAGTATAATAATAACCAATAGACATTTAGAATACTGAATGATGTTGAATCTTGTAAAGATTCTCAGTTCTAGGATAATATGAGGCAGGTAGGATTTTTGCATTTATGTGTTCTCTGGAAGGAAGAATGTTGATCCCACCAGACAGGGTAGTAAGCTCTGATTTCCCTTCCAAGTCTTACCTGCCTTTGATGACAAATTAATTTATATGTGACACACTCCCATGTACACACATACTTAGGTATACATCTATATGGATATGGGCAATACTTCAAAACAGTCTGGCACCTGCCAAAAACACAGGGATGATTTTGAGGACCAGTCTGGAGTGCTTTCCCCACCCCAAGGGGCCTGCTAAGGAAGAAGAAAATTGAGTTATCTCTCTTCTTACTCCAGTAAACCACAGTAAAAGACTATGTATAGTTATTAACAGGATCAACATTCTGTTTCCCTTCTCGCCTTCCTCCTTTAAGGTCATTATAGATAAAGGAAAGCAAAATAAATCAACCCTTCTCTTTAATTATTTAATGGAATATAAGAAGCTCCTTGAAGAGAAGTATTAGAATAAGTGGGTTGAGGTGGGATAGGATTCATGACTTAGGTAACTGTTTCTACTCATTTGAGTTGTGTCATGCTCCATACTTTACAGGACCATGCAGGAAATTTAATCATAGAGATAAACCAGGAAGCAGCGATAGTACCTCCACACAACATAAAACATTCATATATTATAAATAAATGATATATGATATAAATATGATTGCTTAATAACTAACGGCTTACACTCGGACTTAGTCTATGACCTGTGTAAAAGATTTCTGGCATTTAATGCAAAACACAAACAAGAGTATTCCCTTGCTTTAAAGCTGAAAAAGTATATGCTAACTAAGCAGAAACATCAAAATGAAGTTCAGACAAAAGTCAAAAGAATGTCATTTTACCTCAGATTTTACTTGGTTTAAAAAAGTACAGCTGTACCTATAAAGATAGACATTCAAGTTCTCCAAAACAGAGGAAGACAGGGAGAAAAGAATGCTTACAGGAAAGACAAAAATACCTTGCATAAATACATATATAGTTAATGCATACACCCCACCCCCCATACACACACACACACACACACACACACACACACACACACACACACACACACTTCAGTGGTTCTCTAACTTTGAAGCTCTGTTAGCTAACTGCCAGGGACAAATCAGTGGCAAATTTGTTCCAAAAAAGGGAAAAAAGAATTATACTAGTTTGATAAAAGATTGATGGAATATTGCTTAACTTTAATCTTAAATATATTATTCACTTTGGAAATAGTGTCACCAACATTACTATGCCATAAATATTAAGACTTTGTCATTCTATCACTTACATCTACTTATGAATTTATTTTTTCAGCTCTTCAGAATTACAGAAGATAAACCTTTATGAAAACAACTTTTCACATTTTTATATCATGGTAGCATTTGAACCACCAACTTAATTCAATGATATTAACAACCTTAAATAGAATATCTATTTTTTTCTTATTCAAAGCCTTTAAGAGTCTCTATGTGCCAAAAAAGAGAACCCCAAACATCTAAACTGAAGGAAAGCATTAATGCATTCATCCTAAATGAGACCAGCCCAAATGAGGACTCATCAAGGACCCACCTCACCTGAAGACCTGTCCTCAATGGTTGTTTATACATAGTTAAAATAGAAATGTCTTCCATAAGTGAATTATGAACCCTCCCAAAATATGCCATCCACTTGAATTTCAAAATTTGCAATCTGAAAGAACAATGATTACTTGATTAATCTCTCACCTTGACTGTCTTTCTTTTTCTTTGTCTTTAAATGAATTTGACAAGTTCCATTCAAACAGGAATTCCAAAAATGTGCTTTTGACATCACTGAAAATCAGGATTTCCCACAGTTTGAACAATTGCCCACACACTGTGATTTGTAGGGTAAAAGGAATGGTAAACTATACCACTTCTGATCAAAAGGACAGAGACTGTGCTTTATTTTAGACTGGGAGGCTATGGAGAATGCATCTTCATTTCTTCTCATTGCAAGCACTCACTGAAAGAAACATTTCTGGTTGAATTGCTTGGTGAAAAATAGCATCAAAACAAATATCTGCCTTCCTCTATGTCCTTATGAGATTTGGCGGTTGGGAGAGGGGTAAAACAATAGTAGCAAAAGTAGATTCATAGTACTTATAATAAGTAAGAAAACCTCTGTAAGAGTGTCTTCTTATTTCCAACAATTGTTTTATTCCCTTCCCTCCTTCCTTTTGCTAAGTGCAATGTATTCATCAGCTTCAATTAGTGGCTCTCAACCTTGGCTACATATTACAATTACCTGGAGAATTAAAAACAAATAAAATAGGGCTAAGTAGGGTGGGGCTTAGGTCTGGGTAGTTTTAAAAGGGCCTCAGGTTGTTCAAATGTTCAGCCAGGGAGTAGAACAGCTGTATTAAACCAATGGATTCCAGACTTTGCTGATAACCAGAAATACCTGGGAACTTTGTAAAACTATGGTTCCCTGTTCTTATCTATGAAATGGAATTGGAATTTTCAAAGTATCTCAGTTTGTGTTTATTAGCAGCTCCTCTATTATTTTGATGAATCACCACCTTTGGGAATTATTGACTACACGTTATAATTCAACCAAAAAAAAAAGTAGTTGTGATCAAATCTATCCGTTTATATTGCTTCAGAATGACATATCATTTGATCTACACTTCATGGTGAAATTGTCTATGTTCTTACAAATGCATTCAGTAAGCATGGTGTTTCAATCATGTGCTGAACCTCTAACACAGGCTTCATGAGTCCTTTTTTGAGGACCTTTCTGTACCCTCTCCACACTGAGTTGGTTGCTCTCTTCTGTCTGTCCCATTTGCTAACTCTTTTATGGATTATTTACAAATCCATGGATTATTTACAAGTCCAATTTGTATAAATTCCTGAAAAGAGGTCCTCTGCCCTATGCATAATAACAGCTTACTATGGGATGGGCCCTAAAATGAGTGCTTTCCATGCATTATCTCAGTGATTTTTTTCAGAGCCTTAATTTCCACATACATAAATGGTCAGAGGCATATCTCTTTATGCCAATATAAACAAGTGAGTTCCAAACTTTTCTGCCAACACTAAAGTGTTATCAATAAACTGAGGCCCTGGAATCTCTAAGGTTGGGGGATGTGAAAATAAGAAAACAATGGGTTAAATCATTCAAGAGTCTCTTGTCCTCTGCAACCTTGGCAAAATTCTAACCACTGCACATCAGATAAAAAGAGTAAGGGAAGAATTTTACCGACTTAAAGCACGAAGGGTTCCCACTTTTTCTCAAACTCAACTAGAATTCATACTATGGTTACATGTCTTGGAATTTGGGACCTATCCTGAGTTGTTCATAAGTGAACTATTTAAGGTAGCCAAGGAGCCAGTTAATTCAAGAGAAAGAGAGAATTTACTTAGAGAATTTGTTTTCTCATGGATATATCTAATTTACTCATAATTTTATTATTCATGCACACTTATCACCTTTTCTATAAAATGTCCATTTAGAAATACTGCTTTGATCACAGGCTCACAAGTCATGGAGCAATAGTATTCAGATTCCTTGTATGATTCTTTGATTGTAGTATCTTCTTCACAACTAGTACCAGTTTTCAGAAAAACTTAGTTTTCCAGAGCACCTGTCTCCACTTCCAACTCAGTTGCTTAAGATGCAGCACTTTTGAATCTGTGTATAATACTGTTGCTGGATGTGTTACACTAAACCACAAAGACCCCATGGAAAAGCATTTAGCCATTTGGGCACTTAACTTTCCTGGGTATTAAGTCTTATAAGAATATAAAGACCCAGGCCTTATTCTCTGAAATTCTGATTAGGCCTATGCTTTTCAGTTGAGGATGGGATATATGTTGGCTGGAGAAAGGATAGGAGGGTGGAGTTTGGCCATTAGGAAAATATTCAATCACTGGGGAAAAGGTCACAAACCAGAGTTCTTGAAAAGTAAGATTTCCAGTCCCCTAAAACTTAAAGAAAAAGTGGGGAAACTTATCTATATGAGCCCAGTTTTATAAAAAAGATTCTAAGAAAACACCACTTATAGAGGCTTACAATTAATTCCTTAATTGTATGGAACCATCTGGGCACTTGCATTTCTGACTCACCTAATTCTAAAAGAATCCCCGAATCTTTTTTACCACAACAGAGCAACGTAGAAGCTAGTGATTCTCAAAGTGGGGTCCCTGGAGTGACAGCTTCGGCATCACCTGGGAATTTTTTAGAAATGAAAATTCCCAAGGCCACTCCAGACCTACTGAATCAGAATCTCTGAGGGTGGGGGGCAGCCATTTGTTTTTTAACAAGCCTTCCCACTGTTTCCCATTCCTGAATTTCGAGAAACTGGTGTAAGCTACTCTGGGCAGATAGCTTCTTTCCCAGCTTAATAGAAATTTAGCAGAAGAGAAAGGCATTACTTCCTTCCCATGGTGAATGCATTTTTAGCACCCAACTCAGAGCTTTTCTGCTTCCTTAATCAGAAAGGATCAGAGAGGAACATGAGGTAAGAAGCCACCTCTAGGCTATTGCAGCAAGCCTAGCAGGACTCCAGCCCACAACTACCTGAGGGTCAGCTCGCGACAGGTGCATTCAATATGCATGGAAGCATCAGACTCCTTATGACTAATCTCAATCCTCTTTCTGCAAATTAAGCTTTTCTCTTTGTTTAATTTGCAGTGGAAAAGAACAGCTGGTGGGTAAAATTAGTATGAAAAAAATTTTATGTACTTAATGTCCATGATTTAAGTCAATCCTGAGTTTCTTCCTCAAACTAAAAAACACTTTCTCCTCTTATTTTCAGTCTCTCTCTTGAATTATTATCCTACTACTTAAGTTAGGAAAATCTAAATTAATTATTTTTAAAATCCAGAATTCATGTTGAAAGAGTAAAACCATTGAGTTTTGCCATTCATAAAAAATTGCTGCATACTCAGGAGATAAACACAGACAGAAACTTTCCAAGGGAACTGAGATGACTTCCAAAATATGCCTACTTTTCACCAATTCCCACTGTATCATTAACATTATATCAAGGTTATAGTTTAATACACTCACTCTTTTATTTTTATTTTTCTAAATTTTGCTTATGTTTAGGAAAAAAGGAAAAATGCATATTCTTGGAATATCCTGCTGGCATCCACTTTGTTGGAAAAGCATCCCAATTTCTGTGCTATTAACACTTCACACTATTCATTCTTGTGCTGTCAGTGGTGTTGACCGCAGCCCTATTCCAGGTGTGGACTGTAATTCAGACTGGCCAATCAGATTGCTGCCTCCTCCTACCCACGCTGTTTGGATCAGGGATAAGCACTTGATTTAATTGAGTCCGAACGGAGACAAGGAGACAGTAAGATTAGGTTCTCAGATTCTGTAAAACTTTTGAGGAAGGGGCACATTTTTTCAACTGGAATTGCTAAGAGGATGGACCATGAGTCTAGAGCTGTCAGGAACCATCCGGCCACCCTAACTGGAGAACCTACCAGAAGTGGAAACAACACAGAAGCAGAGCTAAGAGATGGGAAGACTCCTGAGAATGTAAGCCATAGATTCAGTTGGGACTGAACTTTTCGGGAAAATGAGCCAGTGTTTTTTCTTAATCATTTTTTAAAGCAAATTTATATTGCATTTTCATTCACTTAAACCTAATGTGCAGGACATTGTGACTAATTGGTTTATGAAAAAGAAAAGAAGGAGAAATCAACAATGAGTCTAGGTTTTTGAAATGGGCAACTGGGTAGATGGTGTTTTTCTCTGAGATTTTGACAAAACTAAGCAGAAGAACAGGTTTGGTGAAAGTTGTATAGGGCTGGATGGTAAGGAAAAAGTATGTTTAGTTTTGAACATTTTTATTTAACTATGTCTATGAAATATTTAAAAGAAAATATCTCGTAGGTCATTGATTATGCAGGTCTGTATCTCTTGCAAGAAGTCTAGGCTTGAAGTGAGTGTTGAGGAGCCATTGGGGTATAGATGGAATCTGGTGTAAGAAAACACCAAAGAGTGTAAATGGTGCCCAACATTTATTAAGCCATTATTTTACCTCTATAACATCAAATGGCTCAGATAAAGTAAGATAATAACAGAAAACCTTGACTTGAAAACTAGGTTTTCAAGGCACCGACAAAACAAAGCAGCTGTGTGTAGTGAAGTGAAACAGATAAAGAAGCAAAGATGAACACAGATTATTTTTTCAAGGATTTTGGTTGTAATGGAAGGAATTAGCATGCTTTACCTAAATGTGTTTGAATAACGATGAAACAGGATCACTATTTTATTCATAACTCTTTGTATGTGTTCAAGGTTGCAATTACCATTTTTACCTTTGCTGCTGAAATTGTCTGTTGCCATTTTAATTTTACATTACTTATTAGAACGTGGGAGCAGCGTCCAAGCAGATGGTTGTCAGTAAACTGATGACTACAGTTATGGATTAGTGTCCAAATACAATTCTCAAAACTTGGTACACTACATAGTTTCCTGAATGTGACTGCCAAAATAAATCTGGCCTGGAAAATAATTTTGAGGACTTTTCCCTCTCACTTAAATTTTCTTCAGTATTTTAAACTAAAGATAGCCTTTAAAAGCTGAGGCTTTGCCCATATAGACAAACCACAATATACATTTAATGCCTTTGGAAACTTTCTTGATAAGCTTATTTAGGAGAAAATACTCCAATACAAGTTTCATATGAACTCCATCTATTCTATCCAACATGTTTTTCTCTTCCAGAAAAAAAAAAAAAAAAAAAAAAAACTGAAACCACCGTAGCTGAAAGTACTTCCTCACTGTATCTATTGGTCAAGTTTTAAAATGAATTCACACTTGTATTAATTTTACTTTATTTGACAGTGTGTGTACTCAATGACTAAAATAGACACTAGAGTATTTCCAGTCTGTCCCTTCTTCCCTAATCATAGCTACTCCTTTGTTTCACCTCTCAGCAGAAGACAAGCTGTCTTTTATTTGGGAAAAACTATCACTGGGTCCTCAGTTCCTACCCTATTCCTGCTCCCTGGAAAACCAAGTGGGATCACAATAAATTGGCTGTGCCCTGAGTATTTTCAAGCAAGTACAATCTCTAATATGCTGCTGTCTTAAATCTATCAAAAACTTGATATTTATGAAGGCTTACCTGAAAGATAAGCGGTCCCTCTAAATCCTCTAAATTGTTCTCAGGATTAAGTTAAACCAGCAGAGAGTTATTTCCTTAAATAATAGTCCTCCCCCCATGCCTTTACCTAGTGGTATTTTCCTGGCATGATGTCACTGGACAGTACTGAGGGGCACTACAGGAAACAGCCTGATGTAGCTGAGCGCTGTGTCAGAGATAAAGGTGTCAGGATGATTTTCATCCTGTTACACAGTGTTCTTTTTATAAGGACTCTAGGGAGCAGATTTTTTTTTTTTTTTCTGGCTTTAACACTAGCAAAAGTCATTCTCCTAAGCATTTGGCTTGTTCTTATCTTACAGACCGTCCCATTTTGGCTTTAAGCAAAACTAATATGTTGTTTAAGATACCTGGCGGCAAAGAGGTCAGAAGGAGGTCAGGCTGTCTTCTCTGTAGTGAATTAGCGACATTCATTCATTATCTCCCAAGTCCTCATTAAAACAGCTTTAATGTGGTGACCATTTGATGGTACACATACGCTTTAATCTTGTGAATATCAAACCCACCTGGGTTACATTTCCTGTTATGGACAGTTAGCAGAAGCAGGTTAACATGATATGTTAACTCCTTAATCTGCAGCTTGTGGAGGAACCAGTCTCACTAGTAGCCTGAATTTGAGCTCAAATGGTCTATATAGAGTAGTGCTAATTTATCAGGTTCTGTCTTCAAATCTCAGATTGCTTAAGACACTTTAATCATCTGTTTAATTTTGCACCTTTCCTTTCTTTGCTCTGACATATTATTTTTCAGGTTATTCTTTGGGCCTGGATATGCCCTATTTTTCTTCCTCATCTGACTTACATTCAAATTTACACACTGTGAAATAGCTAAAAAAATTCCCATTTAGGTTCTAAAAGGGGAAGATTCAACCAGTGTATAAGTCATCAAATTCTCATGTAAAACTGAATGATCCTTGATATTAATAGCTTGGTAAATGTATGCTACAGGTTAGGATTTTTATGAAAAAAGGTCTCAAGTCATTTGGCTGAGGGCAGCCCACCTACTCTAGAATAACGAGCATTTCTATACTTTCCACATCACCTAGGGCAAATCTCCCTCTCCCAATTAATCTTAAATGTAATCTTTTCCCTGAAAGCCTGCCCATAGTTCTAACTTTACCTGTATTTACTGTGCAATGTTTCCTTTTTGTGCCTTTTGTCTTTGAGGTTGGACATTAAAAGGGAAAGTTTCTGTCCGTGTTTGGGCTGGTGGAGTCTTGGGAAAGTGGGACAAGAAGCCCCATTGGGAGCTTATTTTTTTCCCTCTCCACAAGCAATAGAGAGTATTACAATGATTTACAGAGACACGTTGAAAGTAAATTATGTTGTAAACGCCTGTCCCTTGGGCCAGCTAAGAATCACAAGAAAAAAATGCAAAAAGTTTGAAATTCCCAACAGCAAAGGTTGACAGGAAAATATGGTTTTGTTTTTCTATGAGTAAAAGTAACTTTTATGTTGTGTTTTCCCATGAGAAATTATAAACTTTCAAAAGAATTTTAGCCTCTTGCATGCACATATAAGAGCAATTTATCTGGTACTGCCCCAGTGAAAACAATCTTAAGACTTTAAAGCTGTTCGAAGTGGGGCTGAATTTCTTTAAGACTGCTACTTCTTATTTGTCCTTGCTGTCTCCTCTTGTCAAAACATTTACTCAGATTTCGAAGAGTTGCAAGTTGGCAACATCTTAATAATATGAAAATGCATTTGTGCAGCCCATGTGGCTGCAATTTTTGAGTATATTCATCACATATTTAATGAGTAATGGATCCTTTACGGTAGCTATGGCCACACAGAAGTATATGTAGCAAATTCAGTGAGAACTTGTCAATATAAGATACTACCAGTGTGACGAGGTAGCTTTGTCTCCCTCTTCTGGATCCTCCCTGAGGCTCAAGTAGGATCCTCAGACCCCCACCTTCTTCCTTCCTCAAAGAATGAGCAACAGCTACAGAAATTCTACAGCTGGGTGGGTAGCTTAAATCACTCGGGTCCATTTTGTGGGTGTGAACATCTTTTATTCCTGAGAGACTTAAAGTAAAAGATATACATTTTCTTTCTCTGTCTCAACTTAATTAGAAATTATTCAGAATGCTCTTTATTAGCAACTCCATTTATTTTTTTTAATGGCATGATAAGAAAAATAAGTAAAAGATGCCCCCAAACTGCTACTCAGCCTTCTCTGCAACTAAAAATCACATCATTAGATTTTTCAGCAGTGTTGTTCAGTATTGGCTTCTTTTGCTCCAGACATTCTTCGTCTGACTCTTGTCCCTGCCCCCTCTCATAAGCTCTTCTTTGTCGAAGGTCCAAGTTTTCTCTAGTGTTTATAAACTTTTCCTTGTCAAAATACCAGATAGTCTGTTTCTCCCCTGGCAGGGAGGTTTATCCAAGGGATGTCATTTCAGGGACTATGAACAGACACAATAATTCTCTCTCTACCTGTCATTTCAGCATTTGCATTGAAACGCGGATGTATTCCATCCAACAGAGCACTCCAATCTTCAGGGATTTCATTTCCTTTAGACTTTAGAATTGTTCTAAAGTTTCTATAAATGATGCCACAAAATCTAAGGTAAACTATAAACCTTCAAAAGTTCATGTGCATTATATTCAGTGAAAGAAACTACAACACCCAATTATCTCCACAACGTCAGTGATGAATAGAATGAAAACTAAACCAGTATCCTCATTTTCTCATGCTCTGCCAGGCACACACAGAAACCCTGCTGCTATGCATTGTTTCTTTCCCCACCCCTTCATTTTCTCTGCCTGTGATAGACATATCCTTATTTATGGATTAACAAGTACGAAGATCATGTCACTTCCTGACATAAATGATAATATACCTTTGCTCCCAGAGATGTATTTAGACAAAAAATAAAACCCCATGAAAAGCCTCAGATAGAGTTGTTGGCTAAACAGAGCTACTTAATTAAAATATCACAGTGAGGGACTTCCCTGGTGGTGTAGTGGTTAAGAATCCGCTGTCAATGCAGAGGACGTGGGTTCAAGCCCTGGTCTGGGAAGATTCCTCATGCCGTGGAGCAACTAAACCCATGCACCACAACTACTGAGCCTGTGCTCTAGAGCCTGAGTCACAACTACTGAGCCCACATGCCACAACTACTGAAGCCTGCATACCTAGAGCCTGTGCTCCTCAACAAAGACAAGCCACCACAATGAGAAGCCCGCACACCGCAACAAAGAATAGCCCCAGCTCACTACAACTAGAGAAAGCCCGCGTGCAGCAACAGACCCAATGCAGCCAAAAATAAGTAAATAAATTTATAAAAAAGTAAAACAAATTTTAAAAAAATCAGTGAAATGCTTTTTAGTGAAGAGAAAACTTAAAGCCAGTGCTTCATTTGCAAAAGAGAAGGGAAAGATATTGCAAACAACTTCCAGTCCTGCAACTTAGATTCACTCCAGTGTGACCAATTATTTCTTAACTTAGCATAACTGAATCCAAAAACTCAGCCTCTGTGCACCAATGCCGAATCCAATCTCAGAGACAGAATTTTGAGTCAAGTAGTAAAGAATAGCTTTATTGCTTTGCCAGGCGAAGAGGTCACAACAGGCTCCTGCCTCAAAAACTGTGTGTCCCAACCTGGGAGAATTTGATGTGAGTTTTATAGCAGAGGTTCATGGAAGGTGGGGTTGCTGATAAGGATCAGGGTGTACACAGGGCATACACTCCTTTATTCTGGTCTCAGGTAGTCTCCTCCTAATGAGCTTCTCTGCTTCCTTTAATCTCAGGTGGACTTCTCTGGAATGAAGAATGCTAATATCTTCCATTTGTTGGGGGTCTTAGTTCTTTATAATAAAACTGTAATCATAGGTGTAGTGCTTTCAGTGAGTCCTGAGTTCTGGAAAATTATCAAACTTGAGGGGATTGTAGGAACCCCAGATTTATAGCTGGTGAGCCAGAAGTACAGGCGGCCCCAGAGACTTGCAGCTGTCAAGTGAACCAAAGGTAGTCTTGTGGAGAACTGTGTCTTGTGGAATCAGGTACAAGTAGTTAGTGTCAGAACTGTATTAAATTGAAGAACACCTGCTTGGTGTCTGAGAATTGGTGTCAGAGCAGTGATTGATAGAACTCTTTCTCTAGTATTAGTTTCTTGTTTTTATTTACCTAACAGTTCAAGCTTTAAAATTAAAATAATCAAAAATTGGGAAAAAAATAGCAAAACAGAATAATAGCTAAGAAGGTATTCAGTTATTTCAAGTAATAAAATAGAAGAAACACTTAACGTGCTGAAATATAGGTTTCTCTAAAAATTTTATGACAAAATCTGGTTGAGAGCCAATTAAATTTATAGTTATCTTTATTATGTTATATATATTACATATTGTATATTTATATTAATATAATTATTCATATTTATGCTAAGGTAAATAAACTTCAACTTCAGTTGAATTTTGAGACCCAAGAAGTATAGGGATTAATAAAAGAACATCAGCAAACAAATAACTCTAGGACCTTATGGGATGCTAGGATTTCTCTAGCGTAATTGTTTACTTATACCAGTGCACCCTTAACTTTGTCATGGCAAATAAACTGCTTTCTAGCTTATTACTCTGAGTATTGGAGTGATCACTTTTTACTTTCCTCTCTCTTGAAATGGAAATAATACCACTTCCTAGTGTTTAAGGTCATTGTGAGTATAAAAGAAAGTGCTGGTTTTCAGATGCTTAGAACTCTGTGCTGGGCAATGCCCTTAGTTGCCTCACCCAAGAGACGAATGCATTTCCTGACTCCATCTCTCTACCCCATCACCTCCTCTGAACTTCTGCTTGCTTGCCAATCCAATATCCCTTTTTCTTTTTTTTTTTTTTTTTTTTTTTTTTTTTTGCGGTACACGGGCCTCTCACTGTTGTGGCCTCTCCCGTTGCGGAGCACAGGCTCCGGACGCGCAGGCTCAGCGGCCATGGCTCTCGGGCCCAGCCGCTCCGCGGCATGTGGGATCCTCCCGGACCGGGGCGCGAACCCGTGTCCCCTGCATCGGCAGGCGGACTCTCGACCACTGCACTACCAGGGAAGCCCCAATAGCCCTTTTAAATGTCCTATCAGTTACTGAACTCAAAGCTACCGCTGTGTTCTTGAAACTGGGAGAAGCCCTGTGGGCTCCTGGGCACGGAGGCCTTTTTTGTCCCATATTTCTTTTAGGCAAGGCTACAACCTCCATGGTCTTCCCTGAGTTCCGGAGGGTAGATTCAAACAGTTGGTAATCAAGGGATGAGCAACCAAGAAACCACCTGAGGCAAGATTAAAGGGACCAGAGAAGCTCATCGAGTTTAGGAGACAGACCACCTCAGACCAATTAAAGGAATGCAAGCCCTGCCCACATACCCTAGGCTTGTCAGAGATCCCAGCCTTGAACCATCGTTATAAAAACCCGCATCAGGGGCTTCCCTGGTGGCGCAGCGGTTGAGAATCCACCTGCCGATGCAGGGGACACGGGTTTGTGCCCCGGTCTGGGAGGATCCCACATGCCGCGGAGCGGCTGGGCCCGTGAGCCATGGCGACTGAGCCTGCGCGTCCAGAGCCTGCACTCCGCAACGGGAAACAAAACAAAAAACAAAAAAACCCCCATCAAATCCTCTGGGGTTGGGACACAGTTTTTCGAGGCAGGAGCCTTCTGTGTCCCTCTTTGCCTGGCAAAGTAATAAAGCTATCCTTTTCTACTTCACCCAAAACTCTGTCTCCGAGATTTGAGTTGGCACCGGTGTACAGAGAGGCCAGACTTTTAGCATCATTCTGACCAATTCAGAGAAAACAAAGTTGTCACTCCCATTCCTCAGAACAATATGTTTTTCCTAATCCTACCTTGTTTTCATTAACAATTTCTGAAAAATTCTATTTTACTGTTGATACATAGCAAGCTTGTGAGAAGGAAATTTCCTCAATTCAGGCCAATTCTTTTTAAACCTAAATGCTGTCTTTACATTGGATTGCAATGTATTTCCATTGTATTGCATTTCATTTCCATTGTTTCTGACTTGAATTCAACACTTTTAAGATAATCCTAAATTTATCAAACATTTATTTTTAGTATTTATTACATATGCATTTGGTAACTGTGTTATCTCAAAAGGGATAATGTTGTTAGAAAGAACACTGCATTTGCATTTAAAAGCAAACCAAAAAACCAAATAAAAATAAGACTCGTGTTTATATCTAGTATGCCATTTCAAGATAGTTTTTTAATTAAAATCTTAGGTTTCTTTAATCTATAAAATTGAGATTATAATATCCCCCTCACTATAAAATAGATTTTCTATAGGGACCAAATCAAATAAGGAAACCTATTATAAAATACTCTATAAGCTATAAAACAATGTTCAAGTATAATGGGGAACTAAACTATAAAATACTATTCAAGTGTAATGGGGAACTACAACTAATCAATCTTTTTAAATTAGTAAATTGAGATGAAAGAGTTCTTTAGCTCCTCACTGGAGACATCTCTCCAAGTTCATTACCCTTTTCTCTTTGGTTTGCTTGTTTTCTGGAGAGCCCTGATACATACTTCCCCTATTCCACAAGAGTAATAAGAAGATGTTGCATTAATTATGTCTAAGACTCCATTCTAATGTAGTAATAATTTTATTTGACCCACTTCCTGCCACGTACCCTTTGCTGAGTTTTCCAGATTCAGATTTTAAAAATTGGGGGGTGGAATGTTAGGATCTCAACTTGAGAAGTCAGATAATCTTGAGTAGGAATCCTTGGTCATTCCCTGGCTGGGTGACCTTGGAAAAGTCACTTGATAACTTTAAGTCTAGGGTTCTTCATCTGTTAAAAAGTTCTTTCCCTGTAAGGAAAGTAACTTTCCTTATAAAATTGATGTAAAGTTTGTAATAGATAATATATATAAGGCTACTTTCCTTACATACTAAAAAAATTTGAGGTGAAAGCAGATAAAAGGATAGGGAAATGACTGAATTTTAATCCCCACCTTATTTACTCCAAACTTTTTCCATATAAGGGTTATGTTAATTTCAAATCTGTGAGATAGTGTGCAATGTCAGGTTGAACTCAAGGAAAGCTTTGTGTGGCATTTCCCTAACAATATCTCAAATGTAAATGAGGTGAATGGATCATAAAGCTTTGTCAGTGAATCCGCAAGAGCAAATCCACTCTTTTAACTGTCTTCTTAGAGACCTACACCTGAGACAAGAGTCACTGTCTAAAAAGCCTAAGGAAACATTTCAACTCTGACTGTACAAATTCTTACTCATGAACTGAAATCACATGGTTTGGCTGCTGTGGAATCTTTGCTGTTTTACTCTTCATTTCCTTGGGTGTGTTTGTCTTTGGAAAACCAGCTCAACCTTGGTTACCTTGGTATGGACTTGGAAATCCCAAACGATGCTTTGTATTGTCATCAGAACTGGCATCCATATGCCCAGCTGAGATGGTTAATTTTATGTGTCAACTTGACTGGCTAAGGGATGCCTAGATAGTTGTGAAATATTTCTTTGTCTGTGAGGATGTTTCTGGAAAAGATTAGCATTTGAATTGGTGGACTTTGTTAAACAGATGGCCTTTTCCAATGCACTTGGTCATCATCCAATCTGTTAAGGACCTGCATAGAACAAAAAGGTGGAGAAAGTTTGAATTACCTGACTGATAGGACAAGATAATTGACTGATGAATCAATTATCAGTTGGGATGAGTTGGGACATCGATCTTCTCCTGCTCTTGGTGTCATGGTCTCAGGTCTTCAGACCTGGACTGGAATCTATACCATTGATTCTCTGGCCCTCAGGCCTTTGAACCATATCACCAGGTTTCCTGGGTCTCCAGCTTGCAGTTGGCAGATCTTGGGACTTCTCAGCTTCCATAATTGTGTGAGCCAACATTGTATAATCTCTTGAGATATATATATAAGATATCTATATCTCCTGTTGATTCTGCTTCTCTGGAGAACCCTCACTAATACACCAACATTGTCCCTGGGAAACTGCTGGCTGCCCTCCTATCCTCCAGCTGCCTATTCAGAAAAGAGTAGACAGTTTCATATCAACCATTCTATAATTTCCAGAATCAGCACCCTTGTCCCTCTCCCAACCAGTAAGATATTTTGTGTATTCTGTAGTCACAATTCGAATCTACATTTGTTCCCTCAGGAGGAAACTACAATGGACCTAGAGATTAAAAATCAAATTTAAACAACTAGATGTCGTATTTTTCTCTCCTCACTTGCCCTGAAGATCCTCCTCAACTCTGTGATGTTTACTGTCCCCTAATGGATTTCTCACTGATCCCCTTGATGATATTAGGAGAAGGAAGATAAGTTAATAGTTATGTGTGATGGTTAATCTTGTGTTAAGGAAGGGTACCCAGACAGCTGGTAAAATGCTATTTGTGGGTGTGTCTGTGTGGGTGTTTCTGGAACAGATTAGCATTTGATTCAGTAAACTGAGTAAAGCAATCTGCCCCCACCCATGTGGGCAGGCATCATCCAATCCCCTGGAGCCTGAAACAGACAAGAAGACGAAAAGCAAATTCTGTCTTCTTAATCTGGGACATCCATCTTTTTCTGACCTTGGACATCAGAACTTCTGGTCTTTTGACTTAGAGTGAATTATACCAATAGCACTACTGTCCTGAGATTTTTAAATAAACAAAACTTGTATAAATTATTGAAAGAATGAACTATGAATCTAAAAACAAGGAATCTCATTAATAACTTAGAGCATTTTGTAATTCACTAACCATATTCACATATATTACGTCCTTAGAAACAGAAGTTTGAGACTCAGAATAGTTGAGTTCAAAATCACCAGCTGGTTTGTGATAGGTCAGAATGTTTTGATTTTATCATATTTCATCAAATAGAAAATCTGACTGGGATGTGCTCTCGAAGTTCATTTCCACAAGCCCCTCATTTTACAAATAAGAAAATAGAGACAACCTAGCAACTGTGACAGAAATTCTGGTTCAGTAATCTTTCCTACCATATCACTTTGCATTCAGATTTAATGATATAGATTGTAGATATCTTTAAGCAATATGAAAATACATGTGCTATACAAAAATCACGTCTCCTAAAAGAAAAAAAAAAGTGACATTAGACAGGATAATAGTGTTATTCTACTGATGATAACCTAATCAACAAGCATGAGCATTTTGAAGTTCCCTGAGAAACTTGTAGGCTGATAAATATCTCCATCAATATGCCAATCACTACTAACACTTGACCTGTTGCAACTCTTCTTCAGCAGTGTAATCTGAAACTTTCATTTAGGTGCATAAAATCAGTTGTGTTATCACAATCAGATTGCCATCTCCTTTGCAATCCTCAAAGATTCCTGTATGACACAAAAATATTATATATGGTTCCATGTCACAGTTATATTTATAACTCCTAGATATTGTGATTGCTTCTTTTCATGAATTAAGTGAGAACATTTTCTTCCTTTCACAGTGCCACATATTGCCAGAAAGCTCATTTGCATATTATTATGTTTAAACAATATTCTCAGATGTGTGCACTCCATATGATTAACTCATAACACTATCTAGAACAATCTTTTGGTGCAACCTCATGCCTAGGATGGAATCTAGTCATTGCTCTTATGTGATTTACAATCTGTGCTCTATCAGTTCCACAAAGATAAAATATAAATGCCAAGCCAGAATGACACAAATGGAGAAAAAGCCCATTCCCCCTCTTCAGTATGATTTGTGATATTTACTGACTAACCAAACACTAGCATGGGATCAAACCCAAATAGCCTTTCAGGACTGGAGTGGTGACAATTGGCAGTGGTTAGTGTGCTACCAAAGCATGTACAATATTTGCAGTGTCATAGAACAGGGCTGTTTCCAAAGGGGGAAAACAGCATTACTGCACAAAGGAGACTAGGAGATGATGTGGGCATAAGCCACCCTCCTGGGTATAGGAGGGAACCCAGAAATGTCATAAAATCTCTCTTCAAACTGTTGTCGCTACTGTTGGTTGTATGGGAAATTAACATATTTAATTAACTGTCTGACCAAAGCAGCTGTTACCTTATATAAAACCTTCAACATTGGTGCCTGGCTTATCCCACTAGGTGCTTGAATGTGCCAGTGGCATAAGACTGATGATATTTTTATACTGCATGGCACAGCATGACTCCTCTTGCAGTAGGCTCAAGATCTTCTTTAAATTCTTCATGGAGAATAATAATGCCCCAGCCCAAACTGCTTAATAGCATCCTATGTCAGGCCAGCCAGCAGGAAGCTCCACGCACAACAAAGTGGACTCTGGCCAATCCAATCATTCCCAACTTCCAAAAAGGCCCTTGCTGAATAGGGCCTGGCAAAGCCAGGCATGCATCTTTCTTCTTCATCATCAGGATGCTATTTTATTAATTCACATCACTTACTTATGACATTATTATTTGCCTTCTATATTTTTTCAAAGAAAAAGTCCTTCCTTGACTTCAATATTTCCAAACGGAAAGAAATGCTTCCGAGTCAGAAGTTACTTTCATTAGATTGCTAAGTTGTTTGGTCCAAAGCTATTATGGAGATCGTGATTGGTTTGAAGGATTTCTGAGAGGAGGGGGTGAAGGACCATAGAAGGTGGCTTTTTTGACCATTGAAAAAAATGCTTCCTTGGTTTGTTATTTCACCCATTTGTGAGAGAGTAAGAATCAAACATTTTCTATTTTGGATGGTTTGAGCTGTGAAGTGATGAGTTTATCTCTAGCAAAGATGGAGGCCAGGATTTTTCAATACCTTTCGCGGTAATGTGGTAACACTGGTTATCTTGGTTGCCCGTGCTGCTCTTTTTATGAACTAATTTACTCTGCCATTGAATGTGTCTTCCTCATCATACCTTTACTACTGGATACACTTAATATTTCCTTTTGTGCGATTTCTGAAATTCTTGGAAAGTATTGCAAAGTCTGCAGTTTCGGCTAGTACCATATGTAACTTATGAACAGTTTGCTACTTCAGCAGTTGAAGGGCTCAAAATCCTGATTAGAGAGAGGCCTCCATAAAAACTATGGGGGAAAAAGTTAGCCAGCAAGGACTTTTCTTCATTGTTTACATTATTATATTTTAAACTTCTAATAATAAAATGTGCAATAATTAGGATATATTAACTTGGTATATGTGCCTTACAAAAAGATCAATTATCTTTCCAAAAATATGAAACTGAAGAAATGTTGAATAAATATAAAAATAGTCTGTACCTCATTCTGAATAAGCATATCCTGTATTGAATGCGCATTTGCCCACACAAAGACATGTGTTAGTTATTTGTTGCATGTATCAGGAGAAAAAACTCCCAGGGTTTAATAAAAGCAAAATTGTGATTGGTTGGTCTATTCTTTTACTGACCCTTTATAAGTTAAATATGAATATGTATAAATATGTATATAAACATACATACCATGATATATTTCTATCTATAATTACAAGATAGGGTAAGAAATGTTCTTCAAAAACACAACCAAGGCCAGGGCAACATCACATCCAAGGCCAGGAAGAGCAGCTTCAAGCCAATAGAACTCTTCATATTAGACACCCTAGAGGGCTATTTTATTGGTAAATTTAATTAGGAATAAATTGCTCAGGTAACTAGGTAATATTCACCCTGCTGCTTTATAACTGACTCTGACTACCTGACCCCTGATTGCTGTCCTCAGGTGGAATTCACCCAAATCATTTTTCTTATTCAACAAATATGTGCCACACACTTGGCTTGGGCCCTGCAGAGAAAGTAAGGAATGATAAGTGAGGTATTGTGTCCATTTCATGTTTCTTCTAGAATAGATATTTAGCAGTGACCATAACTGAAGAGTTTCTTTAATAGAGACTTTATGAATATACAAAAAGAAAAGATGAATATATTTGTTACTATATAGCTAATATAAATATGAGAATTAACTATAGGTAATAGTGAGGTTCCAATAATAATTTCTAACCTATTTCTACCTTTCACTGAGTAAAGTATTCTGATGAGGGATTTATGCACATTCTGTCCTTCATTCTTCATAATATGTGAGGTAGCTACTAATATTATCAACATGAATGGATCAGAACATGAGGAGAGAACTTAATTGCTGTCACTCATAAGTGACAGAGAAGTTTGTCAACCTAGTTTTCCCCACGTACAATTATTATGCACTGACCTCTTACATAATTCTGCCTGTCCAGTGAACTGGTAAAATCTCGAAGTTTATTCTGGTCTGCTTCAGATAGTGCTTTCTTTCCTTCACAAATTCTGATCCTGAACTGACTTTGCTTTACTTACAGAAAGGGTTTGCCTTGTTTTTTATTATTTGCAGAAAGTGCTTAAACTTTGGGTTAGCAATTGCTCACTCTTCTGTGTTTAACTATGTTTAAAGGAGTTTGTTTTACTCCAATCGTCCTTACTGAATGCCTGCTGCCAGGTACTCATTACCCCTGCAGTGCTTCCTCTTTCTATTTTTATGGCCCTGCAACTTTCCCTCCTGTAGCTGCCTCCATGCTGGCTCAAGCTGTGAGGTAGTTTCATGGATTGGGGCAGGATCTAAGACTTAGAGGAGAAGAAACCATATAAGTATTCAAATTCCCTCTTTATATATACATTTCCCCCACTGTACCACTTCCCAAGGAGGATGATTCTCCATCTTTTCATCAATGTACACTGCATGTCATGGATGGAGTAGGCAATCAATGAAATTCGTTGAATGTTAAGTGAATTGGAATAAATATGCTTACTTAAGTGAATATGTTTAGTTAGCTATTCATTCCACTTTTCATAATATCCCAGGCTTCTCTGGGGGGTTTTAACTCTCTACAATATGCTTGGAGACTTCAAACAGAAGTAATCTGTCCCCTCTTAGGCAAATGGTAGATTCCTGACTCAAATCAGGAAAATGGGTGTCTATCCCCCTGTTTCTCTGGGTGTCTCAGGATTTGAGTCTGGAAAAAAGGGACAAAATAGGGTGGGAATGGTTGGAGCTCATCCATTCCAGTGGAGAGTTCCAAGTACAACTCTTTCAAGTAAGTATACTACTTCCTGTTATTTTATGAGCCTGATTAGTTCTATATTTTTAAACAGCATTATTGAGATATAATTGATATACAATAAACTGCACATGTATATGTGTATAATTTTTAAAGTTTGGACATATGTATAAACCCCCAAGAAACCATCATCACAATTAGTCAAGATAATGAGTATGTTACCCACAACATTTTTATTTTAGCCCTTCCTAATCTCTCCCTCTTATTTCTCAATCCCCTCATCCCCCCCCCCCAAAATCTGGCAAAAACTGGTCCACTTCTAGTTAGTATACATAACATCTCATTTCCTAATTTTTTTATATATGGTATTATAAATTAGGTGCTCTTTTTTATGTTCTGGATTCTTTCACTCCCCATAATTATTTTGAGATTCATCCATATTTCAATAGTTTACTTTTTTGTTGCTGAATAGTTTTCTACTTCTTATCTACTTACCTGTTGATGGATTTTGGGGTTGTTTTCAGGTTTTTGTTATTAGAAATAAAGCACATGTGAACATGCCTGTAAAACTTTGTGTGTGAACATGTGCTTGCTTTCTCTGGGGTAAATACTTGGGGTGGAATGTCTAGATCATATGGTAGATATGTGCTTAACTGTTTAAGAAACTGCCAAGCTATTTTCCAAAATGGTTGTGTAATTTCAATTTTACATTAAAATATGTTTCATTTTGAGTTAATTTTTTACATACAGTATAGTGCAATATACGTTTTGAAGATTATTTTTTAGCATATGGATATCCAATATTTTAGATATCATTTTTCATAAAATATTCTCTTTACTATATTACCTTTATTCCTCTGTCAAAACTCAGTTGCCCATATATGTGTATGTCTATTTCTGGGCTCTCTATTCTGTTCTATAGATCCATTCTTCTAATTTATGCCAATACCCAACTCTCATAATTAGGGCAGTTTTATAATGTCTTAAATCTGGTAGTCTTCCAACTTGGTCTACCTTGTAAAAGTTATTTTGGCTATCTGAGGCCCTTTCTATCTCCATATAAATTTTAGAATCAATTTGTCAAGTTCTGTCAAAAAATCAAAAAAATGCCTACTAGAATGTTGTTTTCAATTGCACTAAAACTGCACATCAATTTTAGGGAGAATTGACATCTTAATATTGAACTTTGCATATCCATGATGGATCTCTCCATTTATTGAGCAATATCTTATAGAATTCAATATGCAGGACTTTCACATCATCCGTCAGATTTATCCCTAAGTATTTCATATCGTTATGCCATTATAAAGGTTTTTTTTTCCAACTTTACTTTGCAATTATTCAATACTAGTATATAGAAATATAATTGATTTTTGGTAATTAGCTTGTATCCTGCAGTTTTCTAAAGTCATTTGTTAGTTTTACGAGTTCTTATAGATTGCATTGGATAATATTAATAGAGGATGATGCCATCTGTGAATAAGCTGGTTTTATTCTCTTTAATCTGGTTGTCTTTTATTCCCCCTATTGTGCTAGATAGGACCTTCAGTAAAATGTTGACTAGAAATAGTGAGAATGAATATCCTTGCCTTTATTCTGATCTTATGATGAAAAGCACTCATTTAAGAACTTTTTTCTAATGCTATAAATTTTCCCAGTACTGCTTTTGTAGTATCCCACAAATTAGAATATGTTGCATATTCATTTTTGTTTGGATAAAATACTTTGCAATTTCTCTTTTGATTTCATCTATGACTCATGTCATTTAACCACATGTTTTTGTTTACAAATATTGGGGATTTTTTGAGACATCTTTTACTGATTTCTTTGTTGAGATGAGAGAGCATATTTTGTATGATGCAAATCCTGTTAAACATTATCAAAACTCGTTTTATGATGCAAAAAAACAGTCTATCTTTGTAAATGTTCTTTGCACACTTGGAAAAACATGTGTATTTTGCTGTTAGGTGGAGTGTTCTCTAAATGGCAATTAGGTGAAGTTGTTTATAATGTTGTTCAAATCTTCTTTATTCATACTGATTTTTTTGTCTACATGGTCTATTTATTGTTGAGTGATGGCTATTAAAATATATGACTATAATTATAGATTTATCTGTTGTTCCTTATAGTTTTATCAGTTTTTGCTCCATGTGTTTTGAAGTTTTGTTATTAGGTGCATAAATGATTGGGTTTGTATCTCTTAATGAATTGAGCCATTTATTATTAAATGATACATTATCTCAGTTTTTAAATCTACTTTGTCTGACATTTAACAGCTACACTAGCTGTCTTATTATTAATGTTAGCATAGGTAACCTTTTATCATTTTACTTTTATCTAATATTGTTCTCTATATGTGAAGTGTGATTCTTGTAGGCAACATTAGATTGTTTTATTTTTTTCACCAATTAGACAATTTATACCTCTTGATTAGGAAATTAGGCCATTTACATTTAATATGATTATTTATATAAACATCTTGGTATGTGTTTTTTATCTCTTCTATCTGATTGTGGGGAAAATGTCCATAGTCTTTAACAAGTGGCTGAAAGAATTCTATTCAATGCAGAATTTCAGATAAAATTCCTGACCTGGGCTGTTCATCCTCTCTCCATGTGTTGTCCTTTTCTTTTTCTTTTTCTGTTTTTTTCTCTTAGGTCATGTTTTCTCTCATTGATTTATACAGAACATTCTGTATTGTAGGCTGTGATGTCATTTTTGTTTTGTATCTGTTTTACTGAAATAAGTCTCCAGTTGAGGTAGATATGTTAAAAAACAATAAATGTTGGTTTAACAGAAAAAAGCCTTTTTAAAATAAATTGAATATTTTTTATGATTCCATCTTTATCTCCATAGTTGAATTATTAGCCATAACTGTTGTGCTATTTTTTTTTGCATGATCTCATTTTTTTATTGTGGCAAAATATACATAAAACTTACTATCTTAATCATGTAAAGTGTACAATTCAGTGGTATTAAGTACATTCACAATGTTGTGTAACCATCACCATTACCCATCTCCAGAAATATTTCATCATCCCAAACAAAAACTCTGTACCCAATAAATATAACTCCACATTACCTCCCTCTTCCCAGGCTCTGGCAATCTCTATTCTACTTTCTGTCTCTATGAAAATGTCGATTCTAGGTATCTTATATAAGTGGCATCGTACAATATTTGTCCTTTTGTGACTGGCTTATTTCACTTAGCATAATTTTTTTTTCTTTTCTTTTTTTTTCTTTTTTTTTTACCAATAAAATATTTTATTTTATTTATTATTATTTTTTAACATCTTTATGTGAGTATAACTGTTTGACAATAGTGTGTTAGTTTCTCCTTTACAACAAAGTGAATCAGTTATACATATACATATGTTCCCATATCTCTTCCCTCTTGCGTCACCCTCCCTCCCACCCTCCCTATCCCACCCCTCTAGGTGGTCACAAAGCACAGAGGTGAACACCCTGTGCTATGCTGCAGCTTCCCATTAGCTATCTAATTTACATTTGGTAGTGTCTATATGTCCCTGCCACTCTCTCACATCATCACAGCTTACCCTTCCCCCTCCCCATATCCTCAAGTCCATGCTCTAGTAGGTCTGTGTTTTATTCCCGTCCCACCACTAATCTCTTCATGACATTTTTTTTTTTAGATTCCATATATATGTGTTAGCATACGGTATTTGTTTTTATCCTTCTGACTTACTTCACTCTGTATGACAGACTCCAGGTCTATCTACCTCATTACAAATAACTCAGTTTCATTTCTTTTTATAGCTGAGTAATATTCCACTGTATATATGTACCATATCTTCTTTATTCATTCATCAGTTGATGGACACTTAGGTTGCTTCCATGTCCTGGCTATCGTAAATAGAGCTGCAATAAACATTTTGTTACATGACTCTTTTTGAATTATGGTTTTCTCAGGGTATATGCCTAGTAGTGGGATTGTGGGGTCATATGGTAGTTCTATTTGTAGTTTTTTAAGGAACCTCCATACTGTTCTCCATAGCGGCTGTATCAATTTACATTCCCACCAACAGTGCAAGAGTGTTCCCTTTTCTGCACACCCTCTCCAGCATTGATTGTTTCTAGAGTTTTTGATGATGGCCAATGTGCCTGGTGTGAGATGATATCTCATTGTAGTTTTGATTTGCATTTCTCTAATGATTAATGATGTTGAGCATTCTTTCATGTGTTTGTTGGCAATCTGTATATCTTCTTTGGAGAAATGTCTATTTAGTTCTTCTGCCCATTTTTGGATTGGGTTGTTTGTTTTTTTGTTATTGAGCTGCATGAGTTGCTTATAAATTTTGGATATTAATCCTTTGTCAGTTGCTTCATTTGCAAATATTTTCTCCCATTCTGAGGGTTGTCTTTTGGTCTTGTTTATGGTATCCTTTGCTGTGCAAAAGCTTTTAAGTTTCATTAGGTCCCATTTGTTTATTTTTGTTTTTATTTCCATTTCTCTAGGAGATGGGTCAAAAAGGATCTTGCTGTGGTTTATGTCATAGAGTGTTCTGCCTATATTTTCCTCTAAGAGTTTGATAGTGTCTGGCCTTACATGTAGGTCTTTAACCCATTTTGAGTTTATTTTTGCATATGGTGTTAGGGAGTGTTCTAATTTCATACTTTTACAGGTAGCTGTCCAGTTTTCCCAGCGCCATTTATTGAAGAGGCTGTCTTTTCTCCACAGTATATCCTTCCCTCCTTTATCAAAGATAAGGTGACCGTATGTGTGTGGGTTTATCTCTGGGCTTTCTATCCTGTTCCATTGATCTATATTTCTGTTTTTCTGCCAGTACCATACTGTCTTGATTACTGTGGCCTTGTAGTAGAGTCTGAAGTCAGGAAGTCTGATTCTTCCAGCTCCATTTTTTGTTCTCAAGATTGCTTTGGCTATTCGGGGTCTTTTGTGTTTCCATACAAATTGTGAAATTCTTTGTTCTAGTTCTGTAAAACATGCCAGTGGTAATTTGATAGGGATTGCATTGAATCTGTAGATTACTTTGGGTAATAGAGTCACTTTCACAATGTTGATTCTTCCAATCCAAGAACATGGTATATTTCTCCACCTATTTGTATCATCTTTAATTTCTTTCATCAGTGTCTTATAGTTTTCTGCATACAAGTCTTTTGTCTCCTTAGGTAGGTTTATTCCTAGATATTTTATTCTTTTTGTTGCAATGGTAAATGGGAGTGTTTTCTTAATTTCACTCTCAGATTTTTCATCATTAGTGTATACGAATGCCAGAGATTTCTGTGCATTAATTTTGTATCCTGCTACTTTACCAAATTCATTGATTAGTTCTAGTAGTTTTCTGGTAGCATCCTTAGTGTTCTCTATGTATAGTATCATGTCATCTGCAAACAGTGACAGGTTTACTTCTTCTTTTCCTATTTGGATTCCTTTTATTTCTTTTTTTTCTCTGATTGCTGTGGCTAGAACTTCCAAAACTAGGTTGAATAAGAAGGGTGAGAGTGGGTAACCTTGTCTTGTTCCTGATCTTAGCGGAAATGGTTTCAGTTTTTCACCATTGAGAACAATGTTGGCTGTGGTTTTGTCATATATGGCCTTTATTATGTTGAGGAAAGTTCCCTGTATGCCTACTTTCTGCAAGGTTTTTATCATAAATGGGTGTTGAATTTTGTCAAAAGGTTTCTCTGCATCTATTGAGATGATCATATTGTTTTTCTCCTTCAGTTTGTTGATATGGTGTATCACGTTGATTGATTTGCGTATATTGAAGAATCCTTGCATTCCTGGAATAAAGCCAACTTGATCATGGTGTATGATGCTTTTAATGTGCTGTTGGATTCTGTTTGCTAGTATTTTTTTGAGGTTTTTTGCATCTATGTTCATCAGTGATATTGGCCTGTAGTTTTCTTTCTTTGTGACGTCTTTGTCTGCTTTTGGTATCAGGGTGATGGTGGCCTCATACAATGAGTTTGGGAGTGTTCCTCCCTCTGCTATCTTTTGGAAGAGTTTGAGAAGGATAGGTGTTAGCTCTTCTCTAAATGTTTGATAAAATTCGCCTGTGAAGCCATCTGGTCCTGGGCTTTTGTTTGCTGGAAGATTTTTAATCACAGTCTCAATTTCAGTGCTTTTGATTGGTCTGTTCATACTTTCTATTTCTTCCTGGTTCAGTATTGGCAGCTTGTGCATTTCTAAGAATTTGTCCATTTCTTCCAGGTTGTCCATTTTATTGGCATAGAGTTGCTTGTAGTAATCTCTAATAATCTTTTGTATTTCTGCAGACTCAGTTGTTACATCTCCTTTTTCATTTCTAATTCTATTGATTTGAGTCTTCTCCCTTTTATTCTTGATGAGTCTGGCTAATGGTTTATCAATTTTATTTATCTTCTCAAAGAACCAGCTTTTAGTTTTATTGATCTTTGCTATTGTTTCCTTCATTTCTTTTTCATTTATTTCTGATCTGATCTTTATGATTTCTTTCCTTCTGCTAAATTTGGGGGTTTTTTGTTCTTCCTTCTCTACTTGCTTTAGGTGCAAAGTTAGGTTGTTTATTCGAGATGTTTCCTGTTTCTTAAGGTATGATTGTATTGCTATAAACTTGCCTCTTAGAACTGCTTTTGCTGTATCCCATAGGTTTTGGGTCGTTGTGTCTCCATTGTCATTTGTTTCTAAGTACTTTTTGATTTCCTCTTTGATTTCTTCAGTGATCACTTCATTATTCAGTAGTGTATTGTTTAGCCTCCATGTGTTTGTATTTTTTACAGATCTTTTCCTGTAATTGATATCTAGTCTCATAGCGCTGTGGTCAGAAAAGATACTTGATACAATTTCAATTTTCTTAAATTTGCCAAGGCTAAATTTGTGACCCAAGATATGATCTATCCTGGAGAATGTTCCATGGGCACTTGAGAAAAATATGTATTCTGTTGTTATTGGATGGAATGTCTTATAAATATCAAGTAAATCCATCTTCTGTTATGTATCATTTAAAGCCTGTGTTTCCTTATTTATTTTCATTTTGGATGATCTGTCCATTGGTGACAGTGGTGTGTTAAAGTCCCCTACTATGATTGTGTTACTGTCGATTTCCCGTTTTATGGCTGTTAGTATTTGCCTTATGTATTGAGGTGCTCCTATGTTGGGTGCGTAAATATTTAAAATTGTTATATCTTCTTCATGGATCGATCCCTTGATCATTATGTAGTGTCCTTCTTTGTCTCTTGTAATAGTTTTTATTTTAAAGTCTATTTTGTCTGATATGAGAATTGCTACTCCAGCTTTCTTCTGATTTCCATTTGCATGGAATATCTTTTTCCATCCCCTCACGTTCAGTCTGTATGTGTCCCTAGGTCTGAAGTGGGTCTCTTGTAGACAGCATATATATGGGTCTTGTTTTTGTATCCATTCAGCCAGTCTGTGTCTTTTGGTGGGAGCATTTAATCCATTTACATTTAAGGTAATTATTGATATGTGTGTTCCTATTACCATTTACTTAATTGTTTTGGGTTGTTCGTGTAGGTCTTTTCCTTCTCTTGTGTTTCTTGCTTAGAGAAGTTCCTTTAGCATTTGCTGTAAAGCTGGTTTGGTGGGGCTGAACTCTCTCAGCTTTTGCTTGTCTGTAAAGGTTTTAATTTCTCCGTCAAATCTGAATGAGATCCTTGCTGGGTAGAGTAATCTTGGTTGTATGTTTTATTCCTTCATCACTTTAAATATGTCCTGCCACTCCCTTCTGGCTTGTAGAGTTTCTGCTGAGAGATCAGATGTTAACCTTATGGGGATTCCCTTGTGTGTTATTTGTTGTTTTTCCCTTGCTGCTTTTCATGTTTTCTTTGTATTTAATTTTTGACAGTTTGATTATTATGTTTCTTGGCGTGTTTATCCTTGGGTTTATCCTGTATGGGACTCTCTGTTCTTCCTGGACTTGATTGACTATTTCCTTTCCTATATTAGGGGAGTTTTCAACTATAATCTCTTCAAATATGTTCTCAGTCCCTTTCTTTTTCTCTTCTTCTTCTGGGACCCCTATGATTCGAATGTTTGTGCATTTAATGCTGTCCCAGAGGTCTCTGACATTGTCCTCAGTTCTTTTCATTCTTTTTTCTTTCTTCTGCTCTGCAGTAGTTATTTCCACTATTTTATCTTCCAGGTCACTTATCCGTCCTTCTGCCTCAGTTATTCTGCTATTGATCCCATCTAGAGTTTTTTTCATTTCATTTATTGTGTTGCTCATCGTTACTTTCTTCCTCTTTATTTCTTCTAAGTCCTTGTTAACTGTTTCTTGCAATTTGTCTATTCTATTTCCAAGATTTTGAATCATCTTTACTATCATTATTCTGAATTCTTTTTCAGGTAGACTGGCTATTACCTCTTTATTTGTTAGGTCTGGTGTGTTTTTATCTTGCTCCTTCATCTGCTGTGTGTTTTTCTGTCTTCTCATTTTGCTTACCTTACTGTGTTTGGGTTCTCCTTTTTGCAGGCTGCTGGTTCGTAGTTCCCATTGTTTTTGGTGGCTGAGGTTGGTTCAGTGGGTTGAGCAGGTTTCCTTGTTGGGGGGACTAGTGCCTCTGTTCTAGTGGATGAGGCTGGATCTTGTCTTTCTGGTGGGCAGGTCCACGTCTGGTGGTGTGTATGGGGATGTTGGTAACCTTATTATGATTTTAGTCAGCCTCTCTGCTAATGGATGGGGCTGTAGACCTGTCTTTGTTGGGCATAGGGTGTCCAGCACTGTTCGTTGCTGGTCCATGAGTGAAGCTGTGTCTTGGTGTTGAGATGGAGATCTCTGGGAGATTTTTGCCATTTGATATTACGTGGAGCTGAGAGGTCTCTTGTGGACCAGTGTCCTGAGGTTGGTTCTCCCACCTCAGAGACACAGCCTTGACACCTGGCTGGAGTGCCAAGAGACTTTAATCCACATGGCTCAAAATAAAAGGGAGAAAAAAATAGAAAGGCAAGAAAGGAAGGAAGGAAGGGAGGAGGAAAGGAGGGAAGGAAGGAAGAAAGGAAGGGAGGAAGGAAGCAGGGAATAGAGGGAGGAAGGAAGCAAGGAGGGAAGTAGGAAAGAAAGGAGGGAAGAAAGGAAGAAAGAAAGGGAGAAGACAAAATAAAGTAGGGTAAAATACACTTATTAAAATAAAAAAATAATTATTAAGAAGAAAAATTTCTGTTAAAGAAAAAAAAACCATAAAAAATAAAAAACGGGTCGATCTAACCCTAGGACAAATGGTGAAAACAAAGCTATACAGACAAAATCTCACACAGCAGCACACACATACACACTCCCAAAAAGAAAAAAAAAGGGGGAAATATTAATATATCTTGCTCCCAAAGTCCACCTCCTCAACTTGGGATATTTTGCTGTCTATTCAGGTTTTCCACAGATGCAGGGCACTTCAAGTTGACTGTGGAGCTTTAACCCGCTGCTTCTGAGGCTGCTGGGAGAGACCTCCCCCTCTCTTTGTTCGCACAGCTCCTGGGGTTCAGCTTTGGACTTGTCCCCGCCTCTGCGTGTAGGTCGTCCAAGGGCGATTGCCCTTCGCTCAGACAGGACGGGGTTAAAGGAGCAGCTGATTCCTGGTCTCTGGCTTAATCAGGCGGGGCGGGGGGAGGGAGGGCCACGAATGTGGGGCAAGCCTGTGCCTTCAGAGGCCGGCGTGACGCTGCACCGGCCCAAGGCGCACTGTGTGTTTTCCCGGGGAAGCTGTCCCTGAATCCCGGGACCCCGGCAGTGGCGGGCTGCACAGGCTCCCGGGAGGGGCGGTGTGGAGAGTGACCTGTGCTCGCACACAGGCCTCTTGGTGGCGGCAGTAGCAACCCTAGAGTCCCACAGCTGACTCTACTGTCCATGCCGACAGCCGTGGCTCGCGCCCGTTTCTGGAGCTCCTTTACACGGTGCCCTTAATCCCCTCTCCTCGCGCCCCAGGAAGCAAAGAGGCACGAAAAAGTCTCTTGTCTCTTCGGCAGCTCCAGACTTCTCCAGGACTCCCTCCCAGCCAGCAGTGGTGCACTAGCCCCTTCAGGCTGTTTTCACCCTGCCAACTCCAGACCTTTCCCTGGGATCTGACTTTAGCCTGAGGCTCAGCTCCCAGCCCCACCCACCCCAGTGGGTGAGCAGACAAGCCTCTTGGGCTGGTGAGTGCTGATCGGCACCATCCTCTGAGGAATCTCTCCGCTTTGCCCTCCACACCCTGTTGCTGCGCTCTCCTCTGTGGCTCCGAAGCTTCCCCCTCCTCCACCCGCAGTCTCTGCCCGCGATGGGGCTCCTCGTGTGTGGCAACCTTTCCTCCTTCACGGCTCCCTCCCACTGGTGCGGTCCCATCCCTATTCTTTTGTCCCTGTTTATTCTTTTTTCTTTTGCCCTACCCAGGTATGTGGGGAGTTTCTTGCCTTTTGGGAGGTCTGGGGTCTTCTGCCAGCGTTCGGTGGGTGTTCTATAGGAGAAGTTCCACGTGTAGATAGATGTATTTCTGATGTATCTGTGAGGAGGAAGGTGATCCCCGCGTCTTACTCTTCTGCCATCTTCTCGCTCCCCCTGTTGTGCTATTTTAATGGTTGTTTTAGGGTTTATAATAGATATATCTTCTCTAAGTTACCATTCTTGGTACTCTTTAATCCGTTTTGTAGATGTAGATTTCATCTTGCTATCTGCATTTTCCTTCAAATGAATGTGCTTTAATATTTTTTATAGTGTGAGTCTGTTGATTTTTTTTTTATGTCCTGAAATATCTTTATTTGCCTTTGTGTTTGAAAGATTTTTGCTAGGTATAGAATTCTAGGTTGACAGTTTTTTTTTCTTTACGTAGTATAAACATGTCACTCCACCATGTTCTAATTTGCCTTGTTTCTGATAAGAATGTTGCTCCCATTCTTAATTTTGTTTATATTTTTCTTGTTTAAAAAAATTTTTTTTTAATTATCAGCAGTTTTGCTGTGATGTGCCTGTCATAGTTTTCTTTCCTCCTGTGTGTGTGTATGTATGTAAGTATTGGTGTTCATTGAGCTTCATAGGTTCCTGTCTTATTACATTTGGAAAAATTTGGCCTACTTTTGTTCAAATATATTTTCTCCCATATCCTCTTTGAGGGACTCTAATTAAATATGTATTAGCCATCTTGATACACAGATACCTGATAATCTGTGCATGTTAACTATTCTCTTTCTCTGTGCTTTACTTTGGATTGTTTCTATAGTTATATCTCCAAGTTTGCAACTTCATAATATTTTTTGCTGTTTCTAACATATCAGTAATCCCATCCATTGTGTTTTACACCTCACACATTCTAGTTTTTATTTAGAAGCCCAATTTGGGTCTTCTTTACATTTGCTATTCTTTTATGTCTCCATTCAACTTTTTAAACATTTGGAATATACTTGTTATAACAACAGTTTTAATGTCCTTGTCTGTTAATTTACCTTATGTGTCAGTTATATGTCAGTTTCAACTGACTGGTTTATCAACATATAAGTTGTATGTTCCTTTTATTTTTTTATTTTTTTGCATGCCTGGTCATTTTTTTTATCAGATACCTTACATTGTGAATGTTAACTTGATGGGTGCTAGATATATTTTGTATTTTCATAAGTATTTTCAAGCTATGTTCTGAGACACAGTTAAGTTTCTTAGACCAGGTTTTATATTTTTGGATCTTACTTTGAAGGCATATTAAGTAGGACCAGTATAGGACTAATTATTCCCCAGTGCTGAGGAAAGATTGTTCTCAGAAATCTACCTATACCCTGTGAAAGTATAACATTTCTTTGAATAAAATAAAAAATTTTATGACTTATTGGTTAAAGTGCTTAAAGCAGCCAGAGGAGTCACAGATGACTAAGTTTTCAAGTCTGGCAGAATAGAAATATACCAGTGATAAAACAGAAAAGTCACAAGTCAGAGTCAGGGTAAAGTGTGCAAAAAATAAGCTAAAGTCTTAAAATGAGTACCATTCGGTGTGCATGTCTTTTTGCGTTTCACAAATGAACTACAAGTATATGTTGCCTTAATCTGTCAGACTTAGGAGTCGTTTTCTTTGCTTTTTTTTCCTCTCTCTCTTTTAAATCTTAAATGGTTTTTGTCAAACATTCATTTAGCATGCATTCTTCTGTCAAATACTGTTTCCACAGCCATATAAATTTGTGTATACCCTTTATACACAAATTTTAGTAATTTACACTTTTAACTATGGCTGAAACAAGAGAAACTTAAATAAGTTTTCCCAGATGCAGAGGCAAATGCTCAAAATGTGAGAAACATACTGCATCCTGAAACTAATGAAAAAAGGCAAGAAAAATTTAAAGGAACAATCTCATTATGACTTGAACACCTAAGAGCTATCTAGTGTAAGAAAATTTTTGAAGAAAAGCACCTAGCAAAATGTTTTTGCATAATTCCCATAAAATACGGAGCACTGTACATGGTTATAATTTGTTTCTAACAAAAGCCAATATACTTTTCTTAAATTGCTTGATTAAGTCCTAGTAATTAAGTGATAATAGAACATTTTCAAATGGATGGGAAAAGAACATTCCCATCATCCACCACTGCTATGAAATAAAATTCTAACTTTTTTCAAGAAGAACAAATATATCATCAAACATAAAATCCTTGGATAAAACCCACAATATGAAAGTTAATGCCTTAATGAAATATTAAAATTGCACCAGGAATACTGTTCTGGCATTAAAAATAAACAATAACATTTTTTCTAGTAGGGTTTACCGCAATTCTTTAAAAATTAATTATTACCTCTTTAAATATTTGATTAAATTAGATCTTGGTGGCCTATCATTACCCACAAAACAGATGCTATCATATATAAATTCTCATATCTCAATTTCTAATAGACATTGTCATGTTATTTAATTGTGTGATAACTTCTTTGATTTTTGCATTTGTAGTTTTAGAAAATGGACATACTAAAGCACTCTCATTTTGAATATAAATATAGTATATTGTTAAGCTATATAAAAAGTGTTAATAATGATATTTGATACTTCTCTGTCATATATTGTTAGAAATTCAAAGTTGATTGTAATTGCACTTATGAATCATACACTTTATATTCCAAATAATTGTAAGGCAGAAGCCATCCAGCCCAGCTGTCCATAGTATATACAGTTTGACTGCCAGGTCAAATATTTCTGGCACCTATCTATAGATTAGCAATAAAATAGAGAATAAAGATTTTAAAGGAAAATAAACATGTTTTATACTATGGTTCAATTTTCCTAGATTCAGAGTAAATTTTTGAGCCCATTATAAGTTTGGAGAAAATAGTATATGTAATCCTGCCATTAGTATAAGTACTGAGTTTTCTAAACTATCATTTTTCATTTCAGAGAATTGTCTTAACATGACTTATATTGTTCTTGGATTTGCACAATTGTATCTCTTATTCAATTTCAAAGGTCAATCAATGAGCTTTGTCAATTATGCCTAAGAAGGCAGCCAGAGGAAAATGTTAATCTGGTTTATCTACATAAATCTTGTAGAAAAGGAAAGGAGTTGGTAGGTTAGATTGAGGAATCAAGATATGAGAGGTTTTTTATTTAGACAAAGATTTATCGGGGTCAATTTCTCACATATCAAGGGAAAATGTTATGATCCAATAATAAATAGCTCAGTTTTCTCCAAACTGAACCCACAATATCTCTCTTACAATGCAATAATATCCTGTTACCAACCTTCCTCTCCAAATTAGTTCTTACTTTTAACTTCCTAGTTCTGCCATCAGCACTATAATTTTTCTAGCCCCTCAACTTGGAAATACTAGATTTGACACTTTACCCCCACTGACTCTCTAGCATATCCTATATATGCTGTGTTGCCAAACATAGCATAACAGATTCTTGGGTGTTAGCTGCACAACTAAACTCTGTTTTTGAGAATAACTCCACAATCTATCCTTAAAAAAAAAAAATAAGGAGAAATAGGCAGCCATGCTGCTGATTTTATTCCTCTGGCCATAGCTTATTGGATCAGGTATAGACAACCTACTTAAGATATATCGTCAGTCTCTTCTTGAGAATGTGAAGTAACAGATATAGAAGTTTCCTCAATCACTGTGGTTCAAGGGAACAAGATGTTACATTTTTCCAAGTATTCAAAAGGAACCTGAAGCAGAGAAAGCCAGTCTTGCTAAAAATGAGAATGGAACAAAAGCATAGAGACAAATGTGGAGATCCTCCCTAAAAATTGAGGGGTTCCAGTCCCACATCAGGCATCCAAGCCCTGAGGACCTGCACAAGGAAGATAAGCCACCATAACACCTAGCTTTGAAAAATAACAGGACTTACATCCAGGAGAGCCAGAAGGCTGTAGGAAACCATAACTCCACACTTAAAGGGCTCATGCACAAATTCACTTGCTCTGAGTCCTAGTGCAGAGGCAGAAGTTTGTAAAGCACCTGGTACTCTAGCTGGCCTGCCAAGTCCACCCCAGCATGTCCCTGGCTCATGCCCATTCCAGCTCCAGAAATCCTGTGAGAACAACCCCAGTCTGACCCAGCACACCCTGGGAAAAACCTCAGACCCTCCTGCTCCAACGCTAGAAGTCCTGCAAAAGCAGCCTTGGCCTGGTGCACCCTGAGACACCCCCACCACATGTCTGCTCCAGCCCCAGAAAGCCTAAGCCACTTGGCAGCCACACCTACATTGGGGGTGCTCCTAAATAGGGCCACATCTTCCAGACCAGGAGAGGTAACTGTTTAGTCTAATTCATGAAAACAAACACAGAAAGTTGAACAGAATGAGATTGAAGAACAGTTCCAAATACAAAACAAGATAAAACCCTGGTGGCAGGGTGTTGGAGACAGTTTTAACCTCTGTTGAAACTCTAATGAACAGAGCTAAGTAATTTACCTGATAAATAATTCAAAGTAATGGTCATAAAGATGCTCAACAAATTGGGAGAAGAATGGAGGAACACAGAACCCCAACAAGAGTTAATTTAAAAAATATAAAAACCAATCAGATAATACAATAATTCAAATGAAAAATACACTAGAGGGAAGGAAGGGCAGATTAGATGATACAGAAGAATACCTAAGTGATCTGGAGCACAGAATAGTGAGAATCACCCAATCAAAAAAGATTTTTCTTTGCTAAAAGAAAAAGGAACTAAAAATCTGAGGATAGTTTAAGGGACCTCTAGGACAATATCAAGCAAACTAACATTTGAGTTATAGGAGTCCCAGAAGGAGAAGAGAGGAAAGGGCAGAAATTATTCAAATAAATTGCAAACAGTCCTGACAAGGGATTAATCTCCAAAGGATACAAACAGTTCATAAGGTCAGTATCAAAAAAGCAAAGCTGGAGGTATCATGCTCCTGATTTGAAACAATACTATGAAGCTATAATAATGAAAACAATATGGTACTGACATAAAACAGACACATAGATCAATGGAACAGAATAGAAAACCCAGAAATAAACCTATACTTATTTGGTCAATTAATCTACAACAAAAGTGCTTCCCTGGTGGCACAGTGGTTGAGAGTCTGCCTGCTGATGCAGGGGACACAGGTTTGTGCCCTGGTCTGGGAGGATCTCACATGCCACGGAACAGCTGGAGCCATGGCCCCTGAGCCTGTGCATCCAGAGCCTGTGCTCCACAAAGGGAGAGGCCACAACAGTGAGAGGCCCACATACAGAAAAAAAAAAAAAAAAAAAAAAAAAAAAAAACTACAACAAAGGAGGGAAGGATATACAATGGGAAAAGACAGCCTCTTTAATAAATGGTGTTAGGAAACCTGGATGGATACATGTAAAAGAATGAAAATAGACCATTTTCTAACATTATATACAAAAATAAACTCAAAATGTATTAAAGACTTAAGTGTAAGACTTAATCATAAAATTTCTAGAAGAAAACATAGGAAGTACACTCTTTGACACTGGTCTTAGAAATATTCTTTTGGATCTGTCTCTTCAGGAAAGGACAACAAAGCAAAAATAAACAAATGAGACCACACCAAACTAAAAAGTTTTTGCACAGTGAAAGAAACCATTAACAAAACATAAAGGCAAAATACCGAATGAGAGAAGATAATATTTGCAAATGATGTCCTATAAGTAGTAATATCCAGAATATATAAGGAACTCATACAACTCAATATCAAAAAAATCTGATTAAAAAATTGGCAGAGGACCTGAATAGACATTTTATCCAAGGAAGACACACAGATGGGCAACAGACACATGAAAAGATGCTCAACATCACTTATCAGGGAAATACAAATTGAAACCACAATGAAATATCAACTCACACCTGTCAGAATGATGTTCAACAAAACAGTAAATAACAAGTCCTGGTGAGGATGTGGAGAAAAGGAACCCTTCATGTATTGTTGGTGGGAATGTAAATTTGTATAGCCACTGTGGAAAACAGTATTGAAGAATTATAACACAGAGAAATGGAGAAAAATAAGTGTGAAATTATGCAGTCCCAGAAAAATAGAGAAGTAAATCTTAACTCCTAATTTTACAGTTCCTGGTTTCAGTCCTTATTGAAGCCCACATATTCTTCCTGGTTTGGATTCAGAGGGTTGCTGTTGTACCCTTATGTTAAATTCCCACCAACCTTGTTGACTGAACTAGTTTAGTTTGTGAAGTACTATTCCTCACAGTTTAAGGTTTTGAGTCCCTACTACAAGCCAAGCACTTGTCTAAAACTGGGGTAATGATATTGAACAAAAACACAGCCCCCTGTCTCCTGAATTGGGGATTTAATGAGGAGTGTACTATCCATTAATTCTATTTAATTATTTTATAATAATGAATGGAGACAAGGGCAACAAAGTAAAATATCATCTTTTTGTGAGTGTTTATACAAAGAAAATTGGTGGTAGCTCAGGATCAAGAAAGGCTTCTGTGAGGAAATAACAATTCACCTGATATCTGAACAGTAGGATGGATGTGGAGAGATGGAGAGGAGGTTGGATATATTTTAAGAAAAAGGAGGAGAAGCTCATACACAGCTCCCTAAATCATAGAGAAACCCAAATGATATGGTAACTAAAGTCAGACAAATAAGCCTGGAGCAAAACCGTAAGCAAGAGATGAGCAAGATATTGTTAGAGAGATATCCAGGGTTAGATAACACATTGAAGGGCATTTAAGAATCTGGATTTTATCTAAGAATAATGGAATGCAGTAGAAGGAACAATAAGCTATGACTTGGGATCATACTATCACTTTAGTATTTTGAAAATATTCTGGCAGCTGTTTTGAGACAGGATTGGTGAGGAATCAGAATGGTTGTGGTGGACAAATTAGTTGGCAGTTGTACTCCCAGTCAAGCAATGGTATTAGTTTTGACTTGGGCCTTGTGTTTTGGTAGTGGAAATGGAGAAATGTTTAGAAGCCAAATTAAAATGATTTGTATATAAGAATACAAGAAAGTTTGGAATTGTAGATGCCTCGGGGATTTATGGCTGAGCAACTAAATTGAGGGAAGGAACTCTCACTGAGATATTCTGAAGTTTACCAGCTTTGGAAGAACTGTAAGGTAAAGGGATAGGTGGAGAAACTTTTGTGAGTTAGTGATTAGATATGTTGAATGAAATACTTTTATATTTTGAGCCAGAAGCTGGTTACACCTCTCATAGGAGAAGTCTGGTGGAGATACAGGTTGGGAAGCATCAGTATATAGAGACGATCATGAATCCGTGGGTAGGGATGAGATTTCTAAGGGATAAAATAAAAATGAGAGGATAAGAAGATCTGGGACTAAAACAGAAATAATTCCTCAATTTCATGGCTGGATAAATACAGATGAACCTGAAAATCATAGCATCCTGAGAGAACCTCTCGGAGAGCAATTGGATCATGAAGTCAAAGCAAGGTGTTCTCAGAAACAGTGTAATCAAGGAAGAAGGGTGCTTAAAATATATGCACTAAATTGTATGATATTGACATTACTGTTTCATGTAGTAATAAGGGCAGAGACTAAGTTGGAAGGGATGACAGAGACCAAGAGGTGCAAAAAAGAGTTGGTAAATGTTGAGTTTTCTTTCTATTTTTTAAGTTTTCCTATGAAAAGAAGGCTTGTTGTATTGTGGTGATTAGAGAAAAGTGTACCTCTCTCTCCTCCAGTTGACTGTCACTTCGATGTCAACTTTCTAAGTCCTCTGAGTACATGACATTATAATACAGTCATTTTGATTAAACTTTTTGAAAGTTGCCATTAGACTGTTTCCAAAAGGTCATTTTTGCAAGTAATACACCCAACAGGGAGGCTAACTTCATGGCTCCTCTCACCCCATCCTTGAAACTGAGCCTGTCCTTGGGTCTCACTCCACTTTCAAGTCTGTCCCCTCCCTCACTGAGTTCTCAGGGCATTGCTCATGCCATTTCATATGTTAACTCATAATGGTACTCTGGAATAAAGTGACACGATTATTATAAATGCTTACCCTAATGCCATAAGAAGCACTCAAAACAAATTTGCTAACTTTAGTTGCATAATTACAGAGGCAAAAAAAAACGCATTGTTAGTTTTTACACATCACCTGGAAAGTACTTTCAGATATGAAGTGGTATAAGTATTAGGAACTAATAACATTGCTGAGGGTCTAATGTTAATGGATAGGATGTTTATCTAAAAGGTTTCCACCTCCCTTCCTTTTCTTTGTGTATAAAAGGATACATGTTACTGATAATTGATTGTAAAGAACAAGGACATATTTAAATTATGTCAAATAATATAATTTAGTCCAGTCATACACATGTGTGGGATCCCAGGAGAAATTAAAAAACAGATAGTTAAAAAATATGAGTGTGGGTCTGAATTAAAGTAAGTACTAGAGGTTTCAGCCATTGGAGTTTCTGAATCTTCTCTCAAGGCCCCCAGTTACTCCCAGTTCCTTAGTTACTATTTGTGTGTTTGTGTATCTGCTCCCCAATTCACTTACTTTAGTTATCTTCTTACCCAATGTTTAGTGTGTATGTGTGTGTGTTTTCTGCCTATAGCTCTTTAAACTGAAGTGTAGTTTCTGCTTTCTCATAAATTCTGACTGCAAGGGGCCAAATCAGAGTCCATCCAGTGTCTCTATTATGACCTTTTAACTTTTAATGCAAATGGATATCCCCATCCTTCTTTCCACATTTGATATTCAGATACCGGAATGAGAGAATCTAATTGGTTGAGTTTATTGTTTTGAGCCAAATCACAAGGTGACATTTCTACCATTCCATTGTTCAATTGCCCATGGATATGGCAAAATCAGTCTTCTTTAGCAGGGCAGTTGGCCGTGGAAACTTCACTTAGAAGAGTCTGTGTACTTGGCAGATAATGTAGTTAGTATTTATCAGGCAAAGTGCTCAATAAATACTGGTTGATATATTAGGTACTATAAACCTATGGCCCATACTCAATTCCTGGCTGTATATGATAGTCACTTGGAGAATGTTTTAGAAATACTAATTATAACACCTCAGTCTATATGTTCTAAATTTAGAATCTCTACAGATTCAATTCCTATAGAGTATAATTTTAAAAAAACCCAGGTCATTCTGATTTTGCCTTTCAGTCATGTAGGGCAATTTATTCTGTTTTATTTATTTTTTTAACGTATTTTATTTACTTTTCTATTTTTAAATTTTTTTAATTTCTTATCTAATTTTTAAATTTTTAAAGTTTTTAACATATTTTAAAATTATCCTAAAAACTGTTTTTATTTTATTTTATTTTATTTTACATAGGTCCCTGTTGGTTATCTATTTTAAATATTGCACTGTGTACATGGCAATCCCAAACTCCCAATCTATCCCTCTCCCCCACCCTTCCCCCCTGGTAACCATAAGTTCATTCTCTAATTCTGTGAGTCTGTTTCTATTTTGTAAATATGTTCATTTGTATCAGTTTTCTTTTTTTAGATTCCACATATAAGTGATATCATATAACATTTGTCTTTCTCTGAATTACTTCATTCAGTATGACAATTTCTAGGTCCATCCATGTCACTGAAATGGCATTATTTCATTCCTTTTTTTTTTTTTTTTTTTTTTTTTGTGGTACGCGGGCCTCTCACTGTTGTGGCCTCTCCCATTGCGGAGCACAGGCTCCAGATGTGCAGGCTCAGCAGCCATGGATCACGGGCCCAGCCGCTCCGCAGCATGTGGGATCTTCCCGGACCGGGGCACGAACCTGTGTCGCTGCCTCGGCAGGCGGATTCTCAACCACTGCGCCACCAGGGAAGCCCTATTTCATTCTTTTTAATGGATGAGTCACATACCATTGTATACATGTAAGACATCTTTTTTAGCCATTCATCTATCAATGGACGTTTAGGTTGCATCCATGTCTTGACTATTGTAATCAGTGCTGCAGTGAATATTGGGATGAATGTATCCTTTCAAACCATGTTTTTCTCCAGATGTATGTCAATAGTGGGATTGCCGAGTCATATGGTATCTCTATTTTAGCTTTTTAAGCAACCTCCGTACTATTCTCCATAGTGGCTATACCAATTTACATTCCCACGAACAGTGTAGAAGGGTTCCCTTTTCTCCATACCCTCTTCAGCATTTACTGTTTGTAGATATTTTGATGATGGCCATTCTGACTGGTGTGAGGTGATATCTCATTATAGTTTTGATATGCATTTCTCTAATAATTAGTGATATTTAACATCTTTTCATGTGCCTCTTGGCCATCTGTATGTCTTCTTTGGAGAAATATCTATTTAGGTCTTCTGCCCATTTTTTTATTGGGTTGTTTGTTTTTTTGATATTGAGTCACAGGAGCTGTTTGTAAATTTTGGAGACAAATCTCTTGCTGATTGCATCATCTGTGAATATTTTCTCCCATTCTGTGGGCTGTCTTTTCATTTTGTTTGTGGTTTCCTTTGCTTTGAAAAAGCTTTTGAGTTTAATTAGGTCCCATTTGTTTATTTTTGTTTTTATTTCCATTACTTTAGGAGATAGATCAAAAAATATATTGCTATGATTTATGTCAAAGTGTGTTCTGCCTATGTGTTCCTCTAGGAGTTTTATACTATCTTCTCTTACATTTAGGTCTTTAATCCATTTTATGTTTATTTTTGTGTATGGTGTTAAAGAATGTTCTACTTTCATTTTTTTATATGTAGCTATCCAGTTTTCCAGGCATCATTTATTGAAATGACTGTCTTTTCTCCATTGTATAATCTTGCCTGCTTTGTCATAGATTAATTGACCATAGATGTGTGGATTTATTTCTGGGCTTTCTATCCTGTTCCATTGATCAATATTTCTGTTTTTGTGCCAGTACCATACTGTTTTTATGACTGTGGCTTTGTAGTATAGTCTGAAGTCAGGGAACCTGATTCCTTCAGCTCCATTTTTTCTTTCTCAACATTGCTTTGACTATTGGGGTCTTTTTTGTCTCTCCATACAGTTTTGATTTTTTAAATCTAGTTCTCTGAAAAATGCCATTATAAATTGACAAAAATTAAAGACAAAATAAAAATACTAAAAGCAACAAGGGAAAAGCAACAAACAACATACAAGGAAATTCCCATAAAGTTATATGCTGATTTTTCATCAGAAACTCTGCAGACCAGAAGGGAGTAGCCCAATGTATTTAAAGTGATAAAAGGGAAGAAGCTACAACTAAGAATATTCTACCTAGCAAGTCTCTCATTCAGATTCAATGGAGAAATCAAAAGCTTTACAAACAAACAAAAACTAAGAGAATTCAGCAATACCAGACGAGTTTTGCAACAAATGCTAAAGAAACTTCTCTAAACAGAAAAGAAAAGGCAACAGCTAGAAACAGGAAAATTATGAATGAAAAAGCTCACTGGTAAAGGCAAACATACAGTGAAAGTAGGAAATCATTTGCACACAAATATATCAAAACCAGCAATCATGAGAAGAGGAGAGCACAAATGCAGGATATTGGAAATGCATTTGAATTTAAAAGACCAGCAATTTAAAACAAACTTATTTATATATAGACTGCTATACCAAAACCTCATCATAACTGCAAACCAAAAACCTGCAATAGATACACACAAAAAGAAAAAAGAATCCAAGCACAACACTAAACTTAGTCATCAAATCAAAAGAGAAGAGAACAAAAGGGTAAGGGAAGAAAAAAGACCTACAAAAACAAATCCAAAACAATTAATAAAATAGCAATAAGAATATACATGTCAATAATGGCTTAAACATAAATGGCTTAAATGCTCCAACCCAAAGACTTAGACTGGCTGAATGGATACAAAAACAAGACCCATATATGTGCTGTCTATAGGAGACCCAGTTCAGATCTAGGGACACATACAGGCTGAAAGTGAGTTAACACCTATCCTGAAACTATTCCAAAAAAAACTGCAGAAGAAGGAACTCTCCCAAACTCTTTCTATGAGGCCACCATCACCCTGATACCAAAACCAGAGAAAGATACCATAAAAAAGAAAATTACAGGCCAATATTACTGATGAACATAGATGCAAAAAATACTCAGCAAAATACTAGCAATCCAAATCCAACAGTACATTAAGAGGATCATACACCATGATCAAGTGGAATTTACCCCAGGGATACAAGGATTTTTCAATATCCGTAAATCAATCAGTGTATTACACTACATCAATAAATTGAAGAATAAAACCATATGATCATCTCAATCAATGCAGAAAAAGCTTTTGACAAGATTCAACCCATATATGATATAAAAAGATTCTACCAAAAGTGGCATAGAGGGAATATACCTCAACATAGTAATAGCCATATATGACAAACCTGCAGCTAACATCATACTCAGTGGTGAAAAGCTGAAAGCATTTCATCTAAGATTAGGAAGAAGACAAGGATATCCACTCTCACCACTTTTATTCAACATAGTTTTGGACGTCCTAGCCACAGTAATGAGAAATGCAGAAGAAATGAATCCAAATTGGAAAAGAAGAAGTAAAACTGTCACTGTTTGTAGATGACATGATACTATACATAGCAAATCCTAAAGATCCTATCAGAAAACTACTAGTGCTCATCAATGAATTTGGTGAAGTTGCAGTACGCAAAATTAGTACACAGAAATTTGTTTCATTTCTATACACTAACAACAAAAGATCAGAAAGAGAAATTAAAGAAACAATTCCGTTTATCATCACATCAAAAAATAAAATACCTAGGAATTAACCAACCTAAGGAGACAAAAGACCTGTACTCTGAAAACTGCAAGATGCTAATGAAAGAAATAGAAGACAACACAAACGGATATAAAGACATACCATGTTCTTGGATTGGGAGAATAAATATTTTTAAAGTGACTCTACTACCTAAGGTAATCTACAGATTTAATTTATTCTTGATATAAGCAGTACCTGAAGCTTTATCAATCATCACCCATTTTCTAGTTTATTTTCTTCTCAATGACTTTACCACATTTGTTAGAGATTGACTTATTTCCATTATCGATTGCCTAGTTACAAACCTTTCATAAGGTATATCCATTTTCTCAGTGGTTCTAAACAAGGACTTGCAAATTGATAAGCCTATAAAGGTCAAACAAGTAATTGAAAAAGTCCCCTAGAAGACAGAGAATGATGAGGGCTTTGGAAAATCTGAGAAGACATGCTCCTAAGAAGGCCAGTCACTAGTCAGCATATTATAACTGTTCTCATGCAAATATGGGGGATTGGTGTTGCCTGAGCTTCAATTTTTCAAAAGAAGCCAAAAATATAGATTTTTATGAAAACCTCCAAAATTAATATATTGACAACTTATTAAACAATTCACACACACACACACACACACACACACACAAATATTGCTGGCCAAACTCTATAACCATATGAAAAGACATCATTGTACCATAGTCTTTCTTAGAACAAGAATTCACTTTGAAGGAAAATACATGATATTTTGAGTATAGATGGTGACCTGAAAGTCATAGTTTGTGAGAAGAAAGAGATAGGTATTTATTGCTCTGCATTAGAAGAGAGGAATTTGGGGTGGAGGACAGCAGGAGAAAATGAGAGCAGGAAGATGGCAACAGTATCATAATCTATCTAAAGCTTATAAAGAGATATAGCCACTGGTGTTGGGGTGAGGTCAAAAGACTTCTAAGAATATCTTACTTAATTTTTTTTTGCTCTTTTGTCTTTTAATTTTCTCTCCATCATCTTCCCAAATCTTTAATAGAGACACCTCCACACACAAATAATCTCTGTAAACTGTACAAAGGAAAATCAAGCAACAGGAGCTGAGTCCAATGTCTATTTCAGCATCTAGTAGAGAGTGGAAGTAAGCCATGGGAATTGATGTATGTGGAAACAAAAGTTTACAGTTTCAGCAACTGGAATCAACCCAAAGGGGATCATGAGAACCAAAGGCCCTGGGAGTTTGTAGAACTTGAGGAAGATGTCATTGAACTCCTCACAATTTGGCGTAGAGACCAAAATCTTACTCACCACACAATGCTAAGTCACCCTAGGTGCTCTGTGGGCTACAATAATACATTTTACATGACATTGTTCTTGCCTCTCTAAATAGCTTGTAAAACTTATTCCAGACAGAGTTTGGTTATCTTTATCCTCTCCTCTCTAAAATCCAGTACCTAGAACTAAATATGTACCATATGAACTTAAATTTGATGGATACTTTGTAGATGGTGAAGGCCCTCCCCATACCATGAAATGTGCTAAAACAGCAAAAATAACAGAGGAGGGCAGAGTATAACAGAAGGCTCTTTCATTGTGACAACTCAAACAAGGTCTTTAATGGTATGATCTTAAGCTAATAATCACATTCTGGGAAAAGTAATGAGAGATAGTGATCTTAGTATAAGGTGGTAGATAAAGATGCAGCAATTTCTATTTTGTTCTTTGTAATGGAAGATTTTTAATAGAGATTGAATAAGAAAAAAGAACGTCTCAGATGTCCAAGTACTTAAAATAGCAAATGGGGCTTCCCTGGTGGCGCAGTGGTAAAGAGTCTGCCTGACGATGCAGGGGATGCAGGTTTGGGATGTGGGTTTGTGCCCCGGTCTAGGAAGATCCCACACGCCGCAGAGTGGCTAGGCCCGTGAGCCATGGCTGCTGAGGCTGTGCTTCATGACGGGAGAGGCCACAGCAGTGAGAGGCCTGCGCACCGCCAAAAAAAAAAAAAAGCAAATGCTGCTGAAATACGGAAATGAAGTATGAAAGACAGGAACAACCACCACACCTGATGTTGAATTCCAAGGATGTGACTATCTGACTTTGCTATTTGCAATCTGTCAACTCTGTGGAAATTATTTAATTATTGGTAGTCTTCTCTATAAAATGGTAATATATTTTCCTATCCTCTTTGATGGTTATTAAGATAGCATGAAAATATTTCTTTAAAGTTAATTTTGACAACTATTAGTTAACAGTTGAATGAGTTAATAAGGACCATTGTTGATGACTCTAACTTAAAAGGAGTATAAAGAACTGTTGCAACTTGATTCATCATGAAAGGAATTACTCCAACTCCTGATACTACCTTTTAGCTTTAGAGTTTTAAGCCTCTTTTCCTTTATAGAATATACACCAAATATATGCATTCCTTTATCACTCTCCCTTTTTGAAGTTCAGCAGTTACTATAATCTTATTCTCATGATATACTTTAAATCACTATGTAATTCATTTTTATAAGAACATATTGACACTATTGTGTTTATATGATGCAGTTGAGCAATTTTCACTTGTTTTCTTCTCTAGGAAACTCTTTTACTTCTTAATCTATTTTCTCTATGATGTATCCAAAAAGAATCAAAGATTATGTCCCTATCCTTGACAATGGTCTCATTAGAAGAGCAAAACCACTTGCTAATGTTCTGAATAATCTTCTGAATTACTCATTACATGCTTCTGGGATATCATTGTTTGAAAATATATGTATGAGTGGAATATAAGTGTGCTGTTTGGAATTCTGACATACCCAATTTGGACTCTGTCTCTGACGTGGCCAATCTCTTGAAATTATGTTGCCCACTGTCTCAGGTCACTAAGTTTAGTTAGAGTAACAATTACAACTGTGGACTTTTCCTAGGGATGAAACTTGGTTTTAGAAATATTTTAAAGGGATTTCCACTTCTGCTACTGATTTCAGAGGATGATTGGTAAATCTTCTTTTCCCAAGCAGACCACCTCTCCTTGCTTTGGACTTCCCAAATATATACTTTAAGCTTAACTTAGAATGAAATCCATGTACAATGTCAATTGAGGAGCAAGGCAATAGGTAACATCTTTCAAAACTGATAAGATAAATTATACCAATTAACAAAAGTGATTGTAAGTTATTTCTTAGGACAAATACAAATTCTTCATGCAGTATTAATATCAGCTCAGTCTGATATCTGATGTAATATCACATCACCTCAGTATTTTTCTCAATGAATAAAAAATAAATTAAGAGAATTTTTAAGTACAAACCATTGCAAATCATGTAGAATTGGCAGTTTAGTAGGACAAAAATGATGGCCTCAGTAATCACATATTGTTCAACCTAATAAACCCAAAAACCTCAAAATACTTTTCTCTGTTCTTTTGTATCCTTAGAGCCTAAACAGGCATCACAATTTCAACCTCTTTTTCCAGAAGCTCTAATTAAATTGACAGAGTACCTCATGCAGCTAGAATGACTTCTAAAAATTAGACTATCCATATTAAGTAATGAAAAATTCCAAACATTTCCCCATTCTGATTTCTTCTTTATTGTAAAGCTTTCATTTTTTTTTCTTATTTTGTGTTTCTGATGTCACAGTTTACCAAGTTTACAGTTGACCCTAGAACAACACGGGGTTAGGGGCTACGATGCTCCTCAAAGTAAAATATTTGCATATAGCTTTTAGTCAGACCTCCTTAATGGGGTTCCTCTGTATCTAAGTTTCCTCAGTGTCTGTAGTTTTGCATCCTAGTAGTGTAGTATTTACCATTGAAAAAAATGCCTGCGTTAAGTGATCTGCACAGTTCAAATCCATGTTGTTCAATGATCAACTGTACACCTTTTTATATTGTGTATTCATTAACAAATTGTTTTTATTTATATATATATTTAAATTTTTGTTTTATATTGGAGTATAGTTGATTAACAGTGTGTTAGTTTCCAGTATACAGCAAAGTGATTCAGTTATACATATACATGTATCTATTCTTTTTCAAATTCTTTCCCATTTAGGTTGTTACAGAATGTTGGGCAGAGTTCCTTGTGCTATACAGTAGGTCCTCTTTGGTTATCTATTTTAAATATACTAGTGTGAACATGTCAAGCCCAAACTCCCAATTTATTCTCCCCTCCACCTTTCCGTTTTGGTAACCATAAGTTTGTTTTCTAAGTCTGTGAGTCCAATTCTGTCTTATAAATAAGTTCATTTGTATCTTTTTAAAAAAAAATTCACATATAAACAATATCATATTATATTTGTCTTTCTCTGTCTGATTTACTTCACTTAGCATGATAATCTCCAGGTCATCCATGTTACTGTAAATGGCATTATTTCATTCTTTTTAATGGTTGAGTAACATTTCATGGTATGTATGTACCACATCTTCTTTATCCATTCATCTTTTGATGGACATTTATGTTGCTTTCATGTCTTGGCTATTGTAAGTAGTGCTGCAATGAACATTGGGGTGCAAGTACCTTTCGAACCATGTTTTTCTCTGGATATATGCCCAGGATGGGGATTGCTGGATCATATGGTAGTTCTATTTTTCATTTTAAAGGAACCTCCATACTGTTCTCCATAGTGACCATGCCAATTTCCATTCCCATGAGCAGTGTAGGGGGTTTCCCTTTTCTCCACACCCTCTCCAGCATTTGTTGTTTGTAGATTTTGTTAAGATGGCCATTCTGACTGATATGAGGTGATATGTCATTGTAGTTTTGATTTGCATTTCTCCTAATTAATGATGTTGACCATCTTTTCATGTGCCTCTTGGCCATCTGTATGTCTTCTTTGGAGACATGTCTATTGAGGTCTTCTGCCCATTTTTTGATTGGGTTGTTTTTTGTTTTTGATATTGAGCTGCATGAGATGTTTGTAAATTTTGGAGATTAATCCTTTGTCAGATGCATTGTTTGTGAATATGTTCTCCCATTCTGTGGGTTGCCTTTTCGTTTTGTTTATGATTTCCTTTGCTGTGCAAAAGCTTTTAAGTTTAATTAGGTCCCATTTTTAAATTTTTGTTTTTATTTCCATTACTCTAGGAGACAGATCGAAAAAGATATTGCTGTGATTTATGTCAAAGACTGTTCTGCCTATGTGTTCCTCTAAGAGTTTTGTACTATCCTGTCTTACATTTAGGTCTTCAATTCGTTTTGAGTTTACTTTTGTGTATGGTGTTAAAGAATGTTATAATTTCATTCTTTTACATGTAGCTGTCCAGATTTCACAGCACCACTTATTGAAGAGTCTGTCTTTTCTCCATTATATTGTCTTGCCTCCTTCCTCATAGATAAATTGACCGCAGGTGTGTGGGTTTATTTCTGGGCTTCCTATCCTGTTCCATTGATCAATATTTCTGTTTTTGTGCCAGTACCATATTGTTTTTATGACTGTAGCTTTGTAGTATAGTCTGAAGTCAAGGAGCCTGATTCCTCCAGCTCTGTTTTTCTTTCTCAAGATTGCTTTGGCTATTAGGGGTCTTTTATGTCTCCATACAAATTTGAAAAAATTTTTTGATCTAGTTCTGTGAAAAATGTTATTGATAATTTGATAGGGATTGTATTGAATCTGTAGACTGCCTTGGATAGTATAGTCATTTTGACAATATTGAGTCTTCCAATTCAAGAACCAGGATATCTTTCTGTCTGTTTATGTCATCTTCGATTTCTTTCATCAGCATCTTATAGTTTTCAGAGTACAGGTCTTTTGCCACCTTAGGTAGGTTTATTCCTAGGTATTTAATTCTTTTTGATGAAATGATAAGTGGGAGCATTTCTTTTATTTCTCTTTCTGATTTTGTTGATAGTATATAGAAATGCAACAGATTTCTGTGTATTAATTTTGTATCCTGCAACTTTACCAAATTCATTGATGAACTCTAGTAGTTTTCTAGTAGCATCTTAAAGATTTTCTGTGTATGGTATCATGTTATCCGCAAACTGTAACAGTTTTCCTTCTTCTTTTCCAATTTGGTTTACTTTTATTTCTTTTTCTTCTCTGATTGTTGTAGCTAGGACTTCCAACCCTATGTTGAATAAAAGTGGCAAGAGTGGACATCCTTTACTTATTCCTGATCTTAAAGGAAATGCTTTCAGTTTTTCACGATTGAGAGTGATGTTTGCTGTGGGTTTGTAGTATAGTAGCTTTGTAGTATAGTCTGAAGTCAGGGAGTCTGATTCCTCCAGCTCCGTTATTTTCCCTCAAGACTGATTTGGCTATTCGGGATGTTTTGTGTCCCATATAAATTTTAATATTTTTTGTTCTAGTTCTGTAAAAAATGCCATTGATAATATGATACAGATTGCATTGAATCTGTACATTGCTTTGGGTAGTATAGTCATTTTCACAATATTCTTCCAAACCAAGAACATGGTATACCTCTCCATCTGTTTGTATCATCTTTAATTTCTTTCATCAGTGTCTTATAGTTTTCTGCATACAGGTCTTTTGTCTCCTTAGGTAGGTTTATTTCTAGGTATTTTGTTCTTTTTGTTGCAATGGTAAATGGGAGTGTTTCCTTAATTTCTGGTTCAGATTTTTCATCATTGGTGTATAGGAATACAAGAGACTTCTGTGCATTAATTTTATATCCTGCCACTTTACAAAATTCATTAATTAGCTCTAGTAGTTTTCTGGTAGCATCTTTAGGATTCTCTATGTATAGTATCATGTCATCTGCAAACAGTGACAGCCTTACTTCTTCTTTTCCAATTTGGATTACTTTTATTTATTTTTCTTCTCTGATTGCTGTGGCTAAAACTTCCAAAACTATGTGGAATTAGAGTGGTGAGAGTGGGCAACCTTGTCTTGTTCCTGATCTTAGTGGAAATGGTTTCATTTTTTCACCATTGAGGATGTTAACTGTGGGTTTGTCATATATGACCTTTATTATGTTGAGGTATGTTCCCTCTATGCTCTCTTTCTGGAGAGTTTTTATCCTAAATTTGTGTTGAATTTTTTCAAAAGGTTTTTCTGCATCTATTGAGATTATCAATTTAAGATATGTTTTTTTCTGCATCTATTGAGATATGGTTTTTATTCTGTAGTTTGTTGATATGGCGTATCACACTGATTGATTTGTGAATATTGAAAAATCTTTGCATCCATGGGGTGAATTCTACTTGATCATGGTGTGTGATCCTTTTAATGTATTGTTGAATTTGGTTTGCTAGTATTTTGTTGAGGATTTTTTTTGTCTATGTTCATCAGTGATATTGGCCTGTAATTTACTTTTTTTATTGTACTTTTGTCTGATTTTTGTATCAGGGTGACGTGGTCTCATAGAATGAATTTTGAAGAGTTCCTTCCTCTGCAATTACTTTTGTAATAGTTTCAGAAGGATAGGTGTTAAATCTTCTCTAAATCTTTCATAGAATTTGCCTGTGAAGCCATCTGGTCCTGGATTTTTGTATGTTGAGAGCTTTTTAATCAGTTTAAATTTCAGTACTTGTAATTGCTCTGTCCATATTTTTATTTCTTCCTGGTTCAGTCTTGGGAGATTGTACCTTTCTAAGAATTTGTCCATTTCTTATAGGTTGTCCATTTTATTGGCATAGAGTTGCTTGTAGTAATCTCTTATGATCCTTTGTATTTCTGTGGTGTCCATTGTAACTTCTCCTTTTTCATTTCTACTTTTATTGATTTGAGCCCTCTCCCTTTTTTTTTCATGAGTCTCACTAAAGGTTTATCAATTTTGTTTCTCTTTACAGAATACCAGCTTTTAGTTTCATTGATCTTTTCTATTGTTTTCTTGGTCTCTATGACATTTATTTCTGTTCTGATCTTGATTTCTTTCCTTCCACAAACTTTGGCTTTTGTTTGTTCTTCTTTTTTTATTTACTTTAAGTGTAAGGTTAGGTTGTTTATGTGTGATTTTTCTTATTTCCTGAGGTAAGATTGTATTGCTATGAACTTCCCTCTTAGAACTGCTTTTGCTGTGTCCCATAAGCTGTGGATCATCGAGCTTCCATTTTCATTTGTCTCTAGGTATTTTTTGATTTCCTCTTTGATTTCTTCAGTGATCCATTAGTTGTTTAGTAACATATTATTTAGCCTCCACGTGCTTGTGTTTTTTACAGGATTTTTAAAATTGTAGTTGATTTCTAATCTCACAGTGTTTTGATTGGAAAAGATGCTTGATATGATTTCAATTTTCTTAAATTTACAAAGGCTCACTTTGTGGCCCAGCATGTGATTAATCCTGCAGAATGTTCCATGTGCACCTGAAAAGAATGTGTATTCTGCTGCTTTTGGATGGAATCCTCTATAAATATCTGTTAAGTCCATCTGGTCTAATGTGTCATTTAAGACCTGTGTTTCCTTATTGATTTTCTGTCTGGATGGTCTGTCCATTGATGAAAGTGGGGTGTTAAAGTCCCCCACTGTTATTGTGTTACTGTCGATTTCTCTTTTATGACTGTTAGTATTTCTTATATATTGAGGTGCTCCCATGTTGAGTATATATATATTTACAATTGTTATATCTCCTTCTTAGATTTTTCCCTTGATCATTATGTAGTGTCCTTCTTTGTCTCTTGTAACAGTTATTTTGTCTATTTTATCTGATAGGAGTATTGTCACTCCAGCTTTCTTTTGATTTCCATTTGCATGGAATACCTATTTCCATTCCCTCATTTTCAGTCTATATGTGTCCGTAGATCTGAAGTGGGTCTCTTGTGGACAGCATAAGTGTATCCATTCAGACAGTCTAAGTCTTTTGTTTGGATCATTTAATTTGTTTATGTTTAAAGTAATTATCAATATTTATGATCTTATTGCCATTTTGTTAACTGTTTTGTATTTTTTTTTAACATCTTTATTGGAGTATAATTGTTTTACAATAGTGTGTTAGTTTTTCCTTTACAACAAACTGAATCAGTTATACATATACATATGTTCCCATATCTCTTCCCTCTTGCATCACCCTCTCTCCCACCCTCCCTATCCCACCCCTCTAGGTGGTCACAAAGCACAGAGGTGAGCTCCCTGTGCTATGCAGCAGCTTCCCACTAGCTATCTAATTTACATTTGATAGTGTATATATGTCCCTGCCACTCTTTCACTTCGTCACAGCCCACCCTTCCCCCTCCCTATATCCTCAAGTCCATGCTCGAGTAAGTCTGTGTTTTATTCCCGTCCTACCACTAATCTCTTCATGACATTTTTTTCCCTTAGAGTCCATATATATGTGTTAGCATACGGTATTTGTTTTTCTCCTTCTGACTTACTTCACTCTGTATGACAGACTCCAGGTCCATCCACCTCATTATAAATAACTCAGTTTCATTTCTTTTTATGGCTGAGTAATATTCCATCGTATATATGTGCCACATCTTCTTTATCCATTCATCTGTTGATGGACACTTAGGTTGCTTCCATGTCCTGGCTATTGTAAATAGAGCTGCAATGAACATTTTGGTACATGAGTCTTTCTGAATTATGGTTTTCTCAGGGTATATTCCCAGTAGTGGGATTGCTGGGTCGTATGGTAGTTCTATTTGTAGTTTTTTAAGGAACCTCCATACTGTTCTCCATAGTGGCTGTATCAATTTACATTCCCACCAGCAGTGCAAGAGGGTTCCCCTTTCTCCACACCCTCTCCAGCATTTATTGTTTCTAGACTTTTTGATGATGGCCAATCTGACCGGTGTGAGATGATATCTCATTGTAGTTTTGATTTGCATTTCTCTAATGATTAATGAGGTTGAGCATTCTTTCATGTGTTTGTTAGCAATCTGTATATCTTCTTTGGAGAAATGTCTATTTAGTTCTTCTGCCCATTTTTGGATTGGGTTGTTTGTTTTTTTGTTATTGAGCTACATGAGTTGCTTATAAATTTTGGAAATTAATCCTTTGTCAGTTGCTTCATTTGCAAATATTTTCTCCCATTCTGAGGGTTGTCTTTTGGTCTTGTTTATGGTATCCTTTGCTGTGCAAAAGCTTTTAAGTTTCATTAGGTCCCATTTGTTTATTTGTGTTTTTATTTCCATTTCTCTAGGAGATGGGTCAAAAAGGATCTTTCTGTGATTTAGGTCGTATAGTGTTCTGCCTATGTTTTCCTCTAAGAGTTTGATAGTGTCTGGCCTTACATTTAGGTCTTTAACCCATTTTGAGTTTATTTTTGTGTGTGGTGTTAGGGAGTGTTCTAATTTCATACTTTTACATGTAGCTGTCCAATTTTCCCAGCACCACTTATTGAAGAGGCTGTCTTTTCTCCACTGTATATCCTTCCCTCCTTTATCAAAGATAAGGTGACCATATGTGTGTGGGTTTATCTCTGGGCTCTCTATCCTGTTCCATTGATCTATATTTCTGTTTTTGTGCCAGTACCATATTGTCTTGATTACTGTAGCCTTGTAGTAGAGTCTGAAGTCAGGGAGCCAAATTCCTCCAGCTCCATTTCTTGTTCTCAAGATTGCTTTGGCTATTCGGGGTCTTTTGTGTTTCCATACAATTTGTGAAATTTTTTGTTCTAGTTCTGTAAAAAATGCCAGTGGTAATTTGATAGGGATTGCATTGAATCGGTAGATTGCTTTGGGTAGTATAGTCATTTTCACAATGTTGATTCTTCCAATCCAGGAACATGGTATATTTCTCCACCTATTTGTATCATCTTTAATTTCTTTCATCAGTGTCTTATAGTTTTCTGCATACAAGTCTTTTGTCTCCTTAGGTAGGTTTATTCCTAGATATTTTATTCTTTTTGTTGCAATGGTAAATGGGAGTGTTTTCTTAATTTCACTCTCAGATTTTTCATCATTAGTGTATATGAATGCCAGAGATTTCTGTGCATTAATTTTGTATCCTGCTACTTTACCAAATTCATTGATTAGCTCTAGTAGTTTTCTGGTAGTATCCTTAGGATTCTCTATGTATAGTATCATGTCATCTGCAAACAGTGACAGGTTTACTTCTTCTTTTCCTATTTGGATTCCTTTTATTTCTGTTTCTTCTCTGATTGCTGTGGCTAGAACTTCCAAAACTATGTTGAATAAGAGTGGTGAGAGTGGGCAACCTTGTCTTGTTCCTGATCTAAGTGGAAATGGTTTCAGTTTTTCACCATTGAGAACGATGCTAGCTGTGGGTTTGTCATATATGGCCTTTATTATGTTGAGGAAAGTTCCCTGTATGCCTACTTTCTGCAAGGTTTTTATCATAAATGAGTGTTGAATTTTGTCAAAAGCTTTCTCTGCATCTATTGAGATGATCATATGGTTTTTCTCCTTCAGTTTGTTGATATGGTGTATGACGTTGATTGATTTGCGTATATTGAAGAATCCTTGCATTCCTGGGATAAACCCCACTTGATCATGGTGTATGATCCTTTTAATGTGCTGTTGGATTCTGTTTGCTAATATTTTGTTGGGGATTTTTGCATCTATGTTCATCAGTGATATTGGCCTGTAGTTTTCTTTCTTTGTGACGTCTTTGTCTGCTTTTGGTATCAGGGTGATGGTGGCCTCATACAATGAGTTTGGGAGTGTTCCTCCCTCTGCTATCTGTTGGAAGAGTTTGAGAAGGATAGGTGTTAGCTCTTCTCTAAATGTTTGATAGAATTCGCCTGTGAAGCCATCTGGTCCTGGGCTTTTGTTTGTTGGAAGATTTTTAATCACAGTTTCAATTTCAGTGCTTGTGATTGGTCTGTTCATATTTTCTATTTCTTCCTGGTTCAGTCTCGGCAGGTTGTGCATTTCTAAGAATTTGTCCATTTCTTCCAGGTTGTCCATTTTATTGGCATAGAGTTGCTTGTAGTAATCTCTAATAATCTTTTGTATTTCTGCAGACTCAGTTGTTACATCTCCTTTTTCATTTCTAATTCTATTGATTTGAGTCTTCTCCCTTTTTTTCTTGATGAGTCTGGCTAATGGTTTATCAATTTTATTTATCTTCTCAAAGAACCAGCTTTTAGTTTTATTGATCTTTGCTATTGTTTCCTTCATTTCTTTTTCATTTATTTCTGATCTGATCTTTATGATTTCTTTCCTTCTGCTAAATTTGGGGGTTTTTTGTTCTTCCTTCTCTACTTGCTTTAGGTGCAAAGTTAGGTTGTTTATTCGAGATGTTTCCTGTTTCTTAAGGTATGATTGTATTGCTATAAACTTGCCTCTTAGAACTGCTTTTGCTGTATCCCATAGGTTTTGGGTCGTTGTGTCTCCATTGTCATTTGTTTCTAAGTATTTTTTGATTTCCTGTTTGATTTCTTCAGTGATCACTTCGTTATTAAGTAGTGTATTGTTTAGCCTCCATGTGTTTGTATGTTTTACAGATCTTTTCCTGTAATTGATATCTAGTCTCATAGCGTTGTGGTCAGAAAAGATACTTGATACGATTTCAATTTTCTTAAATTTGCCAAGGCTAAATTTGTAACCCAAGATATGATCTATCCTGGAGAATGTTCCATGGGCACTTGAGAAAAATATGTATTCTGTTGTTATTGGATGGAATGTCTTATAAATATCAAGTAAATCCATCTTCTGTTATGTATCATTTAAAGCCTGTGTTTCCTTATTTATTTTCATTTTGGATGATCTGTCCATTGGTGAAAGTGGGGTGTTAAAGTCCCCTACTCTGATTGTGTTACTGTCGATTTCCCGTTTTATTGCTGTTAGTATTTGCCTTATGTATTGAGGTGCTCCTATGTTGGGTGCGTAAATATTTACAATTGTTATATCTTCTTTATGGATCGATCCCTTTATCATTATGTAGTGTCCTTCTTTGTCTCTTGTAATAGTCTTTATTTTAAAGTCTATTTTGTCTGATATGAGAATTGCTACTCCAGCTTTCTTCTGATTTCCATTTGCATGGAATATCTTTTTCCATCCCCTTACTTTCAGTCTGTATGTGTCCCTAGGTCTGAAGTGGGTCTCTTGTAGACAGCATATATATGGGTCTTGTTTTTGTATCCATTCAGCCAGTCTGTGTCTTTTGGTGGGAGCATTTAATCCATTTACATTTAAGGTAATTATTGATATGTATGTTCCTATTACCATTTACTTAATTGTTTCGGGTTGTTCTTGTAGGTCTTTTCCTTCTCTTGTGTTTCTTGCCTAGAGAAGTTCCTTTAGGATTTGTTGTAGAGCTGGTTTGGTGGTGCTGAACTCTCTCAGCTTTTGCTTGTCTGTAAAGGTTTTAATTTCTCCATCAAAACTGAATGAGATCCTTGCTGGGTAGAGTAATCTTGGTTGTAGGTTTTTTTCCTTCATCACTTTAAATATGTCCTGCCACTCCCTTCTGGCTTGTAGAGTTTCTGCTGAAAGATCAGATGTTAACCTTATGGGGATTCCCTTGTGTGTTATTTGTTGTTTTTCCCTTGCTGCTTTTAATATGCTTTCTTTGTATTTAATTTTTGACAGTTTGATTATTATGTGTCTTGGCGTGTTTCTCTTTGGGTTTATCCTGTATGGAACTCTCTGTGCTTCCTGGACTTGATTGACTATTTCTTTTCCTATATTAGGGAAGTTTTCAACTATAATCTCTTCAAATATTTTCTCAGTCCCTTTCTTTTTCTCTTCTTCTTCTGGGACCCCTATGATTCGAATGTCGATGCGTTTAATGTTGTCCCAGAGGTCTCTGAGACTGTCCTCAGTTCTTTTCATTCTTTTTTCTTTCTTCTGCTCTGCAGTAGTTATTTCCACTATTTTATCTTCCAGGTCACTTATCCGTCCTTCTGCCTCAGTTATTCTGCTATTGATCCCATCTAGAGTATTTTTCATTTCATTTATTGTGTTGCTCATCGTTTCTTGCTTCCTCTTTATTTCTTCTAGGTCCCTGTTAACTGTTTCTTGCAAATTGTCTATTCTACTTCCAAGATTTTGCATCATCTTCACCATCATTATTCTAAATTCTCTTTCAGGTAGATTGGCTATTACCTCTTCATCTGTTAGGTCTGGTGTGTTTTTATCTTGCTCCTTCATCTGTTGTGTGTTTTTCTGTCTTCTCATTTCGCTTATCTTACTGTGTTTGGGGTCTCCTTTTTGCACGCTGCAGGTTCGTAGTTCCTGTTGTTTTTGGTGGCTGTCCCCAGTGGCTAAGGTTGGTTCAGTGGGTTGAGTAGATTCCCTGGTTGGGGGGACTAGTGCCTCTGTTCTGGTGGATGAGGCTGGATCTTGTCTTTCTGATGGGCAGGTCCTCGTCTGGTGGTGTGTTTGGGGATGTTGGTTACCTTATTATGATTTTAGGCAGCCTCTCTGCTAATGGATGGGGCTGTAGACCTGGCTTGCTCTTTGTTGGGGATAAGGTGTCCAGCACTGTTCTTTGCTGGTCCTTGAGTGAAGCTGGGTCTTGGTGTTGAGATGGAGATCTCTGGGAGATTTTCGCCATCTGATATTACGTGGAGCTGGGAGGTCTCTTGTGGACTAGTGTCTTGAGGTTGGTTCTCCCACCTCAGGGACACTGCCCTGGTGCCTGGCTGGGGCGCCAAGAACCTTTAATCCACACGGCTCAAAATAAAAGGTAGAATAAATAGAAAGGAAAGAAAAGGAAGGAAGGAGGGAGGGAGGGAAGGAAGGAAGAAATGAAGGAAGGAAGCAAGAAAGGAAGCAAGAAAGGAAGGAAGGAAGGTGCAGAGGAAGAAAGGGAGGAAGGAAGAGAGGAAGGGAGGAAAGAAGGGGGGAAGGAAGGAAGAAAGGAGGGAAGGAGGGAAGAAAGGAAGGAAGAAAGGAAGAAAGAAAGGGAGAAGACAGAGTAGTATAAAGTATAGTTATTAAAGTTAAAAATAATTATTAAGAAGAAAAATTTCCTTTAAAAAAAAAAGAAAAACAGAAAAATGGGTCTGTCTAACCCTAGGACAAATGGTGAAAGCAAAGCTATACAGACAAAATCTCACACAGCAGCACACACATACACACTCACAAAAAGAAAAAAAAGGGGAAAATAATAATATATCTTGCTCCCAAAGTCCACCTCCTCAACTTGGGATGATTCGTTGTCTATTCAGGTTTTCAACAGATGCAGGGCACTTAAAGTTGATTGTGGAGCTTTAATCCGCCGCTTCTGAGGCTGCTGGGAGAGACCTCCCCCTCTCCTCTCTGTTCGCACAGCTCCTGGTGTTCAGCTTTGGACTTGGTCCCGCCTCTGCGTGTAGGTTGTCCGAGGGCGATTGCCCTTTGCTCAGACAGGACGATGTTAAAGGAGCAGTTGATTCGGGGGCTCCAGCTCACTCAGGCTGAGGGGAGGGAGTGGCACGGGGGCGGGGCGAGTCCGCGGCGGCAGAGGCCGACGTGACGCTGCACAGGCCCAAGGCACGCCGCGCGTTCTCCTGGGGAAGCTGTCCCTGGATCCCGGGACCCCGGTAGTGGCGGACTGCACGGGCTCCCGGGAGGGCCGGTGTGGAGAGTGACCTGTGCTCACACACAGGCCTCTTGGTGGTGGCAGCAGCAACCTTAGCATCCGACACCCGTCTCTACTGTCCGTGCCCGTTTCTGGAGCTCCTCTAGGCGGTGCTCTTAATCCCCTCACCTCACACCCGAGGAAGCAAAGAGGCAAGAAAAAGTCTCTTGTCTCTTCGGCAGCTCCGCGCCCGCCCCTGGGGCTCCTTCAAGGGGCGCACTTAATCCCCTCTCCTCGCGCCCAGGCAGCAAAGAGGGAGGAAAAGGTCTCTTGCCTCTTCGGCAGCTCCAGACTTCTCCCAAACTCCCTCCCAGCCAGCCGTGGCGCACTAGCCCCCTTCAAGCTGTCTTCACTCTGCCAATTCCAGACCTTTCCCTGGGATCCGACTGAAGCCCGAGCCTCAGCTCCCAGCCCCGCCTGTCCCGGCGGGTGAGCAGACAAGCCTCTTGGGCTGGTGAGTGCTGGTCGGCACCGATCCTCTGCGGGAATCTCTCCGCTTTGCCCTCCACACCCCTGTGGCTGAGCTGTCCTCCGCGGCTCCGGAGCTTCCCCCTCCGGCGCCCGCAGTCTCCACCCGCGAAGGGGCCTCTAGTGTGTGGGAGTCTTTCCTCCTTCACGGCTCCCTCCCACTGGCGTAGGTCCCGTCCCTATTCTTTTGTCCCTGTTTATTCTTTTTTCTTTTGCCCTACCCAGATATGTGGGGAGTTTCTTGCCTTTTTGGAGGTCTGAGGTCTTCTGCCAGCGTTCGGTGGGTGTTCTATAGGAGCAGTTCCACGTGTAGATGTATTTCTGATGTCTCTGTGAGGAGGAAGGAGATCTCCGCGTCTAACTCTTCCGCCATCTTTAAGCCGTCCTGTATTTGTTTTTGTAGGTCTTTTTTCTTCCCTTCCTCTTTTGTTCTCTTGTGATTTGATGACTAACTTTAGTGTTACGTTTGGGTTCCTTTTTCTTTTTTGTATGTGTATCTGTTGTAGCTTTTCTGCTTGTGGTTACCATGAGAATTTGATGTAGCAGTCTATATATAAACAAGATTGTTTTTAGTTGCTGGTCTTTTAAATTAAAATGCATTTCCAATATCCTGCGTTTGTACTCTCCTCATGATTCCTGGCTTTGATACATATTTGTGTGCAGATGATTTCCTACATTTATTGTATGCTTGCCTTTACTGGTGAGTTTTTCCATTCATAATTTTTTGTTTCTAGTTGTGGCCTTTTCTTTCCTGCTTAGAGAATTTCCTTTAGCATTTGTCACAAAGCTGTTCTGGGGTTGCTAAATTCTCTTAGCTTTTGTTTGTTTGTAAATCTTTTGATTTCTCCATTGAATCTGAATGAGAGACTTGCTAGGTAGATTGTTCTTGGTTGTAACTTCTTCCCTTTTATCACTTTAAATACATTGTGCCACTCCCTTCTGGCCTGCAGAGTTTCTGATGAAAAATCAGGTTATAGCCTTATTTGTCTGCCCTTGTATGTTATTTGTTGCTTTTCCCTTGTTGCTTTTAAAAGTTTTTCTTTGTCTTTAATTTTTGTCAATTTGATGACTTCCCTTGTTGCTTTTTTTTTTCCTAAAGAGTAATGCCATTATACCATTTTATTGTAAAGAAAAAATTATGCTGTGGGTATTTTTGTCAAGCTTTTAGGAACTGTTCAGTGCTTTAAATTCAGAACAATGTGTATTCCCCTTAAATGTTCATGTTTGGAACACATCTAACTTTATGCAATATTTAAACACCTTTTTGGCAGTGAGACTCATGGGACAGTGATCTCAAAGCTTCTCTCACCCTACATTTTATAGGCTACACATCAACTGGTTTCAGAATTTAGGAGCAGCCATGTGTATTTTCTTTTTTTTTTTTTTTTAACATCTTTATTGGAGTATAACTGTTTTACAATGGTGCGTTAGTTTCTGCTTTACAACAAAGTGAATCAGTTATACATATACATATGTTCCCATATCTCTTCCCTCTTGCATCACCCTCCCTCCCACCCTCCCTATCCCACTCCTCTAGGTGGTCACACAGCACAGAGCTGATCTCCCTGTGCTATGTGGCTGCTTCCCACTAGCTATCTATTTTATATTTGGTAGTGTATATATGTCCATGACACTGTCATTTCGTCACAGCTTACCCTTCCTCCTCCCCGTATCCTCAAGTCCATACTCTAGTAGGTCTGTGTTTGATTCCCATCCTACCACTAATCTCTTCATGACATTTTTTGTTCTTAGATTCCATATATATGTGTTAGCATACAGTATTTGTTTTCCTCCTTCTGACTTACTTCACTCTGTATGACAGACTCCAGGTCTGTCCACCTCATTACAAGTAACTCAGTTTCATTTCTTTTTATGGCTGAGTAATATTCCATTGTATATATATGCCACATCTTCTTTATCCATTCATCTGTTGATGGACACTTAGGTTGCTTCCATGTCCTGGTTATCGTAAATAGAGCTGCAATAAACATTTTGGTACATGACTCTTTTTGAATTATGGTTTTCTCAGGGTATATGCCCAGTAGTGGGATTGCTGGGTTGTATGGTAGTTCTGTTTTTTTTTTTTTTTTAACATTTTTGAGTATAACTGTTTTACAATAGTGTGTTAGTTTCTCCTTTACAACAAAGTGAATCAGTTATACATATACATATGTTCCCATATCTCTTCCCTCTTATGTCACCCTCCCTCCCACCCTCCCTATCCCACCCCTCTAGGTGGTCACAAAGCACAGAGGTGAACTCCCTGTGCTATGCGGCAGCTTCCCACTAGCTATCTAATTTACTTTTTTTTTTTTTTAAACATCTTTATTTGAGTATAACTGTTTTACAATAGTGTGTTAGTTTCTCCTTTACAACAAAGTGAATCAGTTATACATATACATATGTTCCCATAACTCTTCCCTCTTGTGTCACCCTCCCTCCCACCCTCCCTATCCCACCCCTCTAGGTGGTCACAAAGCACAGAGGTGAACTCCCTGTGCTATGCTGCAGCTTCCCACTAGCTATCTAATTTACACTTGGTAGTGTGTATATGTCCCTGCAAGTCCCTCACATTGTCACAGCTTACCCTTCCCCCTCCCCATATCCTCAAGTCCATGCTCTACTAGGTCTGTGTTTTATTCCCATCCTACCACTAATCTCTTCATGACATTTTTTTTTTTTTTTTTTTTTTTTAGATTCCATATATATGTGTTAGCGTACGGTATTTGTTTTTATCCTTCTGACTTACTTCACTCTGTATGACAGATTCCAGGTCTATCCACCTCATTACAAATAACTCAGTTTCATTTCTTTTTATGGCTGAGTAATATTCCATTGTATATATGTGCCACATCTTCCTTATCCATTCATCTGTTGATGGACACTTAGGTTGCTTCCATGTCCTGGCTATCGTAAATAGAGCTGCAATAAACATTTTGGTACGTGACTCTTTTTGAATTATGGTTTTCTCAGGGTATATGCCCAGTAGTGGGATTGCTGGGTCATATGGTAGTTCTATTTGTAGTTTTTTAAGGAACCTCCATACTGTTCTCCATAGTGGCTGTATCATTTTACATTTCCACCAACAGTGCAAGAGTGTTCCCTTTTCTCCACACCCTCTCCAGCATTGATTGTTTCTAGAGTTTTTGATGATGGCCAATCTGACCGGTGTGAGATGATATCTCATTGTAGATTTGATTTGCATTTCTCTAATGATTAATGATGTTGAGCATTCTTTCATGTGTTTGTTGGCTATCTGTATATCTTCTTTGGAGAAATGTCTATTTAGTTCTTCTGCCCATTTTTGGATTGGGTTGTTTGTTTTTTTGTTATTGAGCTACATGAGTTGCTTATAAATTTTGGATATTAATCCTTTGTCAGTTGCTTCATTTGCAAATATTTTCTCCCATTCTGAGGGTTGTCTTTTGGTCTTGTTTATGGTATCCTTTGCTGTGCAAAAGCTTTTAACTTTCATTAGATCCCATTTGTTTATTTTTGTTTTTATTTCCATTTCTCTAGATGGGTCAAAAAGGATCTTGCTGTGATTGATGTCATAGAGTGTTCTGCCTATGTTTTCCTCTAAGAGTTTGATAGTGTCTGGCCTTACATGTAGGTTTTACCGCATTTTGATTTTATTTTTGTGTATGGTGTTACACAGTGTTCTAATTTCATACTTTTACATGTAGCTGTCCAGTTTTCCCAGCACCACTTATTGAAGAGGCTGTCTTTTCTCCATTGTATATCCTTGCCTCCTTTATCAAAGATAAGGTGACCATATGTGTGTGGGTTTATCTCTGGGCTTTCTATCCTGTTCCATTGATCTATATTTCTGTTTTTCTGCCAGTACCATACTGTCTTAATGACTATAGCTTTGTAGTATAGTCTGAAGTCAGGGGGCCTGATTACTCCAGCTCCATTTTTCGTTCTCAAGATTACTTTGGCTGTTCGGGGTCTTTTGTGTTTCCATACAAATTGTGAAATTCTTTGTTCTAGTTCTGTAAAAAATGCCAGTGGTAGTTTGATAGAGATTGCATTGAATCTGTAGATTGCTTTGGGTAGTAGAGTCATTTTCACAATGTTGATTCTTCCAATCCAGGAACATGGTATATTTCTCCACCTATTTGTATCATCTTTAATTTCTTTCATCAGTGTCTTATAGATTTCTGCATACAGGTCTTTCATCACCTTAGGTAGGTTTATTCCTAGTATTTTATTCTTTTTGTTGCAATGGTAAATAGGAGTGTTTTCTTAATTTCACTCTCAGATTTTTCATCATTAGTGTATACGAATGCCAGAGATTTCTGTGCATTAATTTTGTATCCTGCTACTTTACCAAATTCATTGATTAGCTCTAGTAGTTTTCTGGTAGCATCCTTAGGGTTCTCTAGGTATACTATCATGTCATCTGCAAACAGTGACAGGTTTACTTCTTCTTTTCCTATTTGGATTCCTTTTATTTCTTTTTTTTCTCTGATTGCTGTGGCTAGAACTTCCAAAACTAGGTTGAATAAGAGGGGCGAGAGTGGGTAACCTTGTCTTGTTCCTGATCTTAGTGGAAATGGTTTCAATTTTTCACCATTGAGAACAATGCTGGCTGTGGTTTTGTCATATATGGCCTTTATTATGTTGAGGAAAGTTCCTTCTATGCCTACTTTCTGCAGGGTTTTTATCATAAATGGGTGTTGAATTTTGTCAAAAGCTTTCTCTGCATCTATTGAGATGATCATATGGATTTTCTTCTTCAGTTTGTTGATATGGTTTATCACATTGATTGATTTGCGTATGTTGAAGAATCCTTGCATTCTTGGGATAAACCCCACTTGATCATGGTGTATGATGCTTTTAATGTGCTGTTGGATTCTGTTTGCTAGTATTTTTTTGAGGATTATTGCATCTATATTCATCAGTGATATTGGCCTGTAGTTTTCTTTCTTTGTGACATCTTTGTCTGCTTTTGGTATCAGGGTGATGGTGGCCTCATAGAATGAGTTTGGGAGTGTTCCTCCCTCTGCTATCTTTTGGAAGAGTTTGAGAAGGATAGGTGTTAGCTTTTCTCCAAATGTTTGATAGAATTCGCCTGTGAAGCCATCTGGTCCTGGGCTTTTGTTTGTTGGAAGATTTTTAATCACAGTTTCAATTTCAGTGCTTGTGATTGGTCTGTTCATACTTTCTATTTCTTCCTGGTTCAGTATTGGCAGCTTGTGCATTTCTAAGAATTTGTCCATTTTTTCTAGGTTGTCCATTTTATTGGCATAGAGTTGCTTATAGTAATCTCTAATAATCTTTTGTATTTCTGCAGACTCAGTTGTTACATCTCCTTTTTCATTTCTAATTCTATTGATTTGAGTCTTCTCCCTTTTTTTCTTGATGAGTCTGGCTAAATGGTTTATCAATTTTATTTATCTTCTCAAAGAACCAGCTTTTAGTTTTATTGATCTTTGCTATTGTTTCCTTCATTTCTTTTTCATTTATTTCTGATCTGATCTTTATGATTTCTTTCCTTCTGCTGCATTTGGGGGTTTGTTGTTCTTCTTTCTCTAATTACTTTAGGTGCAGAGTTCGGTTGTTTATTCGAGATGTTTCCTGTTTCTTAAGTTATGATTGTATTGCTATAAACTTCCCTCTTAGAACTGCTTTTGCTGCATCCCATAGGTTTTAGGTCATCGTGTCTCCATTGTCATTTGCTTCTAAGTATTTTTAATTTCCTCTGTGATTTCTTCAGTGTTCACTTCGTTATTAAGTAGTATATTGTTTAGCCTCCATGTATTTGTATTTTTTACAAATCTTTTCCTGTAATTTATATCTAGTCTTATAGCGTTGTGGTCGGAAAAGATACTTGATACAATTTCAATTTTCGTAAATTTACCAAGGCTAGATTTGTGATCCAATATATGATCTATCCTTGAGAATGTTCCATGACCACTTGAGAAAAATGTGTATTCTGTTGTTTTGGGATGGAATGTCCTACAAATATCAATTAAGTCCATCTTCTGTAATGTATCATTTAAAGCTTGTGTTTCCTTATGTATTTTCATTTTGGATGATCTGTCCATTGGTGAAAGTGGTATGTTAAAGACCCCTACTCTGATTGTGTTACTGTCGATTTCCCCTTTAATGGATGTTAGTATTTGCCTTATGTATTGAGGTGCTCCTATGTTGGGTGCATAAATATTTACAATTGTTATATCTTCTTCATGGATTGATCCCTTGATCATTATGTAGTGTCCTTCTTTGTCTCTTATAATAGTCTTTATTTTATAGTCTGTTTTCTCTGATATAAGAATTGCTACTCCAGCTTTCTTCTGATTTCCATTTGCATGGAATATCTTTTTCCATCCCCTCACGTTCAGTCTGTATGTGTCCCTAGGTCTGAAGTGGGTCTCTTGTAGACAGCATATATATGGGTCTTGTTTTTGTATCCATTCAGCCAGTCTGTGTCTTTTGGTGGGAGCATTTAATCCATTTACATTTGAGGTAATTATCGATCTGTATGTTCCTGTTACCATTTATTGAATTGTTTCGTGTTTGCTCTTGTTGGTCTTTTCCTTCTCTTGTGTTTTTTTCCTAGGGAAGTTCCTTTAGCATTTGTTGTAAAGCTGGTTTGGTGGCACTGAACTCTCTCAGCTTTTGCTTGTCTGTAAAGTTTTTAATTTCTCCATCAAATTTGAATGAGATCCTTGCTGGGTAGAGTAATCTTGGTTGTAGGTTTTTTTCCTTCATCACTTTAAATATGTCCTGCCACTCCCTTCTGGCTTGTAGAGTTTCTGCTGAGAGATCAGATGTTAACCTTATGGGGATTCCCTAACGTGTTATTTTTTGTTTTTCCCTTGCTGCTTTTAATATGTTTTCTTTGTATTTAATTTTTGACAGTTTGATTATTATGTTTCTTGGCGTGTTTATCCTTGGATTTATCCTGTATGGGACTCTCTGTGCTTCCTGGAATTGATTGACTATTTCCTTTCCTATATTAGGGGAGTTTTCAACTATAATCTCTTCAAATATTTTCTCAGTCCCTTTCTTTATCTCTTCTTCTTCTGGGACCCCTATAATTAGAATGTTGGTGCATTTAATGTTGTCCCAGAGGTCTCTGAGACTGTCCTCAGTTCTCTTCATTCTTTTTTCTTTCTTCTGCTCTGCAGTAGTTATTTCCACTATTTTATCTTCCAGGTCACTTATCCGTTCTTCTGCCTCAGTTATTCTGCTATTGATCCCATCTAGAGTATTTTTCATTTCATTTATTGTGTTGCTCATCGTTGCTTGCTTCCTTTTTATTTCTTCTAAGTCCTTGTTAAATGTTTCTTTCAATTTGTCTATTCTGTTTCCAAGATTTTGGATCATCTTTACTATCATTATTCTGAATTCTTTTTCAGGTAGACTGCCTATTTCCTCTTCATTTGTTAGCTCCAGTGGGTTTTTACCTTGCTCCTTCATCTGCTGTGTGTTTTTCTGTCTTTTCATTTTGTTTACTGTGTTTCGGGGTCTCCTTTTTGCAGGCTGCAGGTTCGTAGTTCCCGTTGTTTTTGGTGACTGTCCCCAGTGGCTAAGGTTGGTTCAGTGGGTTGAGTAGGTTTCCTGGTTTGGGGGACTAGTGCCTATATTCTGGTGGATGAGGCTGGATCTTGTCTTTCTGGTGGACAGATCCACGTCTTGTGGTGTGTTTTGGGATGTCAGTGGCCTATTATGATTTTAGGCAGAGTCTCTGCTAATGGATGTGGCTGTAGTCCTGTCTTGCTATTTGTTGGGCATAGGGTGTCCAGCACTGTACATTGCTGGTTCTTGAGTGGAGCTGAGTCTTGGTGTTGAGATGGAGATCTCTGTGAGATTTTTGCCATTTGATATTATGTGGAGCTGGGAGGTCTCTGTGGACCAGTGTCCTGAGGTTGGTTCTTCCACCTCAGAGACACAGCCCTGACGCCTGGCTGGAGCACCAAGAGCCTTTAATCCACATGGCTCACAATAAAAAGGAGAAAAAATAGAAAATAAAGAAAGGAAGGAAGGAAGGAAGGAAGAATTGAAGGAAGGAAGGAAGAAAGCAAGAAAGGAGGGAAGGAAGGAAGAGAGGAAGAAAGAGAGGAAGGAAGGGAGGAAAGAATGGGGGAAGGGAAGAAGGAATGAAGGAAGGAAGAAAGGTGGGAAGAAAGGAAGAAAGAAAGGAAGAAGTCAAAATAAAGTAGGATAAAATAGTTATTAAAATAAAAAATAATTAAGAAGAAAAATTCTGTAAAAAAAAAAATAAAGGGTCAGTCAGAACCCTAGGACAAATGGTGAAAGCAAAGCTACACAGACAAAATCTCACACAGCAGCACACACATACACACTCACAAAAAGAAAAAAAGGGGGAAATATTAGTATATCTTGCTCCCAAAGTCCGCCTCCTCAACTTGGGATGTTTCGCTGTCTATTCAGGTTTTCCACAGATGCAGGGCACTTCAAGTTTTTTGTGGAGCTTTAATTCACTGCTTCTGAGACTGCTGGGAGAGACCTCCCCCTCTCCTCTTTGTTTGCCCAGCTCCTGCGGTTCAGCTTTGAACTGGGTCCTGCCTCTGCACGTAGGTAGTCCAAGGGCATCTGTTCTTCGCTCATACAGGACCGGGTTAAAGGAGCAGCTGATTCAGGGGCTCTGGCAGAGGCTGGGGGGAGGGTGGGGCAAGGATGCGGGGCGAGCCTGCAGTGGCAGAGGCCGGTGTGACGCTGTACCAGCCTGAGGTGCGCCACACATTCTCCCGGGGAAGCTGTCCCTGGATCCTGGGACCCTGGCAGTGGCATGCTGCACAGGCTCCTGGGAGGGGAGGTGTGGAGAGTGACCTGTGCTTGCACACAGGCCTCTTGGTGGCAGCAGCAGCAACCCTAGTGTCCCACACCCGTCTCTGTTGTCCATGCAGACAGCTGCATCTCACGCCTATTTCTGGAGCTCCTTTACGCGGTACGCTTAATCCCCTCTCCTCTCGCACCAGGAAACAAAGAGGCAAGAAAAAGTCTGTCTCTTTGGCAGCTCCGTGCCCGTCTCTGGATCTCCTTTAAGCAGTGCACTTAAACCCCCCTCCTTGCGCACCAGGAAGCAAAGAGGGAAGAAAAGGTCTCTTGCCTCTTCGGCAGCTCCAGACTTCTCCCAGACTCCCTCCCGGCTAGCCGTGGTGCACTAACCCCTTCAGGCTGTTTTCATGCTGCCAACTCCAGACCTCTCCCTGGGATCCAACGGAAGCCTGAGGCTCAGCTCCCAGCCCCCGCCCACCCCGGCGGGTGAGCAGCAAGCCTCTTGGGCTGGTGAGTGCCAGTCAGCACCAATCTTCTGTGCGGGAATCTCTCCACTTAGCCCTCCGCACCCCTGTTGCTGCGCTCTCCTCCGTGGCTCTGAAGCTCCCCCCACCTTCGGAGGAAGGTGATTTCCACGTCTTACTCTTCCGCCATCTTCTCCTACCCCCACCCCATGTTGCTTTTAATACTTTCCTTTGTCTTTTATTTTTGTCAGTTTGATTACTATGTGTCTCAGCATGTTCCTCCTTGCCCTTTATCCTGTTTAGGACTCTCTCTGCTTCCTGAACTTGGATGACTGTTCCCTTCTCCATGTTAGGAAAGTTTTCAGCCATTATCTCTTCAAATATTTTCTCAGCTTCTTTTTCTCTCTCTTCTCCTTCTGGGACCCCTATAATGTGAATGTTGGTGCATTTAATGTTGTCTCAGTGGTCTCTTAGACTGTTTTCATTTCTTTTCATTCTTTTTTCTTTATTCTATTCATGGCACTGATTTCCACCAGTTTGTCTGTCAGCTCACTTATCTGTTCTTCTGCCTCAGTTATTCTGCTGTTGATTGCTTCTAGTGTATTTTTCATTTCAATTATTGTATTTTTCATCTGTTCTTTAGATCTTCTAGGACTTTGTTAAACATGTCTTGTTTCTTCTCAATCTGTGTTTCCATTCTTTTTCCAAGGTCTTGGATAATCTTTACTATCGTTACTCTGAATTCTTTTTTTTCAGTAGATTACCTATCTCTACTTCACTTAGTTGTCCTTCTGGGGTTTTATCTTGTACAGCTTTACATTTTTATTAATAACACAGATCCAGTTAATATCTTATATAACATTTGAGAAGCAATACATTATAATTTCTTGTGTTTATATTCTGCTTTTTCAGAGAGCTCATCTCATAGACATTGTCTTACTAATGTTTAAAATTCTCCTGAAAATTATGTAGATTGTTATGTTCAACAGTGATTGAACTGCAAAGAGGAAAGGTGCTCTCCAGCCGACTCTGCTTTTCCATTTGATCTTGACTTGAAAGAGACAGTACAAAGAAAATCTAATAGCTTAAACTAAAGCTGTTGTAATAAAGAGTAATAGATTTCTTTCCAAAATTAAGATCCATGAGTCCAGAATCATGTCTATGTCCCTGGTTTTTAAGAAGAGTGACTTATATAGAGAAATGGTAGGCTATTCATTTTCAAACTTCTGTGTCATATGTAGTCTCTTGTCATAGTTGGATTATTTTACCACAGCCAAGGAAATAAATGTAGCTAAACAATTGTAGACCAATTTTTCCTGAACTTATAATTTTGCATATTTTTAAAAGACATATGAATGATGTTATTATTAAACATGAGTCACTAATTCTTTTTTACAGATGAGTAAACCAAGGCTTGGGGAAAAATAGTTGGGGTAATTTGCCCAAAGCTTCAGATATAAAAACTGACAGAGACTGGATTCAGTTCTTTGTCGATATAGCTTCTAAATCCATCTTTGTAGTATACTGCATTCCCATTTTATTATTGTGATTTTTTTCCTTCTTTTAAAATATGTTTTTTAAATGTAAATGTACTTGGTTGAATATTTTTTTTCATTCAATTGAGTTGTAGTTATTATATAGCCATCATTTCAGCACTTTTTGTATTACAGCTCTTAGTAATAACTGATGTAGAGAAGAAAGAAAGGAACTCTAAAAATTTAAAACATTTAGAAAACACTCATTGGTCTCATTGGTCAAGCCAATTCTCTGGAACTTTGCAGAAATTTGCATAAAGTCCTAAAAAATAGAAAGATGGTTCCTATAATTTTTATAATTACAATTATCCTTCAACTCCCTCCCATGCAGAGCATTAACATTACCAAAGGAAACCAAAAATGGCATGATGTAATGAGACAAGGGTTCTGAATGAAAGCAGGCTTGAGACTTTCTCCAGTTGGATGAAATCATAAACATATGACATGGAAGGGTGAGAAAATGCCTCTTTGTTCAGTGTAACATTGGTGGAAGGGCCCCTAGAATAATGGCAAATATTTCCATTGATAATGATTTTTGCAAATAATTTACAACTTAGAACATTCAGGAAACCCAAGGGTAGACCTGAGAGCTTGAAGCAGAGTTGTGGTTGCATATACCTCTCACTGACACATAGTTTGGTTAAATTTCCGCAGAGAGAAATCTTGTGATGTTCTGCTAGATTTTTGCTATGCCTCCTGTGATCCATTTACAAATTAACAAAGAGTTGTAAAGAAAAAGTGTATGGGTTCAGCCCTGGCTTCCTTGTATTTGAACAGAAATTAACACTAGAGAGTAGAATGGTTAATCAGGAAACACCAAAAGTGGACTCAATGTTTCTGTTTTCCATGTTCTAATACAGTCAATCCTTATTTTATTGTACTTCACTTTATTGTGCCTCACAGAAAATTCAATTTTTTTGTTTTTTTGGTCTTTTTTACAAACTGAATTTTGTGGCATCACTGAGTTGAGCAAGTAATTCAGCACGTTTTCCAACAGCATTTGTTCATTTCCTGTTTCTGTGTCACATTTTTGCAATTCTCATAATATTTTAAACCTTTTCATTATTATATTTGTTATGGTGATCAACAATCTTTGATGTTACTGTTGTAATTGTTTTGGGGAACCATGAACTGCACCCATATAAGATGGTGAACTTAATAAGTGTATGTGTTCTGTCTGCTCTACTGACCATTGGGTTCTCCCATCTGTTTCCCTATCCTCAGGCCTCCCTATTCCCTGAGACACAACACTATTGAAATTAGACCAGTTAATAACCCTACAGTGGCCTCTAAGTCTTCAATAAAAGGAAGAGTTGCACATATCTCCCTTTAAATCAGAAGCTAGAAATGATTAAGCTTCATGAGGAAGGCATGTTGACAGCCAAGATAGGATGAAAGCTAGGCCTCTTTACTCCAAAGTTAGCCAAGCTGTGAATGCAGAGGAAAAGGTCTTGAAGGAAATTAAAAGTGTTACTCCAATGAACATATCAATGATAAAAAAGAAACAGGCTATTGTTTATCAGAAAGGAAAGTTTTAATGGTCTGGATAGAAGATCAAACCAGCCACAGCATTCCCTTAAGACAAAGCCTAATCCAGATCAAGGTCCTAACTCTTCATTTCTTTTTGTTTTTTTTTTTTAACATCTTTATTTGAGTATAACTGTTTTACAATAGTGTGTTAGTTTCTCCTTTACAACAAAGTGAATCAGTTATACATATACATATTTTCCCATAACTCTTCCCTCTTGTGTCACCCTCCCTCCCACCCTTCCTATCCGACCCCTCTAGGTGGTTACAAAGCACAGAGGTGAACTCCCTGTGCTATGTGGCAGCTTCCCACCAGCTATCTAACTTACATTTGGTAGTGTGTATATGTCCCTGCCACTCTCTCACATCATCACAGCTTACCCTTCCCCCTCCCTATATCCTCAAGTCCATGCTCTAGTAGGTCTGTGTTTTATTCCCATCCTACCACTAATCTCTTCATGACATTTTTTTCTTAGATTCCATATATATGTGTTAGCATATGGTATTTGTTTTTCTCCTTCTGACTTACTTCACTCTGTATGACAGACTCCAGGTCTATTCACCTCATTACAAATAACTCAGTTTCATTTCTTTTTATGGATGAGTAATATTCCATTGTATATATATATGCCACATCTTCTTTATCCATTCATCAGTTGATGGACACTTAGGTTGCTTCCATGTCCTGGCTATTGTAAATAGAGCTGCAATAAACATTTTGGTACATGATTCTTTGAATTATGGTTTTCTCAGGGTATATGCCTAGTAGTGGGATTGCTGGGTCATATGGTAGTTCTATTTGTAGTTTTTTAAGGAACCTCCATACTGTTCTCCATAGTGGCTGTATCAATTTACATTCCCACTAGCAGTGAAAGAGTGTTCCCTTTTCTCCACACCCTCTCCAGCATTGATTGTTTCTAGAGTTTTTGATGATGGCCATTGTGACCGGTGTGAGATGATATCTCATTGTAGTTTTGATTTGAATTTCTCTAATGATTAATGAGGTTGAGCATTCTTTCATGTGTTTGTTGGCAATCTGTATATCTTCTTTGGAGAAATGTCTATCTAGGTCTTCTGCCCATTTTTGGATTGGGTTGTTTGTTTTTTTGTTATTGAGCTGCATGAGTTGCTTATAAATTTTGGATATTAATCCTTTAACAGTTGCTTCATTTGCAAATATTTTCTCCCATTCTGAGGGTTGTCTTTTGGTCTTGTTTATGGTATCCTTTGCTGTGCAAAAGCTTTTAAGTTTCATTAGATCCCATTTGTTTATTTTTGTTTTTATTTCCATTTCTCTAGGAGATGGGTCAAAAAGGATCTTGCTGTGATTTATGTCATAGAGTGTTCTGCCTATATTTTCCTCTAAGAGTTTGATAGTGTCTGGCCTTACATGTAGGTCTTTAACCCATTTTGAGTTTATTTTTGCATATGGTGTTAGGGAGTGTTCTAATTTCATACTTTTACAGGTAGCTGTCCAGTTTTCCCAGCACCACTTATTGAAGAGGCTCTCTTTTCTCCACAGTATATCCTTCCCTCCTTTATCAAAGATAAGGTGACCGTATGTGTGTGGGTTTATCTCTGGGCTTTCTATCCTGTTCCATTGATCTATATTTCTGTTCTTCTGCCAGTACCATACTGTCTTGATTACTGTGGCCTTGTAGTAGAGTCTGAAGTCAGGAAGCCTGATTCTTCCAGCTCCATTTTTTGTTCTCAAGATTGCTTTGGCTATTCGGGGTCTTTTGTGTTTCCATACAAATTGTGAAATTCTTTGTTCTAGTTCTGTAAAACATGCCAGTGGTAATTTGATAGGGATTGCATTGAATCTGTAGATTACTTTGGGTAATAGAGTCACTTTCACAATGTTGATTCTTCCAATCCAAGAACATGGTATATTTCTCCACCTATTTGTATCATCTTTAATTTCTTTCATCAGTGTCTTATAGTTTTCTGCATACAAGTCTTTTGTCTCCTTAGGTAGGTTTATTCCTAGATATTTTATTCTTTTTGTTGCAATGGTAAATGGGAGTGTTTTCTTAATTTCACTCTCAGATTTTTCATCATTAGTGTATACGAATGCCAGAGATTTCTGTGCATTAATTTTGTATCCTGCTACTTTACCAAATTCATTGATTAGTTCTAGTAGTTTTCTGGTAGCATCCTTAGTGTTCTCTATGTATAGTATCATGTCATCTGCAAACAGTGACAGGTTTACTTCTTCTTTTCCTATTTGGATTCCTTTTATTTCTTTTTTTTTCTCTGATTGCTGTGGCTAGAACTTCCAAAACTAGGTTGAATAAGAGGGGTGAGAGTGGGTAACCTTGTCTTGTTCCTGATCTTAGTGGAAATGGTTTCAGTTTTTCACCATTGAGAACAATGTTGGCTGTGGTTTTGTCATATATGGCCTTTATTATGTTGAGGAAAGTTCCCTCTATGGCTACTTTCTGCAAGGTTTTTATCATAAATGGGTGTTGAATTTTGTCAAAAGGTTTCTCTGCATCTATTGAGATGATCATATTGTTTTTCTCCTTCAGTTTGTTGATATGGTGTATCACGTTGATTGATTTGCGTATATTGAAGAATCCTTGCATTCCTGGAATAAAGCCAACTTGATCATGGTGTATGATGCTTTTAATGTGCTGTTGGATTCTGTTTGCTAGTATTTTTTTGAGGTTTTTTGCATCTATGTTCATCAGTGATATTGGCCTGTAGTTTTCTTTCTTTGTGACATCTTTGTCTGCTTTTGGTATCAGGGTGATGTTGGCCTCATAGAATGAGTTTGGGAGTGTTCCTCCCTCTGCTATCTTTTGGAAGAGTTTGAGAAGGATAGGTGTTATCTCTTCTCTAAATGTTTGATAAAATTCGCCTGTGAAGCCATCTGGTCCTGGGCTTTTGTTTGTTGGAAGATTTTTAATCACAGTCTCAATTTCAGTGCTTTTGATTGGTCTGTTCATACTTTCTATTTCTTCCTGGTTCAGTATTGGCAGCTTGTGCATTTCTAAGAATTTGTCCATTTCTTCCAGGTTGTCCATTTTATTGGCATAGAGTTGCTTGTAGTAATCTCTAATAATCTTTTGTATTTCTGCAGACTCAGTTGTTACATCTCCTTTTTCATTTCTAATTCTATTGATTTGAGTCTTCTCCCTTTTTTTCTTGATGAGTCTGGCTAATGGTTTATCAATTTTATTTATCTTCTCAAAGAACCAGCTTTTAGTTTTATTGATCTTTGCTATTGTTTCCTTCATTTCTTTTTCATTTATTTCTGATCTGATCTTTATGATTTCTTTCCTTCTGCTAAATTTGGGGGTTTTTTGTTCTTCCTTCTCTACTTGCTTTAGGTGCAAAGTTAGGTTGTTTATTCGAGATGTTTCCTGTTTCTTAAGGTATGATTGTATTGCTATAAACTTGCCTCTTAGAACTGCTTTTGCTGTATCCCATAGGTTTTGGGTCGTTGTATCTCCATTGTCATTTGTTTCTAAGTACTTTTTGATTTCCTCTTTGATTTCTTCAGTGAAAACTTCATTATTCAGTAGTGTATTGTTTAGTCTCCATGTGTTTGTATTTTTTACAGATCTTTTCCTGTAATTGATATCTAGTCTCATAGCGTTGTGGTCAGAAAAGATATTTGATACAATTTCAATTTTCTTAAATTTGCCAAGGCTAAATTTGTGACCCAAGATATGATCTATCCTGGAGAATGTTCCATGGGCACTTGAGAAAAATATGTATTCTGTTGTTATTGGATGGAATGTCTTATAAATATCAAGTAAATCCATCTTCTGTTATGTATCATTTAAAGCCTGTGTTTCCTTATTTATTTTCATTTTGGATGATCTGTCCATTGGTGACAGTGGTGTGTTAAAGTCCCCTACTATGATTGTGTTACTGTCGATTTCCCATTTTATGCCTGTTAGTATTTGCCTTATGTATTGAGGTGCTCCTATGTTGGGTGCGTAAATATTTACAATTGTTATATCTTCTTTATGGATCAATCCCTTGTTCATTATGTAGTGTCCTTCTTTGTCTCTTGTAATAGTCTTTATTTTAAAGTCTATTTTGTCTGATATAAGAATTGCTACTCCAGCTTTCTTCTGATTTCCATTTACATGGAATATCTTTTTCCATCCCCTCACGTTCAGTCTGTATGTGTCCCTAGGTCTGAAGTGGGTCTCTTGTAGACAGCATATATATGGGTCTTGTTTTTGTATCCATTCAGCCAGTCTGTGTCTTTTGGTGGGAGCATTTAATCCATTTACATTTAAGGTAATTATTGATATGTGTGTTCCTATTACCATTTACTTAATTGTTTTGGGTTGTTCGTGTAGGTCATTTCCTTCTCTTGTGTTTCTTGCTTAGAGAAGTTCCTTTAGCATTTGCTGTAAAGCTGGTTTGGTGGGGCTGAACTCTCTCAGCTTTTGCTTGTCTGTAAAGGTTTTAATTTCTCCGTCAAATCTGAATGAGATCCTTGCTGGGTAGAGTAATCTTGGTTGTATTTTTTTTCCTTCATCACTTTAAATATGTCCTGCCCCTCCCTTCTGGCTTGTAGAGTTTCTGCTGAGAGATCAGATGTTAACCTTATGGGGATTCCCTAACGTGTTATTTGTTGTTTTTCCCTTGCTGCTTTTAATATTTTTTTTTGTATTTAATTTTTGGCAGTTTGATTATTATGTGTCTTGGTGTTTTTATCCTTGGGTTTATCTTGTATGGGACTCTCTGTGCTTGCTGGACTTGATTGACTATTTCCTTTCCTATATTAGGGAAGTTTTCAACTATAATCTCTTCAAATATTTTCTCAGTCCCTTTCTTTTTCTCTTCTTCTTTTGGGACCCCTATAATTCGAATGTTGGTGCATTTAATATTGTCCCAGAGGTCTCTGACACTGTCCTCAGTTCTTTTCATTCTTTTTTCTTTCTTCTGTTCTTCAGTAGTTATTTCCACTATTTTATCTTCCAGGTCACTTATTCGTCCTTCTGCCTCAGTTATTCTGCTATTGATCCCATCTAGAGTATTTTTCATTTCATTTATTGTGTTGCTCGTTACTTGCTTCCTCTTTATTTCTTCTAGGTCCTTGTTAACTGTTTCTTGCAATTTGTCTATTTTATTTCCAAGATTTTGGATCATCTTTACTATCATTATTCTGAATTCTTTTTCAGGTAGACTGGCTATTACCTCTTCATTTGTTAGGTCTGGTGTGTTTTTATGTTTCTCCTTCATCTGCCGTGTGTTTTTCTGTCCTCTCATTTTGCTTATCTTACTGTGTTTGGGGTCTCCTTTTTGCAGGCTGCCGGTTCGTAGTTCCCTCTGTTTCTGGTTGCTGTCCCCAGTGGCTGAGGTTGGTTCAGTGGGTTGAGTAGGTTTCCTGGTTTCGGGGACTAGTGTCTCTGTGCTGGTGGATGAGGCTGGATCTTGTCTTACTGGTGGGCAGGTCCACGTCTGGTGGTGTGTATGGGGATGTTGTTAGCCTTATTATGATTTTAGGCAGCCTCTCTGCTAATGGATGGGGCTGCAGACCTGTCTTGCTCTTTTTGGGGCATAGGGTGTCCAGCACTGTTGGTTTCTGGTCCTTGAGTGAAGCTGGGTCTTGGTGTTGAGATGGAGATCTCTGTGAGATTTTCGCCATTTGATATTTCTTGGAGCTTGGAGGTCTCTGTGGACCAGTGTCCTGAGGTTGGTTCTCCCACCTCAGAGACACAGCCTTGACACCTGGCTGGAGTGCCAAGAGACTTTAATCCACATGGCTCAAAATAAAAGGGAGAAAAAAGTAGAAAGGAAAGAAAGGAAGGAGGGAAGGAATGAGGCAGGGAGGGAAGGAATGAAGGACTAAAGCAAGGGAGAGAGGAAGAATGGAAGGGAGGGAGGAAGGAAGGAGGGAAGTAGGGAGGAAAGGAAGAAAGAAAGAGAGAAGACAAAATAAAGTAGGATAAAATATAGTTATTAAAATAAAAAACAATTATTAAGAAGAAAATTTTCTATTATAGAAAAAAAACAAAACAAAACGGGTCGGTCTAACCCTAGGACAAATGGTGAAAACAAAGCTATACAGACAAAATCTCACACAGCAGCACACACATACACACTCCCAAAAAGAAAAAAAGGGGGAAATATTAATATATCTTGCTCCCAAAGTCCACCTCCTCAACTTGGGATATTTCGCTGTCTATTCAGGTTTTCCACAGATGCAGGGCACTTCAAGTTGACTGTGGAGCTTTAACCCGCTGCTTCTGAGGCTGCTGGGAGAGACCTCCCCCTCTCTTTGTTCGCACAGCTCCTGGGGTTCAGCTTTGGACTTGGCCCCGCCTCTGCGTGTAGGTCGTCTGAGGGCGATTGCCCTTCGCTCAGACAGGATGGGGTTAAAGGAGCAGCTGATTCCTGGTCTCTGGCTTAATCAGGAGGGGCGGGGGGAGGGAGGGGCACGAATGTGGGGCAAGCCTGCGCCTTCAGAGGCTGGCGTGACGCTGCACCGGCCCAAGGCGCACTGTGTGTTTTCCTGGGGAAGCTGTCCCTGGATCCCGGGACCCCGGCAGTGGCGGGCTGCACAGGCTCCCGGGAGGGGCGGTGTGGAGAGTGACCTGTGCTCGCACACAGGCCTCTTGGTGGCGGCAGTAGCAACCCTAGAGTCCCACACCCGACTCTACTGTCCATGCCGACAGCCGTGGCTCGCACCCGTTTCTGGAGCTCCTTTACACGGTGCCCTTAATCCCCTCTCCTCGCGCCCCAGGAAGCAAAGAGACAAGAAAAAGTCTCTTGTCTCTTCGGTAGCTCCATGCCTGTTTCTGAAGCTCCGTTAAGTGGTGTGCTTAAACCCCTCTCCTCGCACACCAGGAGGCAAAGAGGGAAGAATATTTCTCTTGCCTCTTTGGCAGCTCCAGACTTCTCCCGGACTCCCTCCCGCCCAGCCGTGGTGCACTAGCCCCTTCAGGCTGTTTTCACTCAGCCAACTCCAGACCTTTCCCCGGGATCCGACTGAAGCCCAAGGCTCAGCTCCCAGCCCCGCCCGCCCCGGCGTGTGAGCAGAGAAGCCTCTTGGGCTGGTGAGTGCTGGTTCGGCACAGATCCTCTGCGTGAATCTCTCTGCTTTGCCCTCCGTACCCTGTGGCTGTGCTCTCCTCCGTGGCTCTGAAGCTTCCCCCCTCCGCCACCCACAGTCTCCATCTGCGAAGGGGCTTCTAGTGTGTGGGAATCTTTCCTCCTTCACAGCTCCCTCCCACTGGTGCAGGTCCCGTCCCTATTCTTTTGTCTCTGTTTATTCTTTTTTCTTTTGCCCTACCCAGGTACCTGGGGAGTTTCTTGCCTTTTGGGAGGTCTGAGGTCTTCTGCTGGTGTTCAGTGGGTGTTCTATAGGAGAAGTTCCATGTGTAGATGTATTTCTGATGTATCTGTGAGGAGGAAGGTGATCCCTACGTCTTACTCTTCCGCCATCTTCTTGCTCCCCCTCCTAACTCTTCATTTCTAAGTAGGGTGAAAGAGGTGAGGAAGCTTCAGAAGTTTGTGGCTAGAAGAGGTTGGTTTATGAGGCTTAAGGGAAGAAGCTGTCTCCATAACATAAAAGTGCAAGGTAAAGTGGCAAGTGCTGACATAGAAGCTGCAACAAGTTACTCAGAAGATCTAGCTAAGATAACTAATGAAGGTGGCCACACTAAATAACAGATTTTCCATGTAGATAAAACAGCCTTATATTGCAAGAAAATATGATCTAAAACTTTCATAGCTATGGAGGAGAAGTCAGTGTCTGGCTTCAAAGCTTCAAAAGAGAGGCTGATTCCCTTGTTAGGGGTTAATGCAGCTGGCAGTTTTAGGTTCAAGCCAATGCTCATTTCCCATTTCAAAAATCCTAGGACCCTTAAGAATTATGATAAATCTTCTCTGCCTGTGCTCTATAAATGGAACAACAAAACCTGGATGATAGCACACATGTTTGCAACATAGTTTACTGAATATTTGAAGCCCACTGTTAAGAGCTGTGGCTCAGAAAAAAAAAAAAAAAGATTCCTTTTTGAAATATTAATGCTTGTTGACAATGCACCTGGTCATTTAAGAGTGTAGTATAAATATGTATGGTGATAAATATGTATTGTGAAATACATTTTGTAAGGCTACAGCTGCTATAATTAGTGATTCCTCTGATGGATCTGGGCAAAATAAATTGAAGATACTCTGGAAAAGATTCACCATGCCAAATGCCATGAAGAATATTTACGATTCATAGGAGGAGATCAAAATATCAACATTAATAAGAATTTGGAAGAAGTTGATTACAACCCTCATGGGTGACTTTGAAGGGTTGAAGATTTCCGTGAAGAAAGTAACTGCAGATGTGATGGAAATAGCAAGAGAACTAGAAGTAGAGCCTGAAGATATGACTGAATTGTTGCAATCTCCTAATAAACTTGATTGGATGAGGAACTGCTTCTTAAGGATGAGGAAAGAAAAGTTGTTTCTTGAAACAGAATCTACTCTTGGTTATGATGCTGTGAAGATTGTTGAAATTACAAAAAGGAATTTAGAATGTTACATAAACTTGGTGGATAAAACAGAGGCAGGACTTGGGAGGATTAACTCCAATTTTAAAATAAGTTCTACTGTGGGTAAAATGTTATCAAACAGCATTGCATGCTACAGAGAAAATATTTGTAAAAGGAAAAGTCAATCTATGCCACAAACTTCATTGTTTTCTTAAAGAAATTTCTACACCAAGCTTCAATAGCCACTACCCTGATCAGTCAGCAGCCATCAACATTGAGGCAAGACCCTTCACCACCAAAAAAAGATTATGACTTGCTGAAGGATCAGATGATAGTTAGCATTTTTTAGCAACAAAGTGTTTTTTAATAAGGTATGTAATATTTTCAGACATAATGTTTTTGCACACTTAACAGACTACAGTATAGTGTAAAAATAACTTTTATGTGGACTGGGAAACCAAAAATTCCTGTGATTCGCTTTACAGAAATATTCAGAAAAATTTATTGTGGTCTGAAATTGAACCCGCAATATCTTTGAGGTATGCCTGTAAACACAATTTCTGAGCAGAAATTAAGATACTCTTTCTCCTACAAAAGAACAACTGTTCTCAGTAATTCATTTGTAACCTCCTTTGTAGTTTGAAAATGGGAAAAAGTCATAGCGCAGACTGATGAATCCTAGTAGATATTATTTTATGACTATGTCTAATGTATAACATTAAAAAGTATAGCTCATAGAAATACTGCAAAAGCATACATAAGTAGAAAAAAATAAAAATGAGTATAACTGGATTAGAAGACAAAACATGAGAACAAGGGCTTTCAAATTCAAGTCAATGAAAATAGTGATAACTGAAGTGGTTCCCCATATACAAGTTAGACATTTTATGGATCTGGCAACCGCTATGTATTGTTATCTCAGGTAGGAAATAAATAGTATTTCCAGGCACCCTTGGTCCTGAAAATGTCTGCATCTCTTTTACCTAATGTAGTATTGGTGCATAGTAGGTACCCAGTACATGTTTAAGAGAGTTTGAACAGTGAATTGCAAAGCATATAATGATGCAGTTGCTGGTTTTGTGAGTTTAGTAGGTTATAGAAATGTATTCGGTCAATAGATCTGTACATTTGTGATTTTGTCACATATAGCTGAGTAAATATTACACTGTAGTAATCCCTCATACATATTGAATCATCATGATCATCTAAAAATACCAGTGCTACCTCCACTACCCTGACATTCTGATTCAGTTGTTCTGGGATGAGACCTGAGCATTAGTACTCTTAAAATCTCCCCAAGTTATGCAACTGTGAAGTCAAGATTAAGAACCACTGGAGTTTAGACTAAGTTGTCTATGCTACTAATTTAAAGCTCATGATTATCACCTGTAAACAGGAGATAGTCATCATCAAGCATCTATTTCCAGCAATAATCCAAGTAGACCAAATCTTTTGGTCACACTGATTTTACCATGGTGGCCATACTTATTAAGATAAACTTAATATAATAAAGATTTGCTATCTGAGTCTGCTTGTTTATCTAACAAACATATATTGAGTGCCTGCTTTGTGTAGGCACTGTCCTGGCACTGGAAAAAAGGTAAAGAGCAAAGTAGATAATGTCCGTACTGTGATGGAAGAGAGACTATCCTTCTCAATAATAAAGTACCCAAGTGTAACTGACATACACAAAAATCAGTGTGCAATGAGAATATGTAATCTAGATCAGAGGCTCAGGACAAGCTTTCTGGAGGAAAGACTGTGGAGGGACAGGTGTAGAGAGAGCATTCTAGGGAGAGGGAATGTATATGAAAAGGACCAAGAGTGGCAAAGAGTTTTTGAGATTGAAGAACTGAAAGAAGATCATTGTGGTTGGAACATGGCTGGTGGTGGGGGAGCAGACTGGTTTTAGCTGAAACTGGGTGAGATGCATTTGCTCAGATCATGAGAATGGGGATTTATTATATTTAAAAGATTCAATCTCCTGAACAATGTCAATTTTGTCCAATTTTTCTATTATTTCCATTCAGTTCTATGTCCCCTGTCACCAGCCTAGTCAAAGCCACTACATCTTTCTCCTTGTTACTCCTATTTATCCCCTTATTGAAACCAGCATAATCCTTTAAAGGCAAATACAGTTCTGATCATGTCATGCTACTGCTTAAAATTTTACAATAATTTCTCATTGACCAGGAAAATATCCCCAGCATGTGCTCACACACTCTCTCTTGCACACTCTCTCTCTCCCTTCTGAGATGATGTCATGGCTTGTCATTCTCCCATCTTGCTCTAGCCATATTGAATTTATTTTAGTTGTTCCAATTTGCTGGACTCTCTCACACCGGTTTTTTCCTTTGCCTGCTTGTCATGTGTGATTTAACCTGGTCATCTGAGAACTCATATACATGTTTATTTTTTTTCCCCAGTTAAGCTATAAACCCACATGTATCCTAAGCTCCTAGCACACAACCTGGTCCATATGTATTGAATTAACCTATAAGAGAAAGAATAATTGCCCAGAGATCCTCTATTAAAAAGTCCTGCACTAGTCAAACAAATGATTTTTTCTTCAAATAATTTCCCTCAGAAACCTATAGTTTTAATAGCACCAGTTGGTAATTTTTATTCCACATGTAAAAATAATTTTTATTAAAAAAATAACCTGTGATATTGTTGTGTCAAAAACTGAGGGACCTTTTCTCAGCTTAGGAAGAGATCAGAAACTGATGGGCATTGAGCAGAGCACCCTTCACACAGCCCTGTGAGAACAGAACTAGTCATTTACCACTCACAACACTTAGCCACTTCCACAACTCACTCTGACAAATCTTACCACAAAACCACATACTCCCCCAATTGCTTGACAGAAGTTCAACTTGAAAAGGTTTCCTTCAGTGTAAATTTTCTTAATGTTTCCATCTAGTGATAGAAGTAATGGCTCTCACAGCCTGTTTGGGCTTGGCCCTCAAGGTCTTTGTGTTGCAAGAATATGGGGTGTGAGAGGATGGTCATGTCCCAGGTCTCTGGTGAGTCCCTGGGACGGGCTGCCAAGTGAGGATCCTTGGTTTCACGCAGAAAGAATTCAATAGTAAGACATAGTAAAGTGAAAGCAGGTTTATTTAGAGAGAGACACACTCCATAGACAGAGTGTGGGTCATCTCAGAAGCTGAGAGGCAGCCCCGAATTATGGGGTGGTTAGTTTTTATGAGCTGGGTAATTTCATAGGCTAAGGAATGAGAGGAACGTTCTATCTTGGAGAAGGGGCGGGGATTTCTAGGAATTGGAGCACCACCCACTTTTTGGCCTTTTATGGTCAGCCTCAGAACTGTCATGGAACCTGTGGGTGTGTCACTGAGCATGTTAATGCATTACAATGAGTGTATAATGAGGCTCAAGGTCCACTGGAAGTTGAATCTTCCTCCATCTTGGGCCTAGTAGGTTCTAACTAGTTTATGTTGTATCTTGTTCTTAATGGTTGTGTCATTCTTTTAATGGTTGTGCCCTGCCCCTTTCCTCCCTGTCTCACTTGGAGACTCATATAAAGGACAAGGGGAAGAATGGAAGATGGGAATAAAGGAGAAAACATCAAGAGCCAGAAAATAGGACAGTAGCTGGCCCCCATGATGCAGATTCAGCTATCCTTGGAGAACCTGGATAACATCCTACATGGTCTCTGTCCCAAGGGGAATGACCTAGTAGGTGAAGCAAGACAATAACTTTTGCTAAGTAACAGAAATGGTCAGAACTAGGTGCGAGGTGGACCATGTTTTGATCTGGTTAGTTTGGAGGAAGATGGGATTCTTGGTAGCTGCTAAACTGTTGGAAGAGGTGACATAGCAGAAAGAGTCTGTGTGACTCTTTGGAAGACATCTGGACCACTTAAGTAATGAGGTGTTCAAAGCAGTGCTTCATTTCTACAGGGATGAAGTTGCTGGAATATAGTTGGAAATCAGTCAAATGAAATAATAAAGAATTGTGATTTTAGTGGGGAAGAGTGGTGTCAGGTGAAGAGCCAGCTCCATTGGCTGACAGGTACCTGGATTTCCCACAGATACAGCTAATATTCTTAGGGCTGAAAATTCAAGTCTATCCACATTGGCAATAGAGATGAAGCTGCAGTCGGCCACAATGCTAGTTGAGGATTTGTGGCACAGGACCTGAGGGGGCCAAAGCCTGTTGCCTGAAAGGATTTTCAGTAGTTGTTAAAACAGTCATGGAAGTAATTATGGGAAAGGGAAAGTTGCCTTTACCAGTTCTTTTCATTTGATTTTGCTCCCTTGATGCATCATTCGGACAGCCCAGGTTGACTTCCCCCAAGTCAGTTCTCCACTGTAACATTTCACACTTCTCATGCATCCTTCTCTCTACTGAAGTATTTACATTCAACAGATGTCTCTGTGCCATGTTTTTAAAGTAATGACACTGAATAATGCAGTCCTTCTGGCAAGAAGCAAAGAAAAAGTTTGGAGAAAGAGGTAGAATGATGTTAAGAGCATATCTTCTTAACAAGATTGCCTGGGTGTGTATCCTTACTAAGGGTATGATCATGTTAACCTCTATGTGGCCTCAACTTCCTTATCTATAAAATGGGAACAATATTAGCAGTATTTACCTTGTTGGGCTGTTGTCAAGGTTAAATGAGAAAATATAGGTAACATGCTGGGAAGACTGCTCACTACAAAATAATTTTCAAGGAATCTCAATGATTACTGCTTTTTGGGATTACCCAAATCATGGCATTTCAGTGCCTCTCTACTCATCCAGATGGGGATGAAAGATCAGACCTAAAAGATGTAAACATCTGAAATACCCAAATCCATGTAACTTTATCTTTAAACTCCACATCATGGGATGAGTAGTTAAAACATCTGACATACTGTTGCTCAACTATCTATAAATAATGTGTCTTAAAGGAGGCGCTTCCACTTTTTAGGTAGAGCTAAGCCTCCAATAATGACCTGAAGAAAACAGCATTTATTGCTAAATCCTAGCTGAATTTAACTTGTTGTGTCTCATCTTCCCTTTGACTATATAGTACTTGAAAAAACGTTGATCTGTTTAAAAAAAATTGTATAATTTGTTTTCTATTAATTTGGACAGCATTTCCACCTCTCTTCTTGATACCTCAAATGAGGCTTTCTCTATGTGTGTGGTAAATGCACATTACAATTTGTTAACTAAGACCTGATCAGTAAAAGGTATACTCATTTCATAATTAGACTTAAATAGAATAATCAATGAGTGGATGTATAAGAAAATCCTAGCATTTTTATTGTTTTGTTTGTACAAAGTTGTATACACAGTGAAATCTGAGATCATAATTCTTAAATAAATCATTTTTAAACTGCACCCTGCCTTATTTTTGCATTAATATGCAAAAGACTTTCAGGTTTTTTTAAATTCTTTTTTAAATGTTTTAATTGAAATATAGTTGATTTACAATATTGTGTTATTCTCTGTTGTATAGCATAGAGATTCTATTTTTTTTAAGATTATGTTCAAGTATAGGTTATTACAAGATATTGGGTATAATTCCCTGTACTATACTGTAAATTATTGTTGCTTATCTATTCTATGTCTAGTAGTTTGTATTTGTTAATCCCATAGCCTTAATTTGTCTTTCCCTCCCCTTTCACCTTTTGTTACCATAAGTTTGTTTTCTATATCTGTGAGTCTGTTCCTGTTTTTTTATATACATTCAATTGTATTATTTTTTAGATTCCACATATGAGTGATATCACATAATATTTGTCTCTGACTTATTTCACTAAGCATAATGTTCTCTAGCCCCATCCACATTGCTACAAATGGCAATATTTCATTCTCTTTCACGGCTAAGTAATATTCCATTGTGTGTGTGTATACACACATACATATATGTATATGTGTGTGTGTGTGTGTATATATATATATACACACACACACACACCACATTTTCTTAAGCCAGTCCTCTGTCAATGGGCACCTGGGTTGCTTCCACGTCTGATTTTTGGAAAAATGTCTATTCAGGTCTTCTGTCCATTTGTACTGGACATTTAAATTTTTTTTTTGATTTTGAGCTACATAAGCTGTTTGTAAATTTGGGGTATTAACCCCTTATTTATGGCATCATTTGCAAACATCATTTCCCAGTCCATAGGCTGTCTTTTCATTTTGATGATTTCCTTTGCTGTGCAAAAACTTTTAAGTTTGATTAGATCCCATTTGTTTATTTTTGCTTTTATTTCTTTTGCCTTGGGAGACTGATCTAAGAAAATATTGATGTGATTTATGTCAAAGAGTGTTTCATCTATGTTCTCTTCTAGGAATTTTGTGGTGTCATGTCTTACATTTAGGTCTTTAAACCATTTTGAATTTACTTTTCTATGGTGGTGTGAAGGAATGTTCTAAATTCATTGTTTTATATGTAACTATCCAGGTTTCCCAGACAGAACCACTTGTTGAAGAGACTGTCTTTCTCCATTGTATTTTCTTCCCTCCTTTTTCATAGATTGAGAGTAGGTGCATGAGTTTGTCTCTGGGCCATCTATTCTGTTTCATATACCCATGTGTCTGTTTTTGAGCCAATACCAGGCTGTTTTCATTACTGTAGCTTTGTAGTATAGTCTGAAGTCCAGGAGGACTATACCCCCAGATTTGCACTTTTTTCTCAGTATTGCTTTGGCTATCCAGGGTCTTTTGTGGTTCCATATAAATTTTAGAATGATTTGTTCTATTTCTGTGAAAAATGTTTTGATAGGGATTGCATTAAACCTGTAGATTGCTTTGGGTAGTATGGCTATTTTAATAAAATTGATTATTCCAACTCAAGAGCACAGGATAGCTTTCAATTTCTTTGAAATCTTCAATTTACTGTATCAAAGTTTTATAGTTTTCAGCATATAGGTCTTTCACCTCCTTGGTTAAGTTTGTTCCTAGGTATTTTTGATGCGAATTTTTTGAAGTATAGTTGATATACAAAGTTGTGCTAATTTATGCTGTACAGCAAAGTGACTCAGGTATACATATATATACATTCTTATTTTATATTCTTTTTCATTATGGTTTATCCCAGGAGATGAGATATAGTTCCCTATGCTATACAGTAAGACCATAATGTTTATCCATTCTAAACGTAATAGTTTGCATCTACTAACCCTAAACTCCCATTCCATCCCTCTCCCTCTCCCCTCCCCTCCCCCTTAGCAACCACAAGTCTATTCTCTATGTTGGTGAGTCTATTTCTGTTTTGTAGATAGGTTCATTTGTGCCAAACTTTAGATTCCATATATAAGCAATAACTTTGGTACTTGTCTTTCTCTTTCTGACTTACTTCACTTAGTATGATAATCTCCAGTTGCATCCTTGTTGCTGCAAATGGCATTATTTCATTCTCTTTTGTGGCTGAGTAGTATTCCATTGTATATACCATATCTTCTTAATCCATTCATCTGTTGATGGACATTTAGGTTGCTTCCATACCTTGGATATTGTGAATAGTGCTGCTAGAACATAATGGGCGCAGGTATCTTTTTGAATTATAGTTTTATCTGGGCATATGCCTAGGGGTGGGATTGCTGTATCATATGGTAATGCTATTTTTATTTTTCTGAAGGACCTCTGTACTGTTCTTCATAGTGGCTGCACCAACTTACATTCTCACCAGAAGTGTAGGAGGATTCCCTTTTCTCCACACCCTCTCCAGCATTTATTAATTGTAAACTTTGTTTTTTAAAGATTCCTTTTTTTTAATGGTACAGTTACCTTTTATTTTATTTATTTATTTATTTATTTATTTATTTATTTACTTACTTACTTACTTACTTACTTTTGGCTGTGTTGGGTCTTTGTTTCTGTGCGAGGGCTTTCTCTAGTTGTGGCAAGTGGGGGGCCACTCTTCATCACGGTGTGCGGGCCTCTCACTATCATGGCCTCTCTTGTGGAGCACAGGCTCCAGGCGCGCAGGCTCAGTAGTTGTGGCTCACGGGCCTAGATGCTCTGCGGCATGTGGGATCTTCCCAGACCAGGGCTCGAACCTGTGTCCCCTGTGTTAGTAGGCAGATTCTCAACCACTGTGTCACCAGGGAAGCCCAATTGTAGACTTTTTGATGATGGCCATTCTGACTGGTGTAAGTTGGTATCTCATTGTTGTTTTGATTTGTATTTCTCTAATAATTAGTGATGTTGAGCATCTTTTCATTTGCCTACTACCCATCTGTATGTCTTCTTTGGAGAAATGTCTATTAAGGTCTTCTGCCCATTTTTTTTATTGGGTTGTTTGATTTTTTTGCTGTTGAGTTGTTTGGTCTCTGTATATTTTGGAGAATAAGCCCTTGTTGGTTGCATCATTTGCAAATATTTTCTCCTATTCTGTAAGTTGTCTTTTTGTGTTTTTTTGTTTTGTTTTGTTTTACAGTTTCCTTTGTTGTGCAAAAGCTTGTAAGTTTGATAAGGTTCCATATGTTTATTTTTGCTTTTATTTCTATTGCCTTGGAAAACTGACATTAAAAAACACCTGTACAATTTATGTCAGAGAATGTTTTGTCTATGTTGTCTTCTAGGAGTTTTGTGGTGTCATGTCTTATATTTAAGTCTTTAAGGCATTTTGAGTTTATTTTTGTTCATGGTGTAAGGGTGCATTCTAGCATCATTGATTTACATACAGCTGTCCAACTTTCCCAGCATCACTTGCTGAATAGTGTCTATTTCCCATTTTATATTCTTTCCTCCTTTGTCAAAGATTAATTGACTGTAGGTGTGTGGGTTCATATCTGGGCTCTGTTCTGTTCCATTGATCTGTATGTCTGTTTTTTCACCAATACCACACTGTTTTGATTACTGTAGCTTTGTAGTATTGTCTGAAGTCAGAGAGAGTTATGCCTCCTGACTTTTTCCACATCCCCATTGGTTTGGCAATTCTGGATCTTTTATTGTTCCATATAAATTTTAGGATTATTTTTTCTAGTTCTGTGAAAAATGTCATGGGTAATTCAATAGGGATTACATTAAAAGTGTAGATTGCTTTCTGTAGTATTGCCATTTTAACAATATTCTTCTAATCCAAGAGCATGTGATATCTTTCCATTTCTTTGAATTCTCTTTAATTTCCTTTATTGATGTTTTATATTTCTCAGCATATAAGTCTTTCACCTCCTTGGTCAGGTTTATTCCTAGGTAATTTTTTTGGGGGGTGCAATTTTGAAAGGTTTTTTTTTTTTTTTTTTTTTTTACATGCCCTTTCAGATATTTTATTTTTAGTGTAAAGAAATGCAATCAATTTCTGAAGGTTAATCTTGTATCCTGCTACTTTGCTGAATTCATTTATTAGATCCAATAGTTCTTGTGTGGAGTCCTTAGGGTTTTCTATATGTAGTATCATGTCATCTGCATATAGTAACAATTTTACCTCTTCCCTTCCAATTTGAATACCCTTAATTTCTTTTTCTTGTCAGATTGCTGTGGCTTGGACTTCCAATACTGTGTTGAATAGAAGTGATAGTAGGCATCCTTGTCTTGTTCAAGATTTCAGCGGAAAGGCTTTCAGTTTTTCCACTGTTGAGTACTGTATTGGCTGTGGGTTTGGAATAAACCCACAGAGAGAGTGGGCGTATGTTTTCCTAGCGGTAGCTCCACATGATGGAAGGGAGGGCATGGGTCTTGATGGACAGTTGGCCACTCTGAACATCTAGTCCATACCGAGCCTATGAGAAATTGTTAGGATTTTGCCCCTTTTTAAAAATAAGGTACCCGAGGCTCAGGTGGAGGCTGCTGACCCAGGTGTATGCAGTTGGCAATGGGCAAAGTAGAGATTTGCATCCATACAGGTTACATACCTGTATCTCCCCAATCTTTCTCTCTTTCCTACCTCTCCTGTTTCTCCCTTCTTTCTCTCCCTCTCTTCTTTCTTATGTTGAGATACATTCCCTGTATACTCTTTGGTAAGAGTTTTTATCATGGATGGATGTTGAATTTTGTCAAATGCTTTTTCTGCATCTATTGAGATGATCATTTGGTGTTTGACTTTTTTGTTGTTAATGTGACATATTACATTGATTGATTTGATTTGCATATGTTGAACCATCCTTGTGAACTTGGGATGACTCCCACTTGGTCATGGTGTATAATCTTTTTATGTGTTGTTGGATTTGGTTTGATAGTATTTTGTTGAGAATTTTTGCATCAATATTTATCAAAGATGTTGGCCTATAATTTTCTTTTTTGGTGGTATCTTTGTCTGTTTTTTTGTGATGATGACTTCATAGAATTTCTTTGGAAGTGTTCACTCCTTTCAGTCTTTTGGAAGAGTCAGAAGGATTGGTATAATTTCTTCTTTTATGTTTGGTAGAATTCACCTGTGAAGCCATCTGGTCGTCAGCTTTTGTTTGTAGAGAGTTTGTTTGTTTGTTTTTATTAAAGATTCTATTTCACTTCTAGTGATTGATCTTTTCAAATTATCTAATTCTTCTTGATTCAATTTTGTGGGCTATATATTTCTAGAAAGTTGTCCATCTCTTCTAGGTGGTCAAATTTGTTGACATATAATTGTTCATAGTGTTCTTGTATGGTTTTCTGTATTTCTGTGGTGTTGGTTGAGATTTCTCTTTTTTCATTTCCTATTTTGTTTATTTAGGTCCTCTCTTTTTCATTCTTGGTGAGCCTGGCCAAAGATTTGTCAAATGTGTTTACCCTTTTAAAGAACCAGATCTTGGTTTTAATGATTTTGTTCTATTGTTTTTTAAAAAAATCTTTATTTATTTATTTATTAAAAATTTTTTGGCCATGCCACATGGCATGTGGGATCTTAGTTCCCTGACCAGGGATCAAACCCACATTCCTTGCATTGGAAGCATGGAGTCTTAACCACTGAACCACTAGGTAAGTCCAAATCTTTATTTTATTTATTTTTTCCCTGATCTGTATTATTTCCTTCCTTCTGATGATTTTAGGTTTTCTTTGTTCTCCTTTTTCTAATTCTTTTAGGTGGTAGGTTAGGTTGTTTGAGTTGTTATTTTTTGTTTGTTTTTTGTTTTTTAAGGAAGGCCTGTATCTTTATGAACTCTCCTCTAACAACTGCTTTTTCTGCATCCCATGGGTTTTGTATGGTTGTGTTTTCATTGTCATTTGTCTCAAGGTATTTTTAAATTTCCTTTTTGATTTCCTCATTGACCCATTGGCTTTTTAGGAGCATTTTGTTTAGTCTCCATTTAACCTTTTTTTTTCCATTTCTTTTCCTGTGGTTGATTTCTAGTTTCATGCTGTTGTGGTCAAAGAAGATGCTTAAAATAATTTCTATACTTTAAAAAAAAAATAAATGTATGTATTTATTTATTTGATTTTGGCTTCTTTATTTATAAATAAATAAAGAAGATGCTTAAAATAATTTCTATACTTTAAAAAAAATAAATGTATGTATTTATTTATTTGATTTTGGCTGTGTTGGTCTTCATTGCTGTGCGCAGGCTTTCTCTGGTTGCGTTGAGTGGGGGCTATTCTTCATTGCAGTGTGCAGGCTTCTCATTGTAGTGGCTTCTCTTGTTGTAGAGCATGGCCTCTAGGCACGTGGGAGTCAGTACCTGTGGCTTGCAGGATATAGAGTGCAGGCTCTGTAGTTGTGGCACACGGGCTTAGTTGCTCCATGGCATGTGTGATCTTCCCGGACCAGGGCTTAAACCCGTGTTCACTGCATTGGCAGTCGGATTCTAAACCACTGTGCCACCAGGGAAGCCCAATTTCTATACTCTTAAATTTGGTAAGGTTATCTTTCTGTCCTAGTATGTGGTCAATCCTAGAGAATTTTACAGGTGCACTTGAGAAGAATGTGTATTCTCTGTTTTTATGGATGTAATGTCCTGAAAATATCAACTAAGTCTAACTGTTCTATTGTTTCATTTAGGATTATCTGTTGTCTTATTGATCTTTTGTCTAGAAGATCTGTCCATTGATGTGATCAGGGCATTAAAGTCTCCAACTATTATTGTATTCCAATCAGTTTCTCCCTTTGTGTCTGTTAGTATTCATTCTATGTATTTGGGAGCTCCTATATTAGGTGCATATATGCTGATGAGAGTAAAGTCTTCTTCTTGTATTGATGCTTTTATCATTATATATTGTCCTTCTTTATGGCCTTAGTTTTAAAGTCTATTTTGTCTGATATGAGTATTGCAACTCCCAATCTCTTGTCATTTCTGTTTGCATGAAGCACCTTCTTCTATCCCCTTACTTTCAATCTATGTGTGTCCTTTGCCCTAAGGTGGGTCTCTTGTAGGTATCATATTGTAGGCTCTTGTTTTTTTAATCCAGTCTGCCACTCTATACCTTTTGATTGGAGCATTCAATCCCTTGACATTTAAGGTAATAATTGATACATATATATTTATTGCCACCTTAAACTTTGTTTTCCAGTTGATTCTGTTTCTTCTTTGTTCCTTTTTTTTTTTTTTTTGTTTCCTTTTGTGGTTTGATGATTTTCTTTTCTTTTATGCTTATGTTCTCTTCCTTTTGTTTTTTATGAATATATTGTATGTTTTTTAAAATTTCTAATTGCCCTGTTTTTTAAGTATGTTAACCCCTTCTTATATCTGCTTGCCTTGGACTGGTAGTCATATATGCTGAAACACATTCTAAAAAAAAAGAATCTACATTTTCTTATTCTCCTTTCACACATTTTATGATTTTGATGTCCTTTTTTTACATCTTCATGTTTATCCTTTTGCTGTTCCTTGTGCTTATCATAGCTTTCACAAATAGGGGTTTTTTTTTAAATTTTTGATCTGTATTCTGGCTAACGTAAATGATTTACTTTGCAGTTGTGAGTTCCTCCTTCCTATATCTTCTTGCTTCTTTTCTACTTAGAGAAGACCTTTCAATATTTCTTTTAGGATTGGTTTAGTATTGCTATATTCTTTTAGTTTCTGCTTGTCTGATAAATTCTTTATTTCTCCCCTTATTCTAAATTATAATCTTGCTGGGTAGAGTATTCTAGGTTACAGATTTTTCACTTTCAAGACTTTGAATATATTTTGCCACTTCCTTCTGGCCTGCAGCATTTCTGTAAAGGCAGCTGATAGCCTCATGGGAGTTCCCTTGTAATTAACTCTGTTTTCCTCTTGCTGCCTTTATAATCTTCTCTTTAACTTTTGCCATTTTTATTATAATATGTCTTCATGTAGGTCTGTTTTGGGTTCATCTTGCTTGGGACCCTCTGTGCTTCCTGTATCTGGATATCTGTTTCCTTCTTTAGGTTTGGTTTAGGTTTCAGCCATAATTTCTTCAAATACATTTTCAATCCCCTTTGCTCTTTCTTCTCCTTCTGGAATCCCTATTAAACATAGATTGGCACAATTTTATTATCCCATAGGTCTCTTATATTGCTTTCATTTTTTTTTTTTTCATTTGACTTTCTATCTGCTGTTTTGATTGGGTGATTTCCATTATTCTAGTGTCTAGATCACTTATTCTTTATTCTACATTTTTCATTCTGCTATTCATTGCCTTTAGTTCAGCTTTCATCTTGACAAATTAATTTTCTAATTTTTCTTGGCTTCTCCTTATAATTTTTATTTCCTTTTAACAGTAGTCTGCATTTCTGTCAATAGCCTTTTTTAATTCCTTCAGTATTTTCATTGCCTCCTTTTTGAACTCAGTATCTGTTAGACTGAAGAAGTCTGTTTCATTGTTCCTTCAGGGGAATTCTCTTGGTCTTTTAACTGGGAGTGATTCCTTCTTCAGTTTGCTCATATTTCTCTTACTCTGTGAGTTTAGGAGAAGCAATTTTCTACTGTAGACTTGGATGGCTATTAATATGCGGCAGCATCCCTGTGTAGCTCATGTGGCTTTAATATTTTTTTTTGGCATGAGGGCTGTTTTTGGTTTGGACGCTTACCGTCTCTTTCCTCAGTGTGTGATGGCCATTATCCTCTTGATGGGGGGTGTCCAGGTGCATGGCCCACATACGCTCCCAGGAATGCAGGGGCAGCAGTTGGTGCCCAGTTGTGGGATCCTTGGTGGCAGTGCCAGTGGGCCTCACACACTCCTGGGGAGGCAGGGGCAGTGGTTGGGGCCTGGTTGCAGTGCTGGTGGGCCATGCATGCTTCCGGGAAGGTGGGGGCAGTGACTAGCACCTACTCGCAGGACCCTTGCTGACAGCAGCGTTCTGCACCCATCTCTGGAGTCCGACATTGCAGCCACAGCTCGCACCCACCCCAAGAGCTCATGTAGGCAGTGACATGCTGCCTGAGAGAATACACACAGAGAAAGAAGCTCCTATGAAGGTCCTGTCCCTTTCCTCATGCACCTCCCAACAATGGTAACTTCCCTTTCTGATGGGCCCAGGCTTCTTCCCATACTCCCTCGGTTGTGGTGCACCTCACCCTGCCCTGTCAGGCTGTCTTCACACAGCCAACCACAGTCCTCTCCCTGGCTCTGACCTCTGAAGCCCAAGTCTCAGCACCCAGCCCCCACCTGCCCCAGTGGATGAGTGTCTTAGGCTTGGAAGTACTGCATGATGGCACTGACCATCTGTGTAGGTCTCTCCCTTTGTCCTCCATAAACAGGTGCCTGTGCTCTTCTCTAGGGCTTTGAAGTCCCCCCTCTGTCTTGGCTTATCTCCCCACCAGTGAGGGGACTTCCCTGTGTGTGGAAACATTTTCCTCTTTCACAGCTCCCTCCCAGGGGTGCAGGTCCCATCCCGATTCATTTCTCTCTTTTTTAGTTTTCTTTTGTCCTACCCAGTTATATGGAGATTTTATTGCCCTTTTGGTAGTCTGAGGTCTTCTGCCAGCATTCAGTAGATGTTCTATGAGAATCACTCCACAAGTAGATGTGTTTTTGATGTATTAATATTTTTGGTAGAAGGTGAGCTCTGCGTCCTACTCCTCCACCATATTGATCTGATCCTCTTGATGCAATTTTAAATGGCATTGTGTTTTTACATTTTCTTTCTGATATTTCATTTTTAGTGTATAGAAAAGCAACAGATTTCTGTGTATTAACCTTGTATCATGAAACCTTGCTGAACTCATTTTTAAGTTCTTTGGATGGAGACTTTAGGGTTCTCTATATAGAGCATCATATTATCTGCAAATAGTGTCAGTTTACCTCTTCCCTTCCGATTTGGATACATTTTATATCTTTTTCTTGTCTAATTGCTGTGGCTAGGACTTCCAATACTACGTTAAATAGAAACAGTGAGAGTAGACCTCCTTGTCTTATTCCTGAATTTAATAGGAAGGCTTTCAGCTTTTCACTGTTGAGTAGTTGAGGGTTATGTTGGCTGTGGGTTTGTTATAATGGCCTTTATTATGTTGAGATATGTTCCCTCTACACCCACTTTGATGAAAGTTTTTATCATTAATGGATGTTGAATTTTGTCAAATGCTTTTCTGAAACTATTGAGATGATCATGTGGGTTTTGTCTTTCTTTTTCTTGATGTGGTGTATCACACTGATTGATTTGCATTTGTTGAACCATCCTTGTGACCCTGGAATAAATCCAACTTAATCATGGTGTGTAATCCTTTTTACATATTGTTGGATCTGTTTGCTAATATTTTTTTTGAGAATTTTTGCATCTATATTTATCAAAGATATTGGCCAGTAATTTTTTTTTTTTTTTGTAATGTCTTTTTCTGGTTTTAGTATCTGGGTAATGTTGGCTTTGTAGAATGAATTTGGGAGTGTTCTCTCCTCTCCAATGTTTTGGAATAGTTTGAGAAAGATAGGTGTAAGTTCTGATTTATATGTTTGGAAGAATTCCCCAGTAAACTGTCTTACCAATTCATTTCAACATTTAGTGATTGGTCTGTTCAAATTGTTTTTTCTTGAATCAGTTTTGCAGGCTGTATGTTTCTAGAAATTTTTCCATTTCTTCTAGGTTGTCCAATTTGTAGGCATATAATTGTTCATAGTATTCTCTCCTTTTTTTTTTTTTTTTTTTTTTTTTTTTGGTATCACTGTGATATTGGTTGCTATTTCTCTTCTTTCATTTCTTATTTTCATTTGGATCCTCTCTGTTTTCTTTTTGATGAGCTTGGCTAAAGATTTGTCAATTTTGTTTATCTTTTTAGAAAACCAGCTCTTGGTTTCACCTTTTCTATTGTCTTTTTGATCTCTATTTTATTTATTTCCTCTCTGATATTTATTATTTCCTTCCTTCTGCTGACCTTAGCCTTTGTTTTTTCTTTTTCTGATACTTTAGGTGGTAGTTTAGGTTGTTTATTTGATATTTTTATTCTTTTCTTCAGAAAGAACTGTATTGCCATGAACTTTTCTCTCAGAATTGCTTGTGCTGCATCCCATAGATTTTGTAATGTTCTGTTTTCAATATAATTTGTCTCAAGGTATTTTCTGATTTCTTCTTTGATTTCATCATTAACCCATTGGTATTTTAGTAGCATGTTGTTTAGTCTCCACAATTTTGGTGTTTTCCTATTTTTCTTTCTGTAGTTGATCTTTAGTTTCATATTGCTGTAGTCAGAAAAGATGCTTGCTGTAATTTTTATCCTCTATTTTTATTGAAGTATAGTTGATGTAAAATTTGTTAATTTTAGGTGTACAGCAAAATGATTCATATATATATATATATATATAATTCAGATTCTTTTCCATTATAGGTTATTATAATGATATTGAATATAGTTCCCTGTGCTATACAGTAGGTCCTTATTTATTTTATATATAGCAGTGTGTATGTTAATACAAAACTACTAATTTATTCCTCCCTACCCCCTTCCTCTTTAGTAACCATAAGATTGTTTTCTATATCTGTGAGTCTGTTTCTATGTTGTAAATAAGTTCATTTGTATCATTTTTTTTAGATTCTACAAATAAGTGATATATGATATGCATCTTTGTCTGACTTACTTCACTTAGTATGATAATATCTAGTTCCATCCATGTTGCTGGAAATGACATTATTTCATTCTTTTTTATGGCTAACATTTCATTGTGTGTGTGTGTGTGTGTGTGTGTGTGTGTGTGTGTGTGTATGTATATATACCACATCTTTGTCCATTCATCTGTTGATGGACACTTAGGTTGCTTCAATATTTATCCTCTTAAATTTGTTAAGGCTTGTTTTGTGACCTAGTATGTGGTCTATCCTGGAGAATATTTTGTGAACACTTGAAAAGAATGTGTATTCTTCTCTTTTTGAATGCATTGTCCTGTATGTATCAATTAAGTCCATTTCATCTGTTGTGTCTTTAAGACCTGTGTTGCCTTATTGCTTTGTGTCTGGATGATCTGTCCATTGATGTCAGTGGGGTGTTAAAGTCCCCTACTATTATTGTGTTATTGCAAATTTCTATCTTTTTTTTTTTTTTGTCTCTTAGTACTTGTTTTATATATTTAGGTGCTCCTGTATTGGGTGTGTATATGTTAACTAGTGTTATACCCACTTCTTGTATTGATCCCTTTATCATTACATAATACCCTTCTTTGTCTTTCATTATAGCCTTTGTTTTAAAGTCTATTATTTATTATAGACTGATATAAGTATTGTTACCTCTGCTTTCTTGTCATTTCTTTTCATTCCATTTTCATGAAAGATCTTTTTTCAACCCCTCACTTTCAGATTGTGTGTGGCTTTTGCCTTGATGTCTTTTGTCTCTTGTAAGCAGCATGTTGCAGGTTCTTGGCTTTTTTAAAAAAATCCAATCAGCCATTCTGTAGTTTGATTGGAGCATTTAGTCCATTGACATTTAAAGTAATTATTGATAGGTATGTATTTATTGTCATTTTATTCTTTGTTTTCCATTTGTTCTTATAGTTTTTTTAAAATTCATTTCTTCTTTTTGTTCCCCCTGTTATGGTTTGATTATTTTCGTTTGTAGTATGTTTAAGTTCCTTCCTTTTAGGTTTTTGTGATTTTATTGTATGTTTTTGATTTATGATTACCATGGGGTTATATATGTTTTCCCATAACTGTATCTACTTGTTTTAAACTGATAATCATTTAAATTTAAACACATTCTAAGAGATCTACAATTTTTTACTCCCCTCTGACCCATTTTGTGGTTTTGATGGTCTAGTTTATATCTCATGTTTATCCTTTTACTGTTTATTTTAGTTATAGTCACTTTTACAATTCTTTTGTTGTTGTTATTGTTTTTAACCTGTGTACTGGCTTAAGTGATCTTCAATCTTTACTATACATTTATTTGTTGTTATTATTGGGATTTTCCCTTTCCTATAGTTTCCTGCTTCTTTTCCATTTAGAGAAAACCCTTTAATATTTCTTTTAGGATAGGTTTAGTATTGCTTAATTCTTTCAGTTTTTGCTTGTCTGAGAAATTCTTTGTCTCTCCTTCTATTCTAAATGATAATCTTTCTGGGTAGTGTATCCTAGGTTGCAGGTTTTTCCCTTTCAGCACTTTAAATATATCACATCACTCCCTTCTGTCCTGTGAAGTTTCTGCAGAGAAATCAGTTGATAGACTTATGGGGGTTGTCTTTTAAATGACTCTGTCTTTCTCTTGCTGCCTTTAGAATTCTCTATCTTTAACTTTTGTCATTTTAATTATGATATGTCTTGGTGTGGGTCTGTTTAGGTTCATCTTGTTTGGAACCCTCTATCCTTCCTATACATGGATATGTTTCCTTCTTTGGGTGGGGAAATTTTCAGCCATAATTTCTTCAAATACATCTGTGATCCCCTTCCCCCTCTCTTCTCCATATGAAACCCCTATTATGTGTAAGTTGGCACATTTTATATCATCTCATATATCTCATATGTTGCTTTCATGTTTTTTCATTTTTCTGTCTGCCGTTCTGACTGGGTTATTTCCATTATTCTATTTATCTTCCAGATCACTTATTCATTTTTCTGTGTTATTCAGTTGGCTATTCATTGCTCTACATTGTTTTTTTTATCTCAGAAATTGAATTATCTATTTTTTTTTACTGGGTCATCTTTATGGTTTCTAGTTCCTTGTTACAGTGGTCTGCATTTATATCAATAACCTTTCTTAATTCAGTTAGAATTTTTATTACCTCTTTTTTGAACTTGATGTCTGGTAGACTGATAATCTCTGTTTAATTATTTAGTCTTTTGGGTTTTTTTTTGTTGTTGTTGTTTGTTTGTTGCAAAGCATTGTATTACCAGGGCTCTGGTAGCTTGTATACAGCAGGTATTCAATACTTTCATACCAGGCACAGCCTTGTATCCCACAAATTTATCTTATAGATATTCTCAGAAGAGTAGGTGGAGAAGTGCATAAAGTTTGTGAGCTTGGTGGTGAGACAGTGGCTGAACAGCCAGAGAAATGAAAGAGTGTAGGGCTGGTTAAGTGGGGAAGCAAGAAGAGAGTAACGAGAATGTTCATTTAATGAGTTTCCCCTCCACTCCCCCAACATCCCATCCCCTCCCAAACAAGTCATTCAGCAATAATCATGTGTTCATTTCTTTGGGAAATAAGGTAAACCTCAGATTACAGAACCAAGGCAAATAATTTTTCAGAATTAGAATGTGTTCATGAAACAAGTCACAGTTCAACTGGATTAGACTTCAACATGGAGATGACTGTGTTCCTCCAAATAACCTTCAACTTAGGAAGTTTACACTCCTCTAGTATGTGGAAGGACAATAAATACACTTCCTCCTGCTCTCAGTCCCTGAGGGAAAAGTCTTCTCTCTTGATGGACCAACACTATTTCTTTTTCATTGTTCTTTTCCCTTATCCTTTCCTTGGTTTCTGCTTTCCACAACTCTTCTTCAGATGCAGTTGTTCATCCTTAAAGTCCTGATGCTCGTCTCTGTAGAGGCCAAGAAAATATAGTGCTCCCATGAGTGCAAAATAAGTGTTGTGATTTAGATACCAGTCATAAGTTCTCCTTCCTATTGGCCAAAGGCTGCTCACCAAATGGCTTCACCACTTTCAAGGATTTGGAATCAGTAGGTCTGGCAACTTCACCAAACAACTGGGCACTCAAATGACTCATGTGAAAGGCATATTCTGAAACTGAAGACATTTTTTGAGCAGCAAGGAGAAAGAGTCCCTAGTCATGACCTTCCTCTCCTTCACATCCCTTCTTTCAGGAGTTTTGTCTTGCTCTTTTAATTGGGAATAGCTCCTCTGCCTTTTATTTTACTTAACTTTCTCTGTCTTTATGAATTTAGGAGAAATAGTTATCTGTTGTGTTATTGAAGTGGTATTTTTATGTGGGAGCATCCCTATGTAGACTGTGTGTATCCAGTGTCTTTGGTGCAAGGGCTGTTTTTGAGGTGGATCCCAACCTTGTCTTTCTTCAGGGTGCGCTGGTCACTTTCAACTTGATAGGGGTTGTAGTTAGTATTGGAGGATCTAATGTCTTCACAGGGTGTCAGGTGGACTTTCTGTCTGCTCTGTGATGGTCACTGCCCTGTCACTGCTCCCTGGTTGCCTGAGCAGAAGCCCTGAGGATTGGGATTGAACCAGCTCTGTTCCCTTTGAGTGCATATTTTGCCTCAAAGAAGGGGAGTGCTGAAGTGAGATTTGTGCACTCAGAGCCCTGATTTGCTACATGTATAGGTGTTCATGGTTCAGCTCAGATGCAGCCCAAGGTTGGGTCTCTTCCCCTGTTATGGTCACCCTAGATCTAGTGCAAATTTGTGGTGTGAAGTGGGCAGGGAAGGATCATACATTAGGCTGGGGCTGGGGGTCAGTGTGTTGTGGCTGCAGGAATTGAGGCGGCTGTGCTGCTGTCAGAGGTCAGTGCCAATCACGTTGGCACTGATTGAGCTACCATAAAAGTTTGCTGCCAGTGCCCTGCCTGGATCATACCCCAGAGTCCCCCTAGTCTCCTCTGAATCCCTAGATCGAGTCTTCTCCCAAAAGCTGTCTGTACAAGTTCCAGTGCCAAGCTGCAGCATGGAGTATGCAGGGCCAGAGCATTTGCTCACCTGGGAGTGGGACTGTGGCTTGCTGACATGGTGGTTCCCAAGGTGCTGCTTGAGTAAGCAACAATGGTTGTCATCATCCTACACCCTGGGCCATCCCTGTATCCCTAGATTGAGTCTTTTCCCAGGGCCTGTCTGCCCCAGATCCAGTGCCAAGCTGTGGTCTGGAGTGGGTTTGGCCAGAGCATTCACTCAGTTGGGAACAAGGGACCTTGGTGTGCTGGTGACAGTGGTTCCTGTGGTGCTGTTTGGGTAAGCGCTGACAATGGTCACAGCTGCTCCACCTGGACCACACCCCAGGCCCCTGGGCTATCTCTGCATAGCTAGACCAAGTCTTTTTCCAGGACCCAGGGCCTAGATCCCACACCCCACTCAGATTGGGGAGCATCTCTATGTGGCAGCCAGCTGCCAGTACAGAGCTCTTTCTGCCCTGTTTGTTGACAAGCTGCACACTGTTCGTGTGCAACCGTACACTGTTCATGAGTGGAGTCTAGGTGTTTCCAGTCCCATCTGTCTCAGTGTTTCTCCCAGCAGACAGGGGAGCTTGTATCCTCTGTGTAGAACCTTAGGACTGGGACGCCCAGTCTGTGGCTCGACCCACTCACTCCCCCAGGGTGAGGGTCTGCCTGAGTGGACCTTCTTTTCCTTACAGTTCTCAGGGTGCAAGTCCCAACCCTTTGCCTTTTTTCCATCCTACCCAGTTACATGGAAATCTTTTTTGTAGCTTTTATCGTACAGGAGTTCTTTGCCAGTTTCCAGTTAGTTTTCTGTGAGAATTATTCCACATGTAGATGTAGTTTTGATGTGTTTGTAGGGGGAGGTGAGCTCCATGTCTTCCTACTCCACCATATTGATCCAGCCTTCTCTGACTTTTGAACATAGATTGCAGAATCAAAATTCACTTCCATCCTGTACTAGGTAATGTTGGGCAAATCACTTAAGTTCTCTGTGATATAGTTACACCATGAGTCATATGAAGATAATAAAATTACTTTCCTTATAGGTTTATTTTTAAAGTAATGTGAATTAATATTAATAAAATGCTTAGAACAGTGGCTCACATATAGCAAGATCTATATAAATGTTTGCTATTTTAAAATACAATTACATAGCAAGAATAAATTCCAATAAGGTATGCTTTATACAGTATAAAAAGACTGATAGAATTGTGTTTGAGTTCTCATAGACTCAAAAGAGCCAGGAGATGATTGTGTGTGTGTGTGTGTGTGTGTGTGCGTGTGTGCACGCTCGTGCATGTGTGTATGTGCATGTGTCTATTTTGGCTCCTTTTTTAATATAGCAACTCTAGTTCACACTCCATTTAGCTAAATGAAAGATGTTTACACTTCCTTTAAGGCTGTTGCTCTTCCAGTCCCTCTGGCAGCAGATATAAGTGAATAACATCCTGCTTTGTGTGGCCAATGATACCTCGGCTGCAAAAATGTTGTGCTGAATGCGTTTGAGGAAATAAAGGATGGGCTGCTCTCACAAAGACTGTATCATGTTTGAAAGAAGTTTAGTCTTTACCTTTCAATTTTCCATGCAGTTGGCTATTATCCTGAAACATTCCTAAAGTCCCAGAATGCAGTCAGCAGCTTCAGGAACTGGCAACATTTATAAGCTCGAAGTAAGTAGTTTCATTCTGTTGATCCCCAGTTCCAAAGGATACATGCGGGTTTTGGTCACAACTGGAAACATTTGAATTTATATTTTAAGTGGAAACCTCATTTGCCATTTTAATGTATGTGAAGATTGTAACAATTTTATGGAAGGGATATCTAAGAGTTTTATAAAAGTTAAAGAATGAACAGGTGATTTATTCCAACATTCCCTGCCCCCCATTCCTCAATGATTTAGCATAAAGGACAGTAAAACTTCGAGTATTTTCATTAGGGTTATAAAAGTAGAACCTCTTCCCTGTCCTGGTCCCAATTCTTTTCAAAATGTTTGGGAAAGAGAGAAGGGAAAAGGACAGTCAGTTCTCTATAAATTAGTTCTTTTTACAATACTTATGTATTAAAACCATCCCCAAACTTGGTGACTTATTTCTGTCATAGTCTGCAGATCTCTAAAGTTGGGCTGATCTTGGCTAGGATAAGTTGGACTTGGCTCCAATATGTAGGTTGGGTTCAGATCTACTTCACATATCTCTTGTCTTCTTTGGACTGGCAGTAATACATATTTAAGGCATTTCCCTTTATACTGAAATACAGGAGTGTGAGAACACAAGCCTGACAGTATAAGCATATTTCAAGGGTCACACCATATTGTTCTCTAATATCCAATTTAAGTCAAGTAGTGGGAAAGTACATTCTGCCCACCATAGAATTAAGTTGGGGATGGGTATAAGAGAGGAGTGAATATTTGTTGAAAAATAATTTTGCACAGCTACACGAACAAATCTGGATAACCAACTCAGTTTTCAGAATAAGAAGTACCAGGATGATTGTCTCCAGGGCTTGATATTGGTTCAGCTTGTCTTTAAGAAGTATAGACAGGGGACTTCCCTGGTGGTCCAGTGGTTAAGGCTCTGTGCTTCCAGGGGATGGGGCATGGGTTCGATTCCTGCTCAGGGAACTGAGATCCCACATGCTGCAGTGCATAGCAGAACAAAACAAAACCAAAAAAAGAAGGAAAAAGAAGTACAGACACATGTACTTTGGGTCCTTTTGTCAGCTCATATGGAAAATTAAAATATACTCTCTTCTCAAGGCCCTTGGCCCACACACTTCTTGCATCACTGTAAACACTTGGTGCCAGAAAATCATCCTTGATTCATGCCTTGGGCCATAAAAACTTAAAACGGCTTCTACTCTTTTCTAAAAACTTATTCTTCAATCTTCTGACTTCTTCCTACCACTCTTCATACCATGAAACCATAATCCATAATTATCAGAAATCTCTAAATTACCAATCCAAATAGTTTTACTTTAAGTCTTCTGAACTCAAGAAAGTTTAATGAGTTATTACTTTATGAACCATAAACTGCAATAGCTGGTGGAGATGCAAGACTGAACCACACTGTTATGATCTCTCCTCTCATGGAAAGTAAATATATTTGGGAATACACACAGGCTATTGTATATTACCATATGAAAACTTCTGTGATAACAGATGAGCAGAACAGGAAAGGTAATGGAAGAGAGGTATCAGAAGAAGAAAATTGGAGTTCTGGCTTTAGGAAGTGATGTCTAACTTGATACCTAAAAGATGGGTGTGATAAAAGGGTGGGATGTGTATATGTAAGTGGGTTAGGGTTCTCTAGGCCAAAGAACCCCAAATGTATTGAAGTCAATAAATGTTAAATGCTTGAAAAAATGAAAAATATAGAACTCATTGGTTCAACTAATTTATCCTTTAACAAATATTTACTGGGTTCCTGGAATGTTCTAGACACAGTTCTAAGTGCTGGGATTCAAGCAGACAAAACATAAAACAACAAAAAATATTGTATGTGAGATAGTAACAACTCTTCTGGAGAAAATTCAAACAAGAAGGGTAATATAATTTGTCACAGTGAAAGTCAGAGTCCATTTTAAATAAGTAGATCAAGGAAAAGCCTCACTAAGAGATTGACTAAAGAGATGAGAGAGCAGGCATACAAAGAATTAGGCACAGAGCACTCCATGCACAGAAAAGAGCAAGTAAAAGGCTTGCAGTGAAGTACTGGTTGGTGTATTCCAGGAACAGCTAGGAGGCCTGTGTGACTGAGTAAAGCAAGGAGCAAAAGAGTGATGCAATTTGACCTATGTTTTAATAGGTTCATTCTGACAGCTTGGTGAAAAATAGGATGTAGAAAATGTGTAAGTTAGATAGTATAAATGATGTAACAAACCCCCAAATCTCAGGGGCTCAATAAAATATGTATTTATCGTTCATAACAAAACCCAATGTGGATGTTTCTGGATGGGCAGGTTTCTTGATCACTCTCTTCCAGTTAGTGACATAGGGGTCTGTATTCTTACCATCTTGCAATGGAAGGGTCTTCTGCAAAAATACTCCACGGTTTCTTGAGAAGAGCAAGAGGGCATAAGAAATGAGTATTGCATAATTAATAACCTTGCCTTCCATGGGCTAGAATTATCCACATGGCTTCACCTATTTGCTAGGAGTCGGGGAAATTTAGTTCTTGGTTGGGCATTCACCTTCAAGTAAAACATACACATAATCCTAGACATTTCTATCATATGAAATAAGAACAAAGGAAAGAAAATCAGTTTAGAGGCTATTGCAATAAAATGTGTGAGAACAGACAGGGATTAGACTAGAAGCCTAACAATGGAGGTGGTTGTAATCTGGATATATTTTGAATATAGCACTAACAGGATATGCTTACTTATTTGATGTGGAGTGAAAAGAAAAGGGGAGAAATCAATCTTGACTTTAAGATATTTGCCCTAGGAAATAGGAAGAACTAAATGTCCATAATAGAGATGATGAAAAGTGTAGACGTTTTCTGGGAGATGATGAAGAACTGTATTTGGATTTGTTAAATTTGACTTGCCTACTAGATATTTAAGGTCAGGTAAGCACTATGCAGTTGCATTTATTAGTATGCAATACATGGGACAGGTCTTGGATGGATATAAACATTTGGTGATATATAGCCTATTCATAATATTGGAAGCCATAAGTCTTGAGAAAGCTTAGGTGAAAACAGAGGTTCAAAAAGAAGTCTTGAAGAAGATGAAAAATCAACATAGTAAATAAGAAAAGCAACTATTAAGGTAGGAGAAAAACTAGATGTGACACTCTGCAAGTCAAATGAAGAAAGTGTTTCAATGAAAATATCATGACCCATAATGTCTATTGCCAATGATAGGTTCAATAAAATGAGATATAAAAATTAGCTGTCAGATTTGGGTCTGAAAGTCATTGATTTCCAGTTCTGGTAGAAAGGTGGGTGTAAAAGCCTGATTGGAGTGGGTTCAAAGAAAAAGAAACATTGGAGGCAGTGAATACAGACACCTTTTTGGTGAGTTTTGCTGTAAAGAAAAATAAAGAAAGGGACTAGTAGTTATAGGGCAAAATAAAGAGAAGCATTCACTTGTTTTTAGATAAAATGTGGGGCAATTATGTGCATGTTTGTATGTTATCAGAAATGATCCAGAATGCCGAGGAAAAGTTCATGATTAAAAAGAGGAGAGAACTGGTGGTGTGAGATCCTTCATTATACATGAAGGTATGAGATTTAATGCATAAGTAAAGGGTCTGGCCTTAGCCAAGAGCATAGAAAGAAGAGGAAAGATTGAGTAGATGGTGGTGGGTGAAAAAATATGGCAGTCAGAGTCTCAGGAAGTCTTTTCCAATTGCTTCAGTTCTTGCACTAAAATAGGGAGCAAAGTTGTTATCTAGGTGAGTGATGATGGGGGATGAGTTGCTGAAAATTGAGCAAAAAGAAAAGGTCATAAATAGTCATTTAGGAATGTGAGAGAATGAAAGCACTAGAGGAAAGTAGTGTGATTGCCTGACAACATTAAGGGCCCACTTGAGTTTAATTAAGATTGAGGCTTTGCCAATTAAGTGCCAGGAGGAGAGAAGAGGGCAAGAGAAATGAGGGTATAGGTAAGGAAATGATTATGATAATGGGCCATGGAATTAAGCCAGATATGATAATAAGTAAGGATTTAGGGGAGTGAGGAAAAATGAAAACATGGTGGGATGTTTGAATGTGTCGAAGAAGTTGGAGTTGAGAAACTAGTTGTAAGTTTACGCCATGGTGTTGCAAGAGAGAGAGTTCTGAATTGATATTATGGAAAGAGTTGAGTTATTGGTAACAGCAAGGTCTAACATACAACATTAGGAGTGGGTGACTGAAAAAAGGCAGAGGCCAAAATCATTGGGAGAGAGTTCAAGAAATGGAGAGGGTAGGGTATCAGTAGGATCATCTATGACTATGTGGATATTGAAATCCTCAGAAATTACATCAGGAGTGTTATTTAAAAACATAACAAGCTTACAAATTAAACTTTTAAGCAAGGAGGGAGAGGGACCCATGTCATCTGTTAAAAAAAACTCCTATAACATGGAGGGGTACTGGGTGAGATAGATGATCTGAGTCTCAAAGCTGGGTGTTTTCTGGAAGAAAGGAGAACCCACCACATTCTAGAAGGGAGCTGACTTAATTCTCAATTGTTTAAGGAAGCAACTGAAATCTTGTCTTCCTGATGAATCCAGGACCCACAGAGCCTGTTGGTTTCTTACCTGTAATTTTCAATATTTTCAATTCAGAATGTTGTGTTATATATGCCCATATCAATATATTCTATCACATGAGCATAATATCACACCACAATTGAGAGTCACAATCCTGAGTTCAAAGTCCAGTTCTATTAGTGACCGGCAATTTACTTCACTTCTCATGTCTCAGCCCCCTTTCAAGTAAAAGTGAAGTAATAATAGTACAAAGCTCAGGGGTTGTTATGAGAACTCAGTGAATTATGTAAAGCCAATGAAGCAAATGCTAACTTAACTTACACAATATTGAGTTCTCAGACAATTTAATATTTTTAAGAGGGAGCTGTATTACCTGAAAAAGAAGAGATTTGAATCCACACAGATACACATTTGAATTCTACCTCAGCTTCTTACCAGTTATGCCATATTGGGCAAGTTATTTAATCTTTTAAAAATAGATGCATATATAATATCCATTTTACAGAGTTGATGAGAGTGAGATGGCTTAGAACACAGAGGCTAATTCTTATTTCATGTATGAACTGGATTAGTTTGTCACTTGATATAACATGTAAAGCATGTTTTAATTATTAGATATAATAATATAATTAATCTAGCAGGTTACACAGAACCTTCAGTGGGGACATATATAAGCAATGGTGGAGTGTAAAAATAGTGATTAAACATTATTGATTTAAATATTATCACAGAAGCATTTCTGGCTAAAATTTTTGTCTAAATTATAGATAAGCTATCTATAAGTCATCATTTCCTACCTGGGGTCCTACTTCACTGAAAAGAAAAAAAAGTTTATCTATTGTGGAACTCCATCCTCTTTTTTGTACTCCCTGTTCCATGTGCCTAATCAGTAAATAGCATAATTTTAAAAAATTATTTTAATGGATATAAACTTATCCTTTATCCAGATTAAATCCTTGTTAACTCTGGGTTGAACAACTGGTTTCTTTCTTTTGACAGGGAATCATGTCCTAAAAATATCCATCAGTCTACAGCCCCTCCTCCATCTCCTGTAACTGTCCCTTTGTTCTGAGCAGTGGTTCCATTATACACTGCTGGAGTATGTATGATATCAACACCTGGAAACACTTTCTTATTCAGGAGTCGAGTGTTCAGGCTTTGAAGGCTCAAGAGTTCAGTGGATGTTTATGAGAAGACATCTGAAGGACACACCATTGGCCCCTAGTGTGATAGAGCTGTTTAGATACTATCCTCATTTTTGGACTGAAACTTCACCAAGTATATACAGTTGAGGAAAACCGGGGCTTCTCTGAGTTTTATTCTATGAAATAACAGGAATAATTATGACAAAAACATAATGGCTAAAAAAATGACTGGAAGTTATTCTGAAGAAATAGTTTTCATCTATCGATAAAATAATCCAGGAAGGATTAGAGGTGAGTTCTTTAAGACCACAGATGTTTCTCACTCTTATTAGCACTTTGTAATTTAACTATCCTGCTTGGAACTACACAAAGATGACTTGCAGTCAGTTTATGTTTATTCTACTTTTTTATTGCACATTTGAAAATTAATAATTCATCAAAATGATATCAAACAATTGGTGCCTTTTTTGTTCTAGATGAGGAGTCCTTTCAGCTTTGAGAAACTACAACTGGTAAATTTATTTTATTTTAGGTCAAATAATATTTAAACATTTAAGCTATAATTTTAGTGTTTTAATTTTATATAAATCTGCATATATCACAAGTGATGCTGAAAAAACCACCTTTCTCTTGTTATAGTTGGTTGTTCCTGCCCTTGCTAATTTCTTGGCAGATAAGCACAATAAAAGTGTCATGTTTTGGAAAAGTTGAATATAAATGATTTCTTCTTGGGTTCTGGTCAATGTGCTCTGCATTTTACAGGCTAGAATTCACTGTAGTGAGTGATGGATACAATAGTCAGAGTTTGAAACTTTTTTTCTGAGAATAATTATATATTTTCTGAGAAAAGGATATTTTGTGAATCTATTTGAATGTACTTTAAGTTAAAATATTGTGATTTTTAAAATACTTGCTTTCAAGATTCTTTATATTTTTCATTTTTTTAAGGAGAGAAACTCTAATTTATAGTTATTGTTTTGGGGATCCTAGGATTGGGAGTGATAAGTTTATTAAAATCCCACCTAGGGCTTCCCTGGTGGCAGAGTGGTTGAGAATCTGCCTGCCAATGCAGGGGACATGGGTTCGTGCCCCAGTCTGGGAAGGTCCCACATGCCACAGAGCAACTAGGCCCGTGAGCCACAACTACTAAGCCTGTGCTCCGCAACAAAAGAGGCTGCGATGGTGAGAGGCCCGTGCACCACAGTGAAGAGTGGCCCCCGCTTGCCGCAACTAGAGAAAGCCCTCGCACAGAAACGAAGACCCAACACAGCCAAAAATAAATAAATAAAAATGTTACCATTCTTAAAAAAAAAAAAATCCCACCTGTTTCATTCCCACATTTTTGTGGGGGAAGGGAGAGTCACCAGGAGGCATTTGTGGTGTAGAGCAAAAGACTATAGCCCAGAATTCACATAAGACCCTAGATATTCCAATATAAGTGGTCCACTCAGGGTGATGATCTATCCCAACTGGACTAGATTACCCCAGCATTGTTCTTAATACTAGTAGTAAACACATTATTAAGAGCGCCCCCTTTAACTCTTGAAAGTGTTTGGGTTTGGATGATAATATGGTCACCCTACCCATAGACCACACTTTGAGAAACACACAATCCTTGTCTCAATAAAGCATAGCTCCCAGACGGCTTAAAGATGGCGGAAAAGTAAGACGCGGAGATCTCCTTCCTCCTCACAGAGACATCAGAAATATATCTACACGTGGAACTGCTCCTATAGAACACCCACCGAACGCTGGCAGAAGACCTCAGACCTCCAAAAAGGCAAGAAACTCCCCACATATCTGGGTAGGGCAAAAGAAAAAAGAATAAACAGGGACAAAAGAATAGGGACGGGACCTACGCCAGTGGGAGGGAGCCGTGAAGGAGGAAAGACTCCCACACACTAGAGGCCCCTTCGCGGGCGGAGACTGCGGGCGCTGGAGGGGGAAGCTCCAGAGCCGCGGAGGACAGCTCAGCCACAGGGGTGCGGAGGGCAAAGTGGAGAGATTCCCGCAGAGGATCGGTGCCGACCGGCACTCACCAGCCCGAGAGGCTTGTCTGCTCGCCTGCCGGGGCGGGCGGGGCCGGGAGCTGAGCCTCGGGCTTCAGTCGGATCCCAGGGAAAGGTCTGGAGTTGGCAGAGTGAAGACAGCTTGAAGGGGGCTGGTGCGCCACGGCTGGCTGGGAGGGAGTTCGGGAGAAGTCTGGAGCTGCCGAAGAGGCAAGAGACCTTTTCCTCCCTCTTTGCTGCCTGGGCGCGAGGAGAGGGGATTAAGTGCGCCTCTTGAAGGAGCCCCAGGGGTGGGCGCGGAGCTGCCGAAGAGACAAGAGACTTTTTCTTGCCTCTTTGCTTCCTCGGGTGTGAGGTGAGGGGATTAAGAGCACCGTGTAGAGGAACTCCAGAAACGGGCGCGAGCCGCGTCTGTCGGCACGGACAGTAGAGACGGGTGTTGGACGCTAAGGTTGCTGCTGCCACCACCAAGAGGCCTGTGTGTGAGCACAGGTCACTCTCCACACCGGCCCTCCCGGGAGCCCGTGCAGCCCGCCACTGCCGGGGTCCCGGGATCCAGGGACAGCTTCCCCGGGAGAACGCACGGCACGCCTTGGGCCTGTGCAGCGTCACGTCGGCCTCTGCCGCCGCAGACTCGCCCCGCCCCCGTGCCACTCCCTCCCCCCAGCCTGAGTGAGCTGGAGCCCCCGAATCAACTGCTCCTTTAACATCGTCCTGTCTGAGCGAAGGGCAGTCGCACTCGGACAACCTACATGCAGAGGCGGGACCAAGTCCAAAGCTGAACCCCAGGAGCTGTGCGAACAGAGAGGAGAGGGGGAGGTCTCTCCCAGCAGCCTCAGAAGCAGCGGATTAAAGCTCCACAATCAACTTTAAGTGCCCTGCATCTGTTGAAAACCTGAATAGACAACGAATCATCCCAAGTTGAGGAGGTGGACTTCGGGAGCAAGATATACTATTATTTTCCCTTTTTTTTTTCTTTTTGTGTGTATGTGTGTGCTGCTGTGTGAGATTTTGTCTGTATAGCTTTGCTTTCACCATTTGTCCTAGGGTTAGACAGACCCATTTTTCTGTTTTTTTTGTTTCTTGTTTTTTTTTTTAAAAGGAAATTTTTTTTTTTTTTTTTTTTTTTTTGGCGGTACGCTGGCCTGTCACTGTTGTGACCTCGCCCGTTGCGGAGCACAGGCTCCGGACGCGCAGGCTCAGTGGCCATGGCTCACGGGCCCAGCCGCTCCGAGGCATGTGGGATCTTCCCGGACTGGGGCACGAACCCGCGTCCCCTGCATCGGCAGGCGGACTCCCAACCACCGCGCCACCAGGGAAGCCCGGAAATTTTTCTTCTTAATAATTATTTTTTATTTTAATAACTATACTTTATACTACTCTGTCTTCTCCCTTTCTTTCTTCCTTCCTTTCTTCCCTCCTTTCTCCCTTCCTTCCCCCCTTTCTTCCTCTGCACCTTCCTTTCTTGCTTCCTTCCTTCATTTCTTCCTTCCTTTCTTCCTTCCTTCCCTCCCTCCCTCCTTCCTTCCTTTTCTTTCCTTTCTATTTATTCTACCTTTTATTTTGAGCCGTGTGGATTAAAGGTTCTTGGCGCCCCAGCCAGGCACCAGGGCAGTGTCCCTGAGGTGGGAGAACCAACCTCAAGACACTAGTCCACAAGAGACCTCCCAGCTCCACGTAATATCAGATGGCGAAAATCTCCCAGAGATCTCCATCTCAACACCAAGACCCAGCTTCAATCAAGGACTGGCAAAGAACAGTGCTGGACACCCTATCCCCAACAAAGAGCAAGACAGGTCTACAGCCCCATCCATTAGCAGAGAGGCTGCCTAAAATCATAATAAGGTAACCAACATCCCCAAACACACCACCAGACGAGGACCTGCCCATCAGAAAGACAAGATCCAGCCTCATCCACCAGAACAGAGGCACTAGTCCCCCCAACCAGGGAATCTACTCAACCCACTGAACCAACCTTAGCCACTGGGGACAGCCACCAAAAACAACAGGAACTACGAACCTGCAGCGTGCAAAAAGGAGACCCCAAACACAGTAAGATAAGCGAAATGAGAAGACAGAAAAACACACAACAGATGAAGGAGCAAGATAAAAACACACCAGACCTAACAGATGAAGAGGTAATAGCCAATCTACCTGAAAGAGAATTTAGAATAATGATGGTGAAGATGATGCAAAATCTTGGAAATAGAATAGACAATTTGCAAGAAACAGTTAACAGGGACCTAGAAGAAATAAAGAGGAAGCAAGAAACGATGAGCAACACAATAAATGAAATGAAAAATACTCTAGATGGGATCAATAGCAGAATAACTGAGGCAGAAGGACGGATAAGTGACCTGGAAGATAAAATAGTGGAAATAACTACTGCAGAGCAGAAGAAAGAAAAAAAGAATGAAAAGAACTGAGGACAGTCTCAGAGACCTCTGGGACAACATTAAATGCACCAACATTCTAATTATAGGGGTCCCAGAAGAAGAAGAGAAAAAGAAAGGGACTGAGAAAATATTTGAAGAGATTATAGTGGAAAACTTCCCTAATATAGGAAAGGAAATAATCAATCAAGTCCAGGAAGCACAGAGATTTCCATACAGGATAAACCCAAAGAGAAACACGCCAAGACACATAATAATCAAACTGTCAAAAATTAAATACAAAGAAAACATATTAAAAGCAGCAAGGGAAAAACAACAAATAACACACAAGGGAATCCCCATAAGATTAACATCTGATCTTTCAGCAGAAACTCTACAAGCCAGAAGGGAGTGGCAGGACATATTTAAAGTGATGAAGGAAAAAAAATACAACCAAGATTACTCTACCCAGCAAGGATCTCATTCAGATTTGATGGAGAAATTAAAACCTTTACAGACAAGCAAAAGCTGAGAGAGTTCAGCACCACCAAACCAGCTCTACAACAAATCCTAAAGGAAGTTCTCTAGGCAAGAAACACAAGAGAAGGAAAAGACCTACAAGAACAACCTGAAACAATTAAGTAAATGGTAATAGGAACATACATATCAATAATTACCTTAAATGTAAATGGATTAAATGCTCCCACCAAAAGACACAGACTGGCTGAATGGATACAAAAACAAGACCCATATATATGCTGTCTACAAGAGACCCACTTCAGACCTAGGGACACATACAGACTGAAAGTAAGGGGATGGAAAAAGATATTCCATGCAAATGGAAATCAGAAGAAAGCTGGAGTAGCAATTCTCATATCAGACAAAATAGACTTTAAAATAAAGACTATTACAAGAGACAAAGAAGGACACTACATAATGATCAAGGGATCGATCCATGAAGAAGATATAACAATTGTAAATATTTATGCATCCAACATAGGAGCACCTCAATACATAAGGCAAATACTAACAGCCTTAAAAGGGAAAATCGACAGTAACACAATTATAATGGGGGACTTTAACACCCCACTTTCACCAATGGACAGATCATCCAAAATGAAAATAAATAAGGAAACACAAGCTTTAAATGATACATTACACAAGATGGACTTAATTGATATTTATAGGACATTCCATCCAAAAACAACAGAATACACACTTTTCTCAAGTGCTCATGGAACATTCTCTAGGATCGATCATATCTTGGGTCACAAATTTAGCCTTGGCAAATTTAAGAAAATTGAAATTGTATCAAGTATCTTTTCCGACCACAATGCTATGAGACTGGATAGCAATTATAGGAAAAGATCTGTAAAAAATACAAACACATGGAGGCTAAACAATACACTACTTAATAATGAAGTGATCACTGAAGAAATCAAAGAGGAAATCAAAAAATACTTAGAAACAAATGACAATGGAGACACAACGACCCAAAACCTATGGGATACAGCAAAAGCAGTTCTAAGAGGCAAGTTTATAGCAATACAATCATACCTTAAGAAACAGGAAACATCTCGAATAAACAACCTAACTTTGCACTTAAAGCAATTAGAGAAAGAAGAACAAAAAAACCCCAAATTTAGCAGAAGGAAAGAAATCATAAAGATCAGATCAGAAATAAATGAAAAAGAAATGAAGGAAACAATAGCAAAGATCAATAAAACTAAAAGCTGGTTCTTTGAGAAGATAAATAAAATTGATAAACCATTAGCCAGACTCATCAAGAATAAAAGGGAGAAGACTCAAATCAATAGAATTAGAAATGTAAAAGGAGATGTAACAACTGACACTGCAGAAATACAAAAGATTATTAGAGATTACTACAAGCAACTGTATGCCAATAAAATGGACAACCTGGAAGAAATGGACAAATTCTTAGAAATGCACAACCTGCCGAGACTGAACCAGGAAGAAATAGAAAATTTGAACAGACCAATCACAAGCACTGAAATTGAAACTGTGATTAAAAATCTTCCAGCAAACAAAAGCCCAGGACCAGATGGCTTCACAGGCGAATTCTATCAAACATTTGGAGAAGAGCTAACACCCATCCTTCTCAAACTCTTCCAACAGATAGCAGAGGGAGGAACACTCCCAAACTCATTCTATGAGGCCAACATCACCCTGATACCAAAACCAGACAAAGACGTCACAAAGAAAGAAAACTACAGGCCAATATCACTGATGAACATAGATGCAAAAATCCTCAACAAAATATTAGCAAACAGAATCCAACAGCACATTAAAAGGATCATACACCATGATCAAGTGGGGTTTATCCCAGGAATGCAAGGATTCTTCAATATACGCAAATCAATCAACGTCATACACCATATCAACAAACTGAAGGAGAAAAACCATATGATCATCTCAATAGATGCAGAGAAAGCTTTTGACAAAATTCCACACTCATTTATGATAAAAACCTTGCAGAAAGTAGGCATACAGGGAACTTTCCTCAACATAATAAAGGCCATATATGACAAATCCACAGCTAGCATCATTCTCAATGGTGAAAAACTGAAACCATTTCCACTAAATCAGGAACAAGACAAGGTTGCCCACTCTCACCACTCTTATTCAACATAGTTTTGGAAGTTCTAGCCACAGCAATCAGAGAAGAAAAAGAAATAAAAGGAATCCAAATAGGAAAAGAAGAAGTAAAGCTGTCACTGTTTGCAGATGACATGATACTATACATAGAGAATCCTAAGGATGCTACCAGAAAACTACTAGAGCTAATCAATGAATTTCGTAAAGTAGCAGGATACAAAATTAATGCACAGAAATATCTGGCATTCTTATACACTAATGATGAAAAATCTGAGAGTGAAATTAAGAAAACACTCCCATTTACCATTGCAACAAAAAGAATAAAATATCTAGGAATAAACCTACCTAAGGAGACAAAAGACTTGTATGCAGAAAACTATAAGACACTGATGAAAGAAATTAAAGATGATACAAATAGGTGGAGAAATATACCATGTTCTTGGATTGGAAGAATCAACATTGTGAAAATGACTATACTACCCAAAGCAATCTACCGATTCAATGCAATCCCTATCAAATTACCACTGGCATTTTTTACAGAACTAGAACAAAAAATTTCACAAATTGTATGGAAACACAAAAGACCCCGAATAGCCAAAGCAATCTTGAGAACAAGAAATGGAGCTGGAGGAATTAGGCTCCCTGACTTCAGACTCTACTACAAGGCTACAGTAATCAAGACAATATGGTACTGGCACAAAAACAGAAATATAGATCAATGGAACAGGATAGAGAGCCCAGAGATAAACCCACACACATATGGTCACCTTATCTTTGATAAAGGAGGGAAGGATATACAGTGGAGAAAAGACAGCCTCTTCAATAAGTGGTGCTGGGAAAACTGGACAGCTACATGTAAAAGTATGAAATTAGAACACTCCCTAATACCACACACAAAAATAAAGTCAAAATGGGTTAAAGATCTAAATGTAAGGCCAGACACTATCAAACTCTTAGAGGAAAACATAGGCAGAACACTATACGACATAAATCACAGAAAGATCCTTTTTGACCCATCTCCTAGAGAAATGGAAATAAAAACACAAATAAACAAATGGGACCTAATGAAACTTAAAAGCTTTTGCACAGCAAAGGATACCATAAACAAGACCAAAAGACAACCCTCAGAATGGGAGAAAATATTTGCAAATGAAGTAACTGACAAAGGATTAATTTCCAAAATTTATAAGCAACTCATGCAGCTCAATAACAAAAAAACAAACAACCCAATCCAAAAATGGGCAGAAGAACTAAATAGACATTTCTCCAAAGAAGATATACAGATTGCTAACAAACACATGAAAGAATGCTCAACCTCATTAATCATTAGAGAAATGCAAATCAAAACTACAATGAGATATCATCTCACACCGGTCAGATTGGCCATCATCAAAAACTCTAGAAACAATAAATGCTGGAGAGGGTGTGGAGAAAAGGGAACCCTCTTGCACTGCTGGTGGGAATGTAAATTGATACAGCCACTATGGAGAACAGTATGGAGGTTCCTTAAAAAACTACAAATAGAACTACCATACGACCCAGCAATCCCACTACTGGGAATATACCCTGAGAAAACCATAATTCAGAAAGACTCATGTACCAAAATGTTCATTGCAGCTCTATTTACAATAGCCAGGACATGGAAGCAACCTAAGTGTCCATCAACAGATGAATGGATAAAGAAGATGTGGCACATATATACGATGGAATATTACTCAGCCATAAAAAGAAATGAAACTGAGTTATTTATAATGAGGTGGATGGACCTGGAGTCTGTCATACAGAGTGAAGTAAGTCAGAAGGAGAAAAACAAATACCGTATGCTAACACATATATATGGACTCTAAGGGAAAAAAAAATGTCATGAAGAGATTAGTGGTAGGACGGGAATAAAACACAGACTTACTCGAGCATGGACTTGAGGATATGGGGAGGGGGAAGGGTGGGCTGAGACGAAGTGAGAGAGTGGCAGGGACATATACACACTATCAAATGTAAATTAGATAGCTAGTGGGAAGCTGCTGCATAGCACAGGGAGCTCACCTCTGTGCTTTGTGACCACCTAGAGGGGTGGGATAGGGAGGGTGGGAGAGAGGGTGATGCAAGAGGGAAGAGATATGGGAACATATGTATATGTATAACTGATTCAGTTTGTTGTAAAGGAAAAACTAACACACTATTGTAAAACAATTATACTCCAATAAAGATGTTAAAAAATAAAAAAAAAAATAAATAAATAAAGCATAGCTCCCAAAGAAGCATTTCGATGTTGTAGATTAGAACTGGCTGTCAAGTTAACAATCAACTTCTATACCTTGAAATGGTTGTCTACTTCCTGGTCCTCCCTCCCTACCTGCTGACAGCAGTGTCTTCTTTGCTGTGTTCTTTTTAAAAATACATTTACATCCCATTAGTTTATGTTTGGATTATTCAAATAAGCATGTACTTCAAAATATATGTACACTAAAATATAGAGTTTTTCACTTAGCTGATTTACTTTCAAGTACATAAACAAATTCTCATAGGTTTACAGGCTATGTGCAAAAGACCCTGATAAATCTGCCAATCAGAACAAAATAAGAGGACATATTAAAAACAGAGGAATTTACAGTCTTCTATCCTTTACTCCTACTTTTGACACATTAAGTAGGTGTCTTCACAGCAAAGAGAAGCAGTCCAAAAAGTTTTCCCTCCTCATTTGGTAGAACTTGTTTCATTTTAATAACTCATTTATCACAATTTTCTATTTAAGGATTCTAATTCAACTAATGAGTCACCGATACATAGGATCTAACACAGTTCCTTCCACTGATGCCAAGAAAAGAAAATATAGTCCATTCTCTTGAGAAGAACATAATCTAGTATAGCAAGTGGATAAACATTTCTTTAAACTGTGATGTATGTTATATTGGAGTCATATGTAAAATGCCATGGGAACACAAAAGATGGTTAAACTCACTTGATTTTTACCTTAAGAAATGCAGCAGCATCTTTTTTCATAGACATCTAGGTAATGGAACATTTTGCCAGGGAATCCATTAACAGCCAATTCTAGTTGAAGACAGTACTGATGTTTTACAAAATTGAAATTTTTCATTGAAGCTTGATTTGACCAACAACATTTGTTGAATTAGGACCGACTATGTGCAAACTGATTTCCTTGTCACTGAAGGTGATATAATAATTACATAAGTCATACTCTTTGCCCTCCAAATGCTTAAAGAAATATGTGTAAAGAGAAGAGCTTAGTTATTAGGACACTAGGTTTGAGACAAAGACAAATTTCCCATTGGCTGGGAAAAAAACATGACAATCTGTAATAATGAAGGTATTTTCCAGCTTTGACTTTATAAGATTTTGTAGATTTGTCTGCAAGAATTTTTCTGTGATAACATTCTAATCAAAATATTCATTTAATAAAATGTTCTGACAAAGATAATGACTCAATCTCTTCTGTTCTCTTGGGTTTTGTTTGTTCATTTTACACATATTAGAATATAGGTCTATGCCCTACTCAGTAATTCATTTTATTTAGGGCCCAAACAGTCTCCTCTGATGTGACCATACTTTATATCTCTGGGGCTTATGCACATATTTTTGCAATTTAACAATCCCTAATTAACTACACATGCTTTCTAAATATTCTTCAATGTCTAGTATGCTCTGCCATTCCACATTTGTTGAAGCAAGAACCTGCAGGGCAGAGATCATAGGTTTTGTGAATTCTTCATTTATATTCCCTACCCATATGTGGCCTTCAGTAGATACTGGACCAACTTTTTATTATATCAAACTGATTTGAGGGATTGAGAAGTCTCAAGAATCTGAAGTCAGGAATTATGGGGGAATAATAGATCTGCTCACTAATTGAACATTAGTTAAGATACTATAAAACTAGAGAAACATAGGCAGAACACTCTTTGCCATAAATTGTAGCAACATTTTTTTGGATCTGTCTCTTAAAATAAAGGAAATAAAAGAAAAATAAATGGGTCCTAGTTAAAGTTAAAATTACTGGCCAATATCACAGATGAGCATAGATGCAAAAATCCTCAACAAAATACTAGCAAACCAACTCCAACAATACATTAAAAGGAAAATACACCATGATCAAGTGGGATTTATCTCAGGGATGCAAGGATTCTTCAGTATCCACAAATCAATCAGTGTGAAACACCACATTAACAAACGGAAGAATAAAAATCATATGATCATCTCAATAGATGCAGAAAAAGCTTTTGACAAAATTCAGCACTATTTTATGATAAAAGCTCTCCAGAAAGTGGGAATAGAGGAAACCTACCTCAATATAATAATTCATATATGCCAAACCTACAGCTAACATCATTCTCAATGGTGAAAAGCTGAAAGCATTCCCTCTAAGATCAGGAAAAAGAAAAGGATATCCATTGCCACCACTTTTATTCAACATAGTTTTGGAAGTCCTAGCCACAGTAATCAGAGAAGAAAAAGAAATACAAATTGGAAAAGAAGAAAAACTGTTACTATTTGCAGATAACATACCATACACAGAAAATCTTTAAGATGCTACCAGAAAACTACTAGAGTTCATCAATGAATTTGGTGAAGTTGCAGGATACAAAATTAATACACAGAAATCTGTTTCATTTCTACACTAACAACAAAAGGTCAGAAAGAGAAATTAAGGAAACAATCTCATCTACCACTGCATCAAAAAGCATAAGATACCTAGGAATAAACCTACCTAAGGAGACAAAAGAACTGTACTCTGACACTGATGAAAGATATCAAAGATAACACAAACAGGTGGAAGGATACACCATATTCTTGGATTGGAAGAATCAATATTGTTAAAATGACTACACTACCCAATGCAATCTACAGATTCAATTCAATCCCAAACAAATTACCAATGGCAATTTTCACAGAACTAGTAAAAAATTTTAAAATTTATATTGAAACACAAAAGACCCTGAATAGCCAAAGCAATCCTGAGAAAGTAAATGGAGAAGGAGGAATCAGACCCTGACTTCAGACTATACTACAAAGCTACTGTAATAAAAAAGTATGGTACTGGCACAAAAACAGAAATATAGATCAATGGAACAGGATAGAAAGCCCAGAAATAAACTCATGCACTTATGGTCAATTAATTTATGACAAAGGAGGCAAGAATATACAATGGAAAAAAAGACAGTCTCTGCAATAAGTGGTGCCGGGAAAACTAGACAGCTACATGTAAAAAAATAAAATTAGACTATTCTCTAACACCATACATAAAAATAAACTAAAAATGGATCAAAGAACTAAATGTAAGGCTGGACACCATAAAACTCTTAGAGGAAAACATAGGAAGAATACTCTGACATAAATCACAGCAATATCTTTTCTGATGCATCTCCTAGAGTAATCAAAATGAAAACAAAAATAAACAAATGGGACCTAATGAAACTTAAAAACTTCTGCACAGGGAAGGAAACCATAAACAAAGCAAAAAGGCAATCAACAGAATGGGAGAAAATATCTGCAAATGAAGCAACAGACAAGGGATTCATCTCCCAAAGGTACAAACAGTTCATGCAGCACTATGTCAAAAAAACAACCTAATTAAAAAATGGGCAGAAGACCTAAACAGACACTTCTCCAAAGGAGATATCCAGATGGCCAACAGACACATGAAAAGATGATCAAAGTCACTAATTATCAGAGAAATGCAAATAAAAACTACACTGAGGTATCTCCTCACACCAGTCAGAATGGCCATCACCAAAAAGTCTACCAACAATAAATGCTGGAGAGGGTGTGAAGAAAAGGGAACCCTCCTACACTGTTGGTGGGAATGTAAATTGGTAAAACTACTATGGAGGACAGTATGGAGTTTCCTCAAAAAATTAAAAATAGAGCTACCATATGATACAGCAATCCCACTCCTGGGCATATATCTGGAGAAAACTGTAATTCAAAAATATAACACATACCCCAATGTTCATTGTAGCACTATTTACAATAACCAAGACATGGAAGCAACCTATATGTCTATCAATAGAGGAATGGATAAAAAAAAGTTGTGGTACATATATACAATGGAATATTACTCAGCCATAAAAAAGAATGAAATAATGCCATTTGCAGCAACATGGATGAACCAAGAGATTATCATACGAAGTGAAGTTAGTCAGATAGAAAGATAAATATAATATCACTCATATGTGGAATCTAATTTTAAAAAATACACAAATGAACTTACTTACAAAACAGAAACAGACTTACAGATATTGAAAACTAACTTATGGTTACCAAAGGGGAAATGTGGTGTGGGGGAAGGATAAATCAGGAGCTTGGGATGAATATACACACACTACTACATGTAAGATAGATAACCAACAAGGACCTACTGTGTAGCACAGGAAACTATACTCAATATTCTGTGATAACCTATATGAGAAAATAATCTATAAAAGAGTGAATATATGTATATGTAAAACTGAGTCACTTTGCTGTATGCCTGAAACTAACACATTGTAAATCAAATATACTCCAATAAAATTAAAATATAAAAAATAGATGATAAAAATAATAAAAGCTTTTGCACAGCAAAGGAAACCATCGACAAAACTGAAAAGACAACATACCAAATGGGAGAAAATATTTCTAAATGTTGCAACAAAGAAGGTGTTGATACCCAAAATGTGTAAACAGCTCATATAACTCAATATTGAAAAAATAAACCAAATTAAAAATAGAAATGAATAGACATTGTTTCTAAAGTGGAAATGCAGATGGCTGACAGGCACATGAAAAGATTGCTCAACATCACTAATCATCAAGGACAGGCAAATGAAATCCACAATGAGATATCAACTCACACCTGCCAGAATGACTATCATCAAAAACAACCCAAATGACAAATATTGGCGAGTACGTGGAGAAAAGAGAACACTTGTACACTGTTGGTGGGAATGTAAATTGGTGCATCCACTATGGAAAACAGTATGAAAGTTTCTCAAAAAACTAAAAATAGAACTACCACATGACCCAGCAATTCCACTCCTGGGTATATATCTGAAAAAAACCAAAAACACAAATTTGAAAAGATACGTGCACCCCAATGCTCATAGCAGCATTACTTACAATTGCCAAGATATGGAAGCAACCTAAGTGTCCATCAACAGATGAATGAATAAAGGAGATGTGATCTATATATATATAAAAATATATATGTGTGTAAATATATATCACACACACATATACACACAATGGAATAGTACTCAGCATAAATGAAGAGCGAAATTTTGCAATTAGCAGCAACATGGATGGATTTGGAGGGCATTATGCTAAGTGAAATAATTCAGAAAGAGAAGGACAAATACTGTATCATATCATTTATATGTGGAATCTAAAAAATACAACAAACTAGTGAATATAACAAAAAAAGAAGATGCACAGATATAAGAAAAAACTGGTGATTACTAGTGGCAGGGGCAAGTGGGAAGTGGGAGATACAAATTCTTGGGTATAAGATAGGCTCAAGAATGTACTGTATAACACAGGGAATATAGCCAATATTTTATAATAACTAAATGGAAAGTAATCTTTAAAATTGTATAAAAATAAAAAATTTAAAAACATATTTTGTGTTACAGTATGCAAGTGCTACATTCTGAATGTTTATGTTCCCCGCAAATTCGTATGTTGAAATCCTAATGCACAATGTGATGATATTAGTCAATGGGAAGCTTTGGGGCTGATTAGGTTATGAGATTGATGTCCTTATAAAGGAGACCCCTGCCCACTTCCACCCTGTAAGGATTCAATGAGAAGTCTGCAAACTGGAAAAGGGCCCTCACCCAACCATGTTGGCACCCTGTTCTCAGATTTCTATCATCCAGAACCATGAGAAATAAGTTTGTGTTCTTTATAAGCTACCCAGTCTATGATACTTTGTTATAGCAGCCTGAATGAACTAAGACAGACTGGTACCTTGGAGTACACGGGAGCTATAAAGATGAAGAAGATACTAGTAAACCAAGCAATTATAGTTCATGCTTAGGAATCACATTTCAAGTGATGTTGGGTCACAAATTGAACAAAATTTTTCTTCAGCATCAAACATTCTCTCATTTGTTTCTTTCCTCTGAGGTAGATAAATAAAAGCTAAAATGAAGAAAGAACTTTGATAGTCTATGATTGAAAAACATGTGTCTTATGGAGACAGGAACATTGCCATTGTCTATTATAAAGCCTAGGTTCTCAAGACTACTATGCAGAATTATTCTCTTCCATATACCCTCACAGCATAATAAGATCCCATAATATTTAAAACTGGCAAGGCAAATTTGCTTAGGAAATTTCAAAATTACAAACTTTTTTGGGGCTTCCCTGGTGGCGCAGTGGTTGAGAATCCGCCTGCCGATGCAGGAGACACGGGTTCGTGCCCTGGTCCGGGAAGATCCCACATGCCGCGGAGCAACTAAGCCCGTGAGCCATGGCCGCTAGGCCTGCGCGTCCGGAGCCTGTGCTCCGCAACGGGAGAGGCCACAACAGTGAGAGGCCCACATACCGCAAAAAAAAAAAAAAAAAAAATTACAAACTTTTTGATCAGACGTTTTTCTCTTCCTATCAACTACATTTATTGAGCTTCATTTTTTTGTTAGTATCAAAAGTTATTGATTCGCAAGATAAATATTGAGCTGACCTTGCTTTCACCTCAGTTTATATTTACTTAAGTCAAATCTAGAAACTGATCTGACAGCAGTCAATATTAGTTTAAAATTCTTAAAATAGCAGTTTGCTGTAAGGTAATAATTCAGTATTTTATAGATTCTGCCTCAAAGAAATAAAAAGGCAATGTAAGTTACCAATTCACTAGATAAAACTATTTCTGTGTCATCTGGTTTCAAACATGAGGATCTCACTCATGCCAAAGAACATATTTAATGTATCTTCTAATCTCTGACCCAAAGTATTTCAAATACTTTATCCCACTTGCTCGTGGCAATTGAACACCAGAGTCTTGCTTTGCTTCTAATTATAATTAAGCTATATAATTATTCTCTAAATGACTGATGCTTTCTGTTGGGCCGAGTTCCCTCTGGACTGAATTTTACCTAGAGGTATAATAAATATAGTCAACAGCCATAATGGACTTTGGAAGTTCAAGGTAATAATATATTTGTTACCTCATTAATCAGCTTGTTTTTATCTTTTCAAAGTCTAGGAGATATAAAGCCACAGGTCAAGATTTGCATATATTTATACTATAGAGAAAGGAGGTAAGCTTAGGGGCCTGGTCATAACCAAAGCAATATATTCTACAATTTATTACTTTTGTTAAGGCCATAGCACTCATCTTTTACTTACACTATGTCCCAGTGCTTTGGGGGATGGATGACATACTCATATTACAGAATTCCATAATGAAATCACCTAAAAGGTATTTTTTAAAAAAAACTTAAACCTTAATTTTCCACCTAAGTAACTAATAAGGAAATTTTGTTTTGGAAATAACCTATACCCAATTATGTTCTAAAGAAACAGGTTGTAATATATAAATATATTTAATCAGACAACCATTTAGGAATTGAGTCTAAATAGCATGGAGATAGATGATGAGGTCAAAACAAAAAACATGTTATATAGTTTCATTTCACCAGTTAAATGCATCCTACTGTAGGACATTTCAAAGTGTAATATGGGATAGAAGTTATTCATAATCTTTCAAAAGTTTAGTGCATTCTTAGTGAATGACCATCTAACTAGAGCACAGTCATGCTAATTGGCCAAACCATGCAAGGAGGATAACAATTGCTTCAGAAAATACTGACACCCTCTTGAAATCACATTAGAAAACCTTATGAGTTCAAAGTTAATAATCCTTCCAATACATTTCAAAGATTTTTGAAGACAGCTATGTCTTGTTTATATTCACATCATTACATGCTTAGCACGTATGTGGCTCTCAAATTTGTATGCTTACCATAACAAACTTATGCAGATGATTTTTTTTTTTTTTTTTTTTTTTTTTTTTTTTGCGGTACGTGGGCCTCTCACTGCCGTGGCCTCTCCCTTTTCGGAGCACAGGCTCCAGACGTGCAGGCTCAGCGACCATGGCTCACGGGCCCAGCCGCTCTGCAGCATGTGGGATCTTCCCGGATTGGGGTACGAACCCATGTCCCCTGCATCGGCAGGCGGATTCTCAACCACTGCACCACCAGGGAAGCCCCCAGATGATTTTTATTCTACATTAATTAACCATCTTTGGGGTTCTTTAGTCAAGTGTTAAATCTAGATTTAGAAGGGACTAGTAAATACAGTGGTTAACTCTATCATGAAGAAAACCCTGTTGGTAAATATTAGAATGGTAAGGTTAGTATTATTCTTTCATTTATTAACATTTAATCCTACTGTTCTTACAAGATGCTATTTCTTTTTATCCTGAACTACTTCTTATAATCTATTCCAGCTCCATGATTGTGTGTTTATACTGAATTTAGCATTAGAAGAAATATTCATTATGATACCTAATTGAAAAGATCATGTAGACGAGGCATTTTGAAATGATCAAAATGCAACTGGTAATAAGTATGTAACTGATAAGTTTTGATAGGATTATTTTATGCTATTTTATTTAGTTTTTATGTTACTAACTCATGTCCAAAAGGATAAAAAATATTCAAGGGAAGTCTTCATCTAATTATTCAGTTCTCTCTCTCATATATCTAAGAAACTGAAAATGGTTAGAAAGAGACAGTTATTTCCAGAGAATTAGCATTTGAAATTCAACAAAATGAATTCTCTCTTTACCTAGAATTCTTCATATTTTTTGTACTTAGTTGTGCTGCTTACAGTATCTCTCATTTGTGTAAATGAAAAACAACTATGTTTTTATTACTTAAAATATTACAAAAAGGGACAATATGCTAAAAATATGCAGTGAACAAATATCATCTGTACAGACTGGAAGAGAACCTTCATAAATTAACCTTATTAGTGCATTACTGTAAGCGAATGCCAAAAACGCTCCTAATTTGCATTAAGATAGATTTTTCAGGTTGGCTGCATGATTTAATTAAAGAAAAGATTAAGAATCATTAAACAAGCTGCTCTACCTTGCAATAACAGAATTCATATCTGATTCAGGTTAACGAAAACACAGATGGTGATTCAGTAACTGTTGAGTTGCTGTAACAGAATGAAAATGATCCCATTAGTTCTCTGGAAATGTGAGGGAATTTGGAAATTAGTATGCAGATACATTGTATGGTGCTAGACAGCTTGGTCTGCTCGGATCATCGCTGATTATACTTTGTTTGGGTTGGCAACACTGAACTTAATAAATGAAAAAATGTTCCAGTATACCACAGTTGGAAACTGTTCAAGGTTGAAATAGGTGTGCAGGCTTTCAAAAGGAGAGAGTTAAGTAAACAAACGTCAATCAATTCAGAGCTGGAAACTTTTTTTTTTTTTTCTTTAAAGAATGTGTCTGTTCTTGAGAAGCAAGTGTCATAAAAATGGAAACCCTTTACTGGATACATATGTCCGTGTGGTATTTATTATTACAAAAGTATTTTAAATGCATAGTACCAGTTTGAGGGAGATGTGCAAGTGTTTTAATAGCTTTTTTTATCTGGCAGAAATAGAAAAATTCAGTCACTATAAGGATTATTATATTTTTCACAAAAAAATCAATATAATTCTGATGGAAAACGTTATGACAGGATAAAAGAAAAGTGTAAGTATAATGGCTATTGAAAGTTTAAAGGTGTCAATAAGGACCACAAAGTAATCCTCAAGGAGCCTTCTGGGAAAGAACAGCTTAAACAAGTAGCATAGTCAATCACGGCAGCTGACAGAAAAAGCCATCACATTCAAGATCTCAACTGCACAAGCTGCCTCCATTTTAAACACCTGGTTCACGCCATCAGTCTGAGGGCTCAGCATCTGACCCTTTGGAATGAATCTCAGTGCCTTAGCAAAAAACCCTTCTGGACAGAGGTCCTCAAAGGCAGGCAGCAAACGACCCTGTTTGGTTAACATGTTACAATAAAGCAGATACAACAGCAGCAGAGTTAAAGTTGATTTTGGTCTTATAATTTCCTAGCAACTAACTTAAAAGCCAGAACACTGATCATGTGGAGTGCTCAGGGGGTTACAATAAAAGTGGAGGTGAGTCATTCCAGATTAAAATGTTCCCTGTTCATTGTGTGTTACAACTTTCCAGATATTGTACTATACCATAATTTTATCCTACATATGTAAAACATCTTAAATTTTTTTTTAAATTATGATACCACATAGTTTTGGACGACCCATACTTTCTATGTGATAATGCTAATCTCATGGAAAACATAAGCCCATTTTCAGTATTAGCACAATAAGGCTTTAAGCAGATTGACTTTTCTCTGGTCACTATTCATCTCATTAAACTTTTTAAAAAGATTTATCATGTTTTTTCCCCAAAATTACTAAAAATTATAGTCTACAATGCATAATAGCTTCAACACTTGGCAACTTTTAAAAGTACATATGTTATTATAGACATGAGTGTCTTAATTACAAATGACATCCCCATGGTTCCTCTATTACAAGCCCTTTTTATGGCTTTCAAACTTATTTCTAAGGAAATCATATTATTGAGAAGAAATACTACAAAATACTTTCCATGCAGTAGAGGATACAAACTCAGTATGTAATTATAAAGGCCTTGGTACACCTCTATTGCTTTTAAACACAACTTTATATCTGTTTTGTTCTCTTTAAAAAAAATCCATGCCAGTTTCCTCAAACACTGTACTATCAAGAAAGACACTTGACTTTACTGGGGAATTATACCAAACATATAAAAAGAAATTATACCTATCCTTCTCAAATTATTCCAAAACTTTGAAGAGGAAGGGGCACTCCCAAATTCATTCTATGAGGCCAACATTACCCAGATACCAAAAACAAGACAAAGACATTACAAAAAAGAAATTATGGGCCAAAATCTTTGATAAATATTGATGCAAAAATCCTCAAAAAAAAAACCCCCAAACCAAATCCAACAATGCATAAAAAGAATCATACAGCAAAATCAAGTTGGATTTATTCCAGGTTCCCAAGTATGGTTCAACATATCCAGATCATTTAATGCGATACACCACATTAAGAAAAGGAAAGACAAAAACCACGATCATCTCAATAGATGCAAAAAAGCATTTGATAAAATTCAACATCTATTCATGATAAAACTCTCATCAGAGTGGGTATAGAGGGAACATATCTCAACGTAATAAAGGTCATTTACAACAAACCCACAGCCAACATAATACTCAACAGTGAAAAGCTGAAAGCTTTCCTGCTAAATTCAGGAATAAGACAAGGATGTCCACTCTCACCATTTATACTTAACATAGTATTGGAAGTCCTAGCCACAGCAATCAGACAAGAAAAAGAAATAAAATGTATTCAAATTGGAAAGGAAGAGGTAAAACTCTCACTATTTGCAGATGACATGATGCTTTATATAGAGAACCCAAAAGTCTCCACCCCAAAATCTATTATAACTAATAAAGAAATTCAGCAATGTTGCAGGATATAAGATTAAATATACAGAAATATTTAATTTTTAGTGTAAAGAAATGCAACATATCAAAAGGAGAAAGTAAAAACACAATCCCATTTAAAATTGCATCAATAAATACCTAGGAAAAAGTATGCAGTGAAAACTATAGAACATTGATAAAGGAAATGAAGATGATTTAAAGAAATGAAAAGATAGTCCATACTCTTGAATTGGAAGAATCAGTATTATTAAAATGACCCATACTACCCAAAGCAATCTACAGATTTAATGCAATTCCTATCAAAATACCCAGGACATTTTTCATGGAACTAGAACAAATAATCCTAAAATTTACACGGAACCAGAAAAAACCCCAAATTGCCAAAGCAATCCTGAGAAAAAAGAAAAAAGCTGGAGGTAAACCCTCCCAGACTTCAGCCTATATTACAAAGCTACAGTAATCAAAACAGCATGGTATTGGCATAAATAGAGACACATAGATCAATGGAACAGAATAGAAAGCCAAGAATTAAACCCACACATCTACGATCAATTAATCTATGACAAAGGAGGCATGAATATAAAATGGAGAAAAGACAGTCTCTTCCACAGGTGCTGCTGGGAAAGCTGGACAGCTACATGTAAAACAATAAAATTAGAACATTTCCTCATACCATATACAAAATAAAGTCAATGGTTTATAGACCTAAATGTAAGACATGACACCATAAAACTCCTAGAAGAGGACACTGGTGAAATGCTCTTTTATATAAATCATAGCAATATTTTCTTAGATCTTTTTCCTAAGGCAAAAAAAATAAAAGCAAAAATAGACAAATGGGATCTTATCAAACTTAAAAGCTTTTGCACTGCAAAGGAAACCATCGATAAAAGTAAAAGGTAAGCTAAGAATGGGAGAAAATATTTTCAAATAATGGGACCAACAAAAGGTTAATATCCAAAATTTACAAATAGCTTATACAACTCAATATCAAAATAACAAACAATCCAATCAAAAAATGGTCAGAAGATTTGAATAGATATTTTTCCAAAGAAGACAGACAGATGGCTAACAGACACATGAAAAGATGTTCAACATTGCTAATTAGAGAAATGCAAATCAAAATCACAATGAGATATCTCTTCATACCTGTCAGAACGGCAATCATCAAAAAGTCTACAAATAACAAATGCTGGAGAGGATGTGAAGAAAAGTGAACAATTCTATACTGTTGGTAGGAATGTAAATTGGTGTAGCCACTATGGAAAACAATATGGAGGTTCCTTAAAAAAACTAAAAATAGAACTACCATTTATCCAGCAATTTCAATCCTGGGTATAGATCCCCCAAAAAACAAAAACGCTATTTCAAATAGATACATGCACCTCAACGTTCATAGCAACACTAGTTACAAAACAAGTAAGACACAGAAGCAACCCAAGTTCTCATCAACAGATGACTGGCATAAGAAGATGTGATATATATGTGTACAATGGAATACTACTTAGCCATAAAAGAGAATGAAATATTGCCACTTGCAGCAATGTGGATGGACCTAGAGAAGATTATGCTTAGTGAAATAAGTCGGAGACAAATACTGTGATATCACTCATAAGTGGAATCAAAAAATAATACAAATGAATGTATATACAAAATAAAAACAGACTCACAGACACAGAAAACAAACATGGTTACCAAAGGGGAGAGGGTGGGGGGAGGGACAAATTACGGGTATGGGAATAACAGATACAAACTACTATACATAAAATAGATAAGCAACAAGGATTTACTGTATAGCACAGGGAATTATACTCAGGGTCTTATAATAATCTATAATGGAATATAATCTGTAAAAATTATCTATGCTGCACACTGAAATGGATACAATACTGTAAGTCAACTATATTTAAATTAAGAAAAAAGGAAAAAAAAGATGCTGGGTATATGAATTGCATGTAACATATGCTTCTATTTTAAGTTGAAATGTTTAAGAAACTAGATCAAGGTATTTACCACTAACAGTATAGCACTGTCCCTGTTACAGATCGAACGGATGCCACCTTCACACTGAATGCACAATGATTGTTAGCTACATTTAAACATGATTATCTGAAGATTTTCAGGCACTTCCCTCCCCCAATTTTCAATCATGATTTTAACTAGATTTTTCCTGTATGGCATCAGTTTTATTCATTATCTCCATGTCTAAATATTCTCTGGAAAAGTTTGAAGCCAAGTGAACAGAGGTTTTGGAAAGAGTTATGATACATGGCAATTTTTTTATGCTATTTAAAATTACTTAACCCATTTCCTTTAAAACAAGAGACTATTCTGTGGCAATTGGTAATTACTTTTTTTTTATTGTTGTGAAGCTGTTTATAGGTGTTGCAATATTAACTCTGCAATGACTTGGAGAAAATTTGATCCATACAAGTAAAAAAATAAAATATAAGGAATAAATAAACAGTGGTCTTCTCTATTTTATAAAAAGCTTCATGATAGGATTCTTTATTATAAAAAGTTAATTCCTGATTGCTTTAACTTACTTTACTGAATAAAGCAAATATTTACCCACATTTTAGATAAACTTTCCTATATGACATCAAGTTGGGTAAATATATAGTATAAATCAATTTCACAATGCTATATTATGTTTCAAAGGCCATCAAAATTAAAATACACTTTAAATATAAACCAAATATGTGTAGAAGAATGAAGGTTTGGTATTACCCTTAGCTGCTCTGCACTTGTTATCTTTCCTTAAGTCAATATTTTAAAATTATTATATTGCACATGATCCCAAGATATAAATTAATTTATTTTTCAGTATTACCCTGTTACTACTTTTATTTCATAGATTATCAAGTTGAAATTTTTAACTTACCAAAATTTTCATAGCTAAACAAGATTGGAACATGGCGCTTCTGATGCCTAATTCAGCTATCTTCCCTTAAATAGATGTTAACTTTAACTAATGCAAATATTGCAACCCTAACTATACTTCTGATTCAAAAAAGCCATTTCGTGGTAAATAATACAGGTAAGGGGCAGTTCTGTCTTCAATTTGTACTGTACCAAATTGATTTTGACTTGTTGACATGTTGTTTCGCACAGTGTTTTGTAACTTGTTTCTCACATGTGTGGTCTATTTTTCCAGCAATGTAGATTTAAGTACTGATCTCAGTCACCACTGTGCCCAGGATGGAGAATGAATGCCTCTGCCACAGCACCAATATCCATACAAAAAAGGAATCAAAGTCTCTACTGGGGAGAGTCTTTGTTTACTTACCCACAACCAATAAATTAAGGAGTACATTTGTTTAGCATTCACTTATATGAACAAATTGTTTCCATAGAGTGGTGGGGAAGAGTTCCTTACCCCAAATTCCTAGAGGAAAGTCAAGACTATGTTCAAAGAAAAGAGGGCCTTGAGCTACTAATTATTCAGCAACCACATTAATCTGCCTACCTGCCCTGGAGAAATTTTGTTCTAGCTCTTGTCCAGGGCAGACCCACTATTCTCCATGCTCTGCTTAAGGCTCACCTGTTCTTAATAGAAGGAATTCTGTCTCCTGCGAAGGCAAAGTTAAAAATAAGTGGATGAGGGAGAGAATATGTTCAAAGAACAAATTATACAGTCCATATTAGATAAATGGAAGCAGGGGAAGGAGCCCTATGGAGAAGGAGGAGGAACAAAGAGGGGATGGGGAGAGGGAAGGGACAGGAGGAGGAAGAGGGGGAGGGAGGAGGGGGAGGAGGGGGGAGAGAGGAAGGGGAAGAGGAGAAAGAAGCAAGGGTGAAAGGAGGAAGAAAGAGGGGAGGGGGAGAGGGAGGAAGAAGAAAAGGAAGAGAAGAAGAGAGAAATCATGATGAAAACCAACAAACAAACAAAAATTAAAACAAGACCAAAAAGAGGAGTGGGGGACATATTGTGAGATGAAAGGGGAAAACCCATGATAATCTATATGCCAAAACAAAAGTGTCATGAATCCAGAGTTTTGTTTCTTCTTCTTTTCCCCCAATTAACATTCCACCAGCTTCCCCTATCTTGTCATGAACTGAACTATGGACACTCCTTCCCTGACAGGGTTCTCATTTTCTCCCTCAGCCCACTGATCAGCCTTGGTAGACAAGGCATGAAAGCATGGTCATTAGGTCAGTGCCACTGTCCAATAGCTAACAAAAAGGGCAAAGAAAAAAATGGCAGTAATCCCCATAAGCAGACTAGTTTAGAGTTATGCCAAGGAGGTGCCAGGGAAATCAGCAAATATTTCAACTGTCAACAAAGTTAACAAACATCTTGGTACTTTGTTATTTAGGTCACCTCATCCTTTTTAACTATAATCCCTCAAGGGTCCAAAAAGGATGTTAATGTGTAAACAGAAGGCAACTCTAGGAAACGGGAGTTTTTTTCTCTATGCATGTATTTTAAGTTTCTTTTGGGTATAGCATCCCACAGGACCAACGAAAGCTTCAATTGTTCTATTCCCTGATATATTTTGTGTCTTTCTACATCTTTATTGATCAATGGCGCCTGGCTGCCACAACTCCCTTCAATATAGAGAACCCCACAGGATCTGCAGAAGTAATTCCTCAGTAAAAATAAGATGGGTTGCAGTCTCACAGCCTAATGCTGTGCTGATTGCTTTGCCATACATACTGGTTAAGATGTGTAAATGTGGCATCAAAATGAAAAAAAAAAAATGAAGACTAAAGAGGTTAGAATTAATAAAATTAGACATAATATCTACCTTAACTGCTATGGTAAGAATTAAATACACATAAAACATTAAGCTTTCAATACATTAGTTATCATTAACAGTTTTTATTATTTATGAAATGTGTAGACAGATACATGATATAAGGATTTCATGTGGATCAGCATGTTAAAATTGAGATTTTAGATGGGAAAAAATTCCCTTTTGTTTCTCCCCCAAAGACAGCCCATCTTTCTCTATAATCTCCCAAAGTACATCTAAGTGGCAAGTCAAGAATTTTCAGATTTCATAAAATGGGAAAATGGTATAGTCTCTCTAGCCTGCTTTGCCTCTAGAGAAAATAGAGGTGAATTTAACTGGTATACAATTGTTCTGACAGCTAAGATATCTGAATCAGTCATATTCCTGGGATATAATTGGAGATGGGATCCATTTTCAATGAACACTGAGTACTTCCATTCAAAGCATTAGTTTCATTATTTGGTTCTCCTTCCACGTATCATGGCAATACATACTATGGAGCACTAAAATAAAATTGTGGACATTGGAAAAATACTTCCTGGAGATACTGTTTGAATTTGGGAATAAATGTTATAAGTTCATAGAAAGAAGTTATAAATCTATGACACAGCTAAAGAAAGAATTTGCAATTTCCAGTGACAGCTCTAGTTAATAACACAACTCTGTGTAGGTCCTGAAGATTCACAGAGCCTTTTGGCAAGATGATCACTGTACTTTCATGTAAGATGATGTTTCTTACCATTACAAGGTGCTTTAAGGGCAGGTTAATTTATCCTAATATCCAATGGAAAATATTGTAGAGATTGACAGATTTTTTTTTTTTTAATGGAGAAAAAGATTGAAAAACAGTAAATTAAGCTATAAAGTGACATTCACATGCTCAGCACAGTTCTTAGTCTATGGTAAGTACTTAGTAAATATTTATTGATTGATCAAACTATTGTCCATGCTTTAAAATTCCTAAATGGGCCTAAAATTAAGAAAATGATTCTTTTCCTAATTAATAAGCAAACGAATGTAAATTAAGAAATATAAAGTCAGATTTTTTAAATACAAGTTTGTTCTGGGAATTATAGTATAATAGAGGCTCAGAATTTTAAGTATTATATGAACCTAAATATCATCTGGTACAACTCAATCATTTTTTAGATGATTATACAGAGGTCCAGACAGGTTTTAGTAGACTTTTGAAAATGATGGTGAATTAGCATATTAGTACATTATTCTTATGGAGCTAAAGTCTGTATTTTAGTTTAATAATTAGGATGAAAATAAAATCTTTACTTATATAGCTAGATCAGAAGATCAAAATAACAGTTTGACATAGACACCTATATTTACTAATATCAAGCACCAAATCAAAGGTGAGACAGGCCAGTCTGAAAAAGTGGTTGTACAGGACCCAGTTACCTGATACTCAGACACTCACCTCCCATTTGGGATTCAAAACAAAACCAAGAGTTCGAAATTAAGAGATTATTTTATGGTTCGTTTTTAAGAGCTACTGAAATGCTGTTATGTATATTCAGCGATCTGGGTTCGATGGGCTGTCCCAAACCTAGTAAGAAATTACTTAAGTAGGGAGCTTACTTTGGAAGACCCAGAATACAGGTGCCTGTGTCTGTTTAGTAATTACATTCACTGCCAGCAGGAAAGAGGGGTAGGGCTTGGGCCTGCACTCCCAAAGTTTGCTAGGGCAGAGGATGTGAGTATTCCCATGCACAAGATGTGGGCCACATGGAGAAGAGGGCCCACTTGTGGCCTCTTAGGTTCCTGCTGAAGAAGACCTGGCAGGACAAGGGACTCCAACAAGGAAAGTTTGGGACGAGTAGACATGGAAGACCAGGAGGCGAGGAGCAGGGGCGATCAGAAGAATAAAGGATACAACATCCATGCCACAAATTATTGTCAGAGGGACCAGTGCAGGGCAGGAAGGACTCATAAAAGTGCCCATGAAATGAAAGTCAGCATTAAACATCTGCCCACCAGAGGGTCTTCATGCCAGTTGACAATGGCACCTGCCACATGGAGCTAGCTATACTCTTTCCCCATGACCTCTCAACGTCCTCAATCTGAACTTTAAGAGGTCAGAAGTAACAAAATGCTGGAGGAGGAGGAGAAATGGATGGCGGGGAGAACCAAAGAGAAGCACAGACTTCCCTGCCCTCTCCTGCTGCCCCAAGCAGGCCCTGTTCTGGGGGAGAGAAGACTTAGTGCCTGATCAAGTTAGGAGTCAGGATTATTCCAGAAGATGAGTGTTCTATTTTCTGAATTGAAACTGGGTTTGTGACTTAAAGCAACCAGAGGACTTTTATTACCAGTAAATGCCTAGAGGGGAAATGGACCTGCTAGTACTTCTCTAGTGACTGGGAAAGACTTTCTCGGACTAAATAAATTTTAAAGGGATAGTGGCAGCCTAAAATAAAGTTATATTTTGCTTATGTTCCACAAATCCTGCACGAGCTTATAGAACTCTTCACTAATGCAACTATGAAGTATATAGGAAAATATACATCACATTTATTGATATTATAGTATTAACTAGCCATAAAATACTTCCAAAATTATTCAGTAAATTTTGCTATGAGACTAGCCACCTCTTTTCAGGTTCTTCTTCCTTTAGCTAGTAGGAATTTGGTTAGAGCAGTCATTATTTGTCCTCAGGGGATATTTAACAATGTCTGGAGACATTTTTGGTTGTCACAACTGGGGGTTGCTGCTGGCATCTAGTGGGTAGAGACCAGGGATGATGCTAAACATCCTACAATGCCCAGGACGGCCCCACAGAAAATAATTATCTAGACTTAAATGTTAATTGTTTCATGATTGAGTTAGAGGCATAATTAAATAACTATTGTAAGTTAGCCAGCAAAGCTGAGAAAAGACGCCATTCAAAGCTTGCAGATTTAACAAATGAAATCTGGATAGCCTATAGACTATCTTCCCGTATTCTCACTGGCTACCGCTTGTCAGTTCCATCTCCTAGAACTTCTTTCTCTGATCTGTCTATTCTTGGAGTGCCTCAGAGCTCAATGCCACCTTTCCTAGTTATGTGTCTCTAGTTATTGTCATCTCAATCAATTTGTAAAATAAAAAGGCTAGAACAAATGATCATTTGGGTTGTTTCTACCTCTGACATTGAAAGATTCATGTATTTAGCAATTTTTTTTGACAAATTCACAATGGGGGGAAAGAAATAATGTAAAGTAAATAGCAAATGAAGAGAAATAATGTACATGAATAATTTGATAAACAAAACAATTCATAAAAGTACAGTAGTATGGGACTTTGGTCTCAATACATTTTCCAATCAGATAGATTTAATGATATGGAAACTATGATGGTTCTGCCTTCTATTCTACATTCTGATTTAATTATGATGCAAGGGATGAGCTTATTGGTGCCTGATGTGGTGGCTAGAGCCAAAGGGTGTTCAGTAAATGTTTGTGACATGAAAGAATAAAATATTTCCCATTGTTATTAGGGAATCAATTTTTGTGATTCTTTCTAGATCATGCAAGTGCATTGTTTTCCTGGGAGATGTGGAAAGTTCCCTCCCTTCACTCTGGACATATCTCTAAACTAGTAGAAGTATTTGCCTATAAGTTCAGTTCTCAAATATTAGTAATAAGGGCAGATTGGTCAGTGAAATCAATGGCTACTCTCATTTAATAATCCTGAAGCAACCTATCTACTTGATAAGAGTACCTTGGTTAAATTAAGTAGATGGTCATAAATAGATAGCTATTCTTCCATTTAGGGAAGAACAAAATTTGGAAGATGAGCAGAGAGGGAAAGTCAAGGTTAATTCTAAACAAACGTTCTGATTTTACATAAAATCTACTAAAAACCTCTTCTGTTTACTCCCACCTTTTGCCTGCTTTATTAGATACATAGGGAAATTTTTGATTCTTCTACTTGAAACATACAATTTTATTAGGAATTTGACCACCTAAAAAGAGATCAGAACCATTTCATGTCTACAGAGCCATTCCGACAAAATGGAGAAATACTTTTAATTTGAAATATTCTTGAGAGGGATCAATGTTACCCATGCCCACACTAATTCTAAAATTAAAACTTTAATGTTTGATGAATTAAGGTTCATCCAGAAAAGTAACAGTGTAAGAACAATGTGTGATTCCAGAATGTGAATTTTGCATGTTTGTTTGCAGTCTCAAATAGACTATAATCGTCTAATCAAATAAGCTTTGAAAATGCCTATCTTCCTTATCTCCTTCTTCCCTGTTCCTTTTCTTTCATCCCTTTTCCTCCATCACTTCTTTTATTGGGTTGGCCAAAAATTTCGCTTTTACCATAACATGGAAAAACTCGAATGAACTTTTTGGTCAAATCAATATATTTTGAAATGCATTATCTTTCTAACCAGTTGACTAAGAACATGAATCCATTAGCTACTTGATGTTATCTTGAATTGCTGCAATCCCATGCATATGTTAGGTCTACAGTATACAGCCCATGGGTCTTTTTTTGGCTACAAATAACAATTTCTTGTTTGCCCTTTTGTGTTCTGTTACTCCCCATTAGAGGTAGAGTGGCATGTTACTGACTCACACTATTTCCGTCAGGTCACACATAACACAGCACAATCCAGCAGGAGTGATCATAAAAACAGAATTATCTCTTACCCTGGGAGGTTTGTCTTTCCTGGTAAAAGGTTGAAAGAAATGTATGGAAGTTCACACTAACACTGCCCACAGCTTACCAGGCTATGAATACAGCACAACTTTAGTAAGGGCACTCCATGGACATTTTTGAAGAGGTTGAGAGGAATATAGTGAGGAGATATCACTAAAAATACCTGCCAGCCAAACCCATAGTGATAGACTGCCATCTAAAAATACCAGCATTATCCAATTGCTAAAGCATTGTAAGATAAAACAGATTTAAAATTCAGAATGCACTTTTTTGTTGCTTTTGTTTCCATGTTCCTTGGGAAGAAGACAAAATTTACAAACATTCATGTGTCTTCATAAGATTGTGCTTCTGTAAAAACCTCATTAATTCTAAAGTAACTTTAGATGGGACCTAAGGGTAAAGGAGGCAGAGTAAAAGTAAAACACAGTATCTCTTTCCTGCAATAACTCCTCACTGCTCCAGGAAAAAAAAAGGAAAACTACCACCATCATAAATGCCTCAAGGGTAACACAAAAAGGGTAAGTTCAATATGGCAGCCAAGCAGACAAAATGGAACATTCTAACATGGCTTGTATTTTTGCTAGTCTGCTATGCCTTTCCTCTCATTACTTAAATATAGTGCTGGAGAGACAATGTGAATGAGCAGAATTTAAAGAAAACTATTCAATTTAGAGAGAAACAGATTAATGACCTGGGATGAGATGGCCGGGTGGGGAGTGGGCAATTACAAAAAATCTACTGGGCAAAGTTCCTACCTACAGCAGCAGGATCTCAGGGGACAACATAGAAAGGGCCACCTGGGCTTCCCCCATTATTTATACTCAGTTTAGGGGGGCAAGCAGAGAGGTAGCTGCCAATTATCAAAATCAAATGAAGCTGAATATCTCAGGTAATAAAAATAGAATTTATGAGAACTGAATATAAAGAGAAAATAAGACAATACCTTTGGAAAAAGAAAAGGTGGGAGGATAAAACAAGCCCCAGGTGCTGCATGACCTCCTTGCCCCCAGTTGTCAGCATTGGTGCCATGGGCATCCTAATACGTTCCCTAGTTGAGGCAGATTTTGATTCAGGAAATATGGGGTGAGGCCTGAGATTCTGCATTTCTAACAGACTCCCTTGTGATGCTTGTGCTGCTGGTTCATGAATCCTTCACACAGCAAGGAATTAGAAGAAATTAACAAGTGGACCTGGCTCCATTACAGCAGCAGAGGTCTTAAGTTTAACCAGAGAGAGGAGGAGAGGGGGAGAAGGGAGAGGGAGACGGAGGGAGGAAGGGGGGAGAGGGGGTGAGGAGGCAGGGAGAGAAGTTGTTTGATTTAAGTCCTAGACTGTTGCTCCCATGTTCCTAAATATTGGTATGCCAAAACTTTAGAAAAGAAAGCAAAATCTACAACCTCCAACAAGACAGCAAGTACATAATCCAACTGAGCTCTGCCCTCTCCCCCTTACTCCCCTATGCATGCTGCTACACAGAGGGGGAGGGGGAGGAGGGAGGAAACTCTTCCTGACATCTGAGACTATAGAGAAAGCATGTTGTTCTGAAGTGAAAACAACCTATCCATAAATAAGATGGAAGAGGGTACAAGGGAATTTGTCCCTTATATATTAGAACATAAGAGCTTGAATAAAGACTCTCTGTTAAGTGAAAGCAATGAAAATAAAAAGTTCAAAGACAAGTATGAAAACATACTTTAAAAAAAGTAAAATAAAAAGGAATACAGCATGCAAAAATAAAATAAAATAAAGATGAAGGCCACAGTCTAGAAGAACATGTAACACAAGGATCAAAATAATATTTCCTAGGACTGATTCACACTACAGAAGGCTCAAAGATGAGTGACTTAGAAAAAGAGAATTAGCTGAAAATGGATGTGGTCTATCTAAGAGAACATTACTACAAACAAATGTGAAAAAATAAGTAAAAGAATGTGCACAACTGCACTGTGAGGGAGATGTCATAAAATCTTTGTGATTGCAGAGAAAAGGGAATAAAGATTTTGAATAAATAGCAATATTAATAAAATTGGGAACATACAGTCAATACAAAAATATTTGGTGTTACCAAATTAGAGATCTGAACATATGGAAAAGAAGTGCTCAATTAATTAATGGATGAGTTAATGCAATTTAATTATACATATGGATTTAGTTTATCAAGTCAATAAAAAGATAAACTGAGACAAATTAAATGCATACAATGGATAGAGCTAGATTACAGAGCAGTTGCTGTATCCATGAAACAAGAACAGTATGCTATTTAAAATCAAATATTAAAGCAAAAACAATAAGGAAAGCCCAGAGCTTTTGAAAATTAAGTATATTATAGCAGAAAGGAAAATTCAGTAGAATAGGAAAATAAATGTGATTTATCTCCCAGACATGTAAGCTCTCAAGTTATTGAACTACAATACACCCTTCTCAGGAAATTCCTAGAAGATGGTCAAACAAAAGAGTAATTCAAGAAAGAAACAGACATATAATCTAAGAACAGAGGCAGTTGGTAAGGGCAAGACTGGGGTGATAGCTGTGTAGCAGACACAAAGCACAAGCCTCTATTAGACCAGATGAGCAGGCTATACAACTGATAGACCACTGATGTGTTTAGACACATTGAAATGAGGTTTCCTCTAGGTAAGGTTTAGGGGAAGATTTAGTAATTAATACAAGGAAAACTAAAGCAAACAAAAAGCAAGGTAATTATTAACTTCAGGGAAAATCATAAATTGTTCAAGATGGGAAATGTAATTATAGTCTCCTGTGTGGATCTTCTGTAAATAGGATTTACATATTAAAAATAATATGAAATCTGAGATAGAATTATGTTGGGAGGACTTGTCAGATCAAATAACAATTATGCCCATGTAACATTTTACTTGTATTAACTCATTTAAATATCCATGGTAGATACCATTATTATCCCAATTTTTTAGGCAGGAATTTGTCTAACTTTGATAGTTTTAATAACAAAAAAAGAAATATTTTCTTGAAATAGAGAAAGGCCCATTTGTGTTGCAGTAATAAGTGTATAAGGAAAACCAGTGCCAGAATACATCCCAGTTAAGCTATTAAAATGTAAGAATTATGAAAGAACTTTTCAGGTACCTGAACAGGAATAAAATCCAGGCTAATATCAGGATTTTTTACACAATATTCTTTCATTCATTGCACGAATGCTTCTGGAGCATTCCCTACGTGTAAGATGGTTTCAGGCCACAAGACAAAACAGACAAAACTATCTTTCCTCATAGAGTTTATCTTCTCACTAATTCAGTGACAGAAGACAATGGAACAATGTGTAAAAGGTCAGAAAATATTAAATGCAGATCCAATACTGTTTAAATAAAACATGAAAGAACAAACATTCTCAAACATAAAAATGCTCAGGAAATTCAGCACCTGTGAGCTTTTTAGTTTCAAGCCAACCAAGAGTTAATTCCAAATAAATCACTCAGGACAAGAGAGACAGTGGTAAATGAACCAGGAGCAAATATTTGATAATGTAAATATAAACCTACTTCAAAATAACTGAGAATTTTATTATGAAATGTAATGAAATTATTATAAATGTTATACAATTATTTATAATTTAAAAATATTAAGACTCAGAATGAATAGAAAAAGTGAATTTTCATTTTTCTTTTTATCATGTAGCTAAAAATTATTGACCTTAGCCTCTTAATTTTTGTGATAATCTTTTCCTTGAGAGGAATTTTTTTTAGTAACTAGTATATCTAGGAATAATTTTAAATGTATCTGGAATTTAGGAATTTCTTTAACATTATTCAGGGATTTTTAAATTCCTGTTTTAAATTTAAGTGAAATTATGAAATTTGATACTACATACATATATACCACTTTATGGCTTTGGGTGTGTTTTAATTTTCTTATTCATATTTACTTTATTTCTTGAATTTAATACAGAAAATGTATAAAACTATTTTTTGCAGGTTTTATTTTGGCCTTTGTTTTTCTAAATACTTTCTGCATCACATTTAGATGACTGCTAAAGTATGTTAAATTTTATCTTTAAATTCCAATCAGGAAACTGTTCTGTCACAAAAAGGATCAAAATGTAAATAACCCTTCCTGGTACTGCAACAAAAAATAGAGTCGTAAGGATGATATGATAATCAGAAATTCCAGGTAGAGGCTGTAGTTCTGAAGAAACAAATTTGTTGCTTCCAGGACACTAAGGGATTAATAAAAATCATGTAGCAGCGCACTGGAGAGAACAAACTGCCTTGGAATTTCAGGATGGTTCTAAGAATAAACTGCACAATTACAAAAACCTGGAAAATCTGCAAACATTGGGGAATAACCCCTTCCTGAACCAGAGAGAGAGAGAATCAGCAGTTTCTCAAAAACATACCAAGTAGAGGATTTCAGAGGGTCCAAACTAGATACTGTTCTCTTAATCTCACCTGAGGGGGAATTGGTGACACCACTGTATGTCATCCATTTGTGGTTGTTTACAGTTATGTTTAATTTATGCCTAGGGTACTCCAGCTATTTCCACTGTGCACATTTAATTTGTCTCGTTTTATCTTTTCATTGACTTGATGTGATTCTGAATTAAAGAACCCCATCAGGTATTGTTGAAGAAGACAATTCTTTCTTTGGGGAGCTTAGAATCTGGAGAAGAGAGTCAAATAAACAGGCCAGTGCAACATAGGGTGCTCCCTCTAACTTTTGCAATAAAAATGCTGGCACACTCTTTAGCAAAACTGGAAAAGGATACTTCTTCCAGATAGCTGGCTTTCACGGAGTCCCTTTACAGGCAGGTATTTTAAGACGTTACTTACACAACTTGGGTTCTTTTCCAACAAAGCAGATCTCACCCATTAACATGGTCTCACTCAGTTCCCTTTGTGACTGTAAAACATTTTCTGATGACCAATGAAGATTAAGGTTTAGCACATATTTAGAAGGCCTAAATTAAGATTCCACATTCAGCTTTAATCACATTAACAATCACCTTCCACTAGAAAAGTACAGAGAAAATAGCCATGTATCATAATGTGATATCAACCCATCTTTTAAAGCCTTTATCATGTATTTCTCATGTTTCTTGAATCTTACTAGGTGGCAGGCACGGTCATTCTGCTTGAAACCTATGTGAGCCTTTTAGCCAAATTCGAGCCCTCAGTTTTCCCACACTCTTTCAATCTCCCCTAGGTGGAAAGTTTGCTCACATCTCCTTTCCATCTGAAATGTTCTTCCTTTTGCTTCTGAAATTTCTGATTCCTACTTGCTTTTCACAGCCCCATTTATGTTCCAGATTTTTAAAGCATCCTCTGATTTCTATAAACCATAATGATCCCCATTTTACTTTCAAATGTTTTATGGAACTAATCTTCTCAAGAACTAAATTGAAACTTTGTATGTCATGTTCAGTATTTCCAGTTACTTTCAATATTCTGGGATTCCCCAAACTGATTGAAATTCTGAAAGTTGGGGGCTTTGTCTTATACTTGGTATACTTGACATATTCTACCCCACGACCTTACTCCTGGTAAATATTTAATAAAGCTCAGTGAACCTTTTGCTTGATTGTCATTTTCTCATTCCCTACATTTTCTTCAAGTTAATAGTGCTCCATTCCGTAATGGCAAAAGCCTCTGTGACTTCCCAGAATTCTGCATTCAGGTATAGAGAAGCTGAATAAAGCTGGTTGTGTGCTCTAGGCACACATTTCTGCCTCTACAGATGGTCCCTATAGCAGAAGTTTGAAAAAAAATGAATCAAAGTACAGGAATCAACATCATGCATCAGCACATGGCAGCAGTGATTGCAGCTCAGGAGATAACAGATTAGCAAAATAAGAGAGAGGAAAACTTGAATGGGACATTTAGACAAGAAAAGTGGAGCCCCAGCTCAAGATTTTCCACATTTTAGGTTTGATAGTTCCTAAAAACATATATCAAGTTCTGCCTGCAATTCCAAACAGAATACATCCTCCACTGGCACTCCATTTCTTAACGTAGCTTCTTTACAACATTTAACAGGCCTCAGTTAGAAATACATGTGTATAAAAATGTAAGTGGTTGTGCAAAGAGAATGTGACAGGTAGATTGGATGGAGAAGAAGGGGAGGGAGTGAAGATGGTATAAACAGCCACGACACAGTCATTGAGTCACAACGCGTGAGAGTCCTTTTTCCACTCTCTTTAGGAGTATGTCGCCATTTCAGAACACCCAAGATGGAATCATGGCTGTCAAAGACCCATGCTGCATCATCACATTGCTGGTGGCCAGGAGCCAGAGCTGTCATCACTTGGTTTTGTGCAGCTTAGAGAAGAAAATCTGATTGTTCAGCAACATGTAATCAGCTTTACACAAATCTGGAAGATGTTACCCTAAGACTAGATGATATCCAGGCCCTGGAATTTTGTACGGACAAAGAAAATGAAGGATTTGCTTTAAGATAAAAACTGTATCTGTGGCAAGAAACTTGAGACATTGGGACAAGATTCAAGTCAATAAGTTTAATAGTAAAGCTTTAAGAAACCGGGAATTACATCCCAAACAAGCCAGGCAGGTCTACAGAGCAGTGAGAGAAGCCAGGGTCCAATTTCTAGACTTTTCTGTCTTCAATGGCCAGATATCACTTAGAATACATTCTTCAGAGACGGCACACTCCCGTGAGAAATAGAATTACAGTTACTAAACACCAAGATTATAGAAGTTTTAAGAGTTAAACTGCCTTGATTTAACTGCTTGCCATGTGACCTATAAACTTGAACATGTCATTCTGTCTCCATTAACCACTTTTCCTTTATTAGAAAAAGTAGGGATGCTTTTCCAGTAAATACTAGCTCTACTAATATTTTGATACAAATTTTTTTTCTTCCTTCCTTTGTTCCACTCCCCCACCACTCCTCCTGGTGTGCTAATGTAGCAGAAGTGAAGTTTGTAATGTTATGCAGGATTGGGGAAGGAAACAGACTCTTTTAACATCAAAAGTTGCAGCAAATGTATTCACAAGAGGCTACTCTACAAAACGTGAAAGACTGCTCTCCCCTGAGAAAATGCACCCTGTGCCCTTTCCAATCAATGGCGCTGACCCCTTCTTTCACCACCCTCAGGAGCTGAAGTCTGGCCTCTGAATTTAATTGACTACCAGGGGCAGAAGAATGGGAGTAACATGGGGGTGAGCATAAGGTGCTGTGGGTCCTCAGAAGACAGGTACTGAATCCAAGTCGAAGTCATTCACGAAGGCTATCAGGAAAGCAATGGTATTAAATGAGTCTTGAAAGGTGAGTGGAAATAGTCAGTGCCTATTATTCACTAGATACCATGTTAAGTACTTTATACATATTAGTTCATTTAATCCCCCTAGAAAACTCTTGAGGAAGGCACATTTGTAATTCCCATGCTGCAGATGAAGAAACTGGGCATAGGGAGATTAAGTAACTTGTCTATCACCTCCTCACATGGAGTAAGTGGTAAGTGGGTTTGAGGCCTGAACCCAGACACCACACTCTTTCCCATGATGCTTTACTGTGTATGTGTGGAATTGCCCAGGCAATGAAGGAGAAGAAGGTAATTTGGACAGGAGTCACATAAGTGAAGGCACAAAAGCAAGAAAGAGGTTTTGTGTTCAGAGATCTAAAAGTTGAGGGAAGTATATAGCAGAAATTATTGAAAAGTTACCTGTAGCCAGGTTCAGAAATGTTATGATTTGCTGATTTACAAATAACTGGATAAACTTTTAATATTAACTTATGTACTTTCCCTGGTATCTAATCTCCTCATCTAATGATTGTTTATACAGTTGTCTCTCCCTTGTCTGCTGGGCCATGAGGCGTTGGTCGTCCCAAGAGAGGGTTTGATAAATCGGAGGGAGAAAACATCTTCAGTTTGAAAAGGGCTTTGGAATTCAGAGAACCTCAGTTTATTGTGTTTCTAAACACTAAAGTACTTATGGCATAAGATTGTTACCAGAAAAGACTTGGACTAATTCCTAGTAGGTAAGAGAAGATCTCCTCTGGAAATACAAAATATTCTACAGGTTGAGGAAAGGGCCAGGGAGGAAGTAGGGATGATATAAACCTTGGCTATAGGGTTGGGTGTCTGAGAAAAAGGTGAATGTGCCCCCAAATCAGATCAAGTCTAGAGAGCCAGCAAGATCCAGAGTTGTCCATTACCCAGCAATTTAAGGGGCCTGTAGCACAGACATGGCTTCACAGAACATCTAGATAGAGGGCTTGGCTGAGCACATTTCCAGAAATCCCAGAGTAGAAGCACGTAAAGGTTGTCTGTGAGGCCGAGAAGAGCATGATACCTCCTCTGAGAGAGCTGGCCTGGAGAGGCTTTGAGTTTGCACTAAGAAGAAAACAGCAATAAAGAGCATGTGCTCAGAAGCAAAGGTCCCATGGGTGATCTAAGTCTCAGTAGATGTCAGTGTGAATGGATGCTGACAACCTGGACCAGATTCCTCTCTCCCCACTCATCTCATACCCACTTGTTCTTAATACTAGGTACTCCTTTCTCAAGGATTGAGTTTAGGGATGGGAGACTATTGGATGAGGATTTAATTTTCAATACATAGTGAAACAGGCTTAAATAGAAAATAGGTTCAGTTATAGAAAAATTAAATTCCTTATACACCTCAATTTGCAATTTGGCATTCATGCCTATTACATGCCCAAGTTTTATTGTGTATATGTGTATATTGTGTGAATGTCTGCAATGTATAAGCAAATTGAAGGTGTGCACTCTGAGACGCAATTAAAAAAGAGCAATCAACTAGGGGAGAATAGGTGGAGCTAGAATATGGAGGAAGCAGTAGTACTGGGATGAGGAGAACCAACTTCTACCTGACGAGCAGGTTTCTCTCATAAATGGACTATACGGTAATTTTACAAATGTATACACACATTTATTTACTCACTTTCCAAACAAATGTGCTTATTTTTTGTCACACTGAGTATGACTACTGAAGGGCACTATTTTCTTTCCATCTGTGGCCTCCTCCATGTGTCAATTTGCTCCAGACAATGATTCTAGCCCTTTCTTGGACTGGTCCTGCCTACCCTGTCCTTGGGGTGACTTCGATATTCAGATATTCTTTCCTCAACTGACTCCTAGCAGTTCAGGAGCAAGCATTTTGGTTTGTAATTTCTTCTAAACTCTTTGCATAAGTGTACTCACCCAGTACTGTAAAACCCTGTTGCAATAATTCAATTTATAACATGCTTCTCTGAAGTTTTCAACTGTGTTTACTTCATTTAAGTTTTTCTAAATTTAGTAATGTTAAGCAGATAGTTTGATTTGGTTCTGAACTGCAAATTCAGTATCTTGTTTGCTAATATTGAGGATCCAATTTAATTTGAATTTTATTTCAAACAACCATAACTTTGTGCAACTCTATATTTTCCTTATCTTACCTTTTCATTTGTTAATATATACCAAAGTATGCAAGCACTTTCCAATGACCTTAAACACTTCTATATAATTCTTAATCCTCACCTCAACCTTCATATACTATATCTACATACTTTTTATCAGTATTTGAATATTTATTTTCTTTTTCTGTGGTGTGTGTTCTAAATCTTGCCCTATGACGACCTTGCAATGAAGGGTATCTAAGCTATTTAACTTGTCTAGGCTCAACTTCCTCATCTCCAAAGTATAAATATTAAGGCTACTTATTAATTAGCTAATGCTAGCATGGCACTTGCAGTGTCCCAGGTTCTGTACTAAGCACTTTGCAAATATTAATTCGGTTCATCCTCATAAGAGCTCAATGAGTAGATACTTCTAGTATCCCCACTTTATAAAGAAGCGAAGGCACAAAGGTAGAGTAACTTGCTCAACGACACACAGCTAGTTAAGTCATGAACCAGAGCTGAGCCCATGCTCTTGACCATTACACGATGCTGCCTCTCCAGTTAAAATTGCTTAGGCTCTGCCTGCATGCACAAGTTAAACAGATATGGTTTCTACTCTTAAGGTGCTGACAATTTAAGTCAGTACTTAAAGTATTAACACTCAAAGTTACTAACAATTTAGTACAGATGCTTACAATCAAATGATCAATAATATTCACCTGCTTCAACTCACCACTGATGATAATTTTTCAAAGCATTGACAACACATTTAGTAGTAATTGAGCTTTATCATATGTGGGATTATTATAAATACACACTAAAGACACCCTAAGAGGCTTGCTAACCATTTGTTGGTGCACAAGAAACTGATCACTGCTCATATCAGCCCATGGGCACACACCAGGGGTCTCAAATGGGTCTGGGCCTGGATAAAACTAAAAGATACCAGCTTGTCTTTGCCAACTTCTCCATCTTTCAGACACCCCCCACCCCCTGCCCTGGCCAGTATCTACCCTTTCGGACACCTCAGGTAAGCACAGGAGTTGTCTCATGGTCAGCGGGCTCTGAGTTAAATTTGCCACTTAAATTAATTACTTACATTCGCACAGCACCTGACTAGTCTCCAATCTGGGCTTTCAGACTTCCAGAGTGAATATCTCTGACAGGAGGAAATACAGATACAATGTGTAATACACGTTCAGCAACAACTTTCTGAGAAGGCCTTGCAACCACAGTAGAAGTTGGGAAATGCTCTGCCTCATACTAAAAGGAAAACTACAATTGTCACATTAAAAAGCAGAAGGTAATAAGCTAGGACTGCTTCAAGAAGCTTTGCATCTCCATGTAAAGTGGCTTGGACACTCTAGCTTAATTATCTTCCTACATATTCTATTTCTTTGTAGAGGTCTGAATGGTAATCATGATAACTCACAATTTTTGAGGATTTATATGTGTCAGGCACTGTTCTGAAAACGTCATATGTTTTCATTCTCAAAACAATCCTTGCAGGCAGAAGATACCATTACTCCATTTTTGAGATGGGACAACTGAGGGTGAGACATTAACTAGTTTTCTTCAGTTCCCACACCTGTTTAGTGGCTGAATCTGTGTTCTTTCTTGAAGCAAGTTCTAGTTATCTATTGCTTCATAAAAAACTTCCACAAAACTTAGTGCCTTAAAATGACCAATTTGTTTACTCACACGTTGGTGGGTCAGGAAGGTTTGGAGGGCTTGGCCGAGCTCCTCTCTGATCCCTGGGGCAGCCTCTGGAGCAGCACGGGCTGGAAGAAACCTCTTCCGAGGTGGTTGCTTCACTCACATACCCGCTGCTTCAGTGCTTCTTGTCTCTCTTCAACACCGCGTCTCGTCATCCGGAACCTCTCAACGTGGTTCAGGTTTCTCACAGTGCAGCGGGTTGACGCGTCTCACTTCTCAATGGAAGCTGGATTTTAAGAGCCAATATTCCCAGAGAGAAAGAGCAAAAACTGGCAATCCTCTTACAAGTAGGCCTGGAACTGGCTGAACACCACTCCTACCACATTCTAATGGTCAAAGCAGTCCAAGGTCAGCTCAGCTTCTCAAAAAAGGAAAATAGGCCCCGCCTATCAATGGGAGGAGCAGCAACGTATCTACAGCTTTATCTAATCAATGAAGCATTTGCAGTCAGGTGGTAGTGGTTGCTGGAGACATTTGAAGACTCATTTGGGATAGACAGCCAAGTTGGCTCTCTCATGTGCTTGTGAATTGATGTTGGCAATTGGCTGAAAGCTCAGATGAGGCTCTTGACCTGCGTGACCCTACACATAATCTCACTATGTTAGAGAAAGAATCCTACCAGCCATCATTCCAGGATACACAGGCAGAGCTGCAAAGCTCTACCTCAATCTATTGGCCAAACCATTCATTAAGAACAGCTGATTCGTGGGGAAAAAAGACTCCATCTCTGAGTATGAGGTAGAGAATTTCCCAACTTCTACCGTGGTTGCAAGGCCCTCTCATAAGGTGGTGGCTGAACATTTATTACACTTTGTCTGTCTCTGCATTTCCTCCTATCAGGAGCATGGATTTTCTTACTAGTTATGGATTGCATGCAATGGAAGGTATGGTTGATTGTATTCAAGAATAAGTGAGGCCTCCAACTGAGGGACCCTTAGCAGAGATACATGAAGTGTCTAATATTCAACCAGCTTTTACCAACAAAAATTGCAATTTCATGATTCAACTTAATATTTTAGGTGTTCATCAGCATTGAGATGTGTAGTAAAAAAGAGATTTTATATAAATAGTTAGCAGATTTAAAAAAGAAAGTTTTGCTATCTTAACTTTTAGAGAAAGAGGTCATTTTATGCTAGGTCAGGATTGCCAGACCAACATTTGTATCTTCTGGTTACTTATATCCTTTAGTTTAGATTCCTGAAGCCCTTCCTGGCATTGATTCTCTGAGTTTATGAGGCCAACGCTTATATTTGGTGAATACTTGTAAAAGCCTGCTCACCAACCTTACCCTCATGGGAGGGAATAAGGTCAATTCACTGTGGCAATGGCAATGAAAGTGTTCTCCTTCATACCAAATCTTATATTTTTCTTTGTGACTTTCCCAGTGTTGCTCCCCACATGAAGGACCAGTCTTACAGTTTACTTCTAGCTGAAAAGGTTTTCAATAATAGATTCCCTTGTGAAGCTCCCCACAGCTCTTAAAATGAGGGAAGAGAGCCAAACCTCAAAGCTCAAAGCTGACTACTTGCTGAGGTGGTATATTTTAGGAAGGGATTATTATGTGTCAATAACTCTCTTATACTATGGTTTGTATGGTATGAAACATTCAACAGATGTAAATTAGTAATAATAGCAATGTGATGATGACTATAATTCTTTTGCTTTGTCTTTCCATTACTTAAATAGTATTAATTGAAGCAAATATGTTTTCTCTCTCACACACCTTAGAAATGTTAAATATTTAACAATATATGGCTCAAGACACTATAGTGTCTTTGGTCTTTAGTGTCCAAGACACCAAGTCTCTAAGAGAACAAGTCTCATGTGTCCTTGGTGAGGTTCTAAATCTTAACATTGGGAGTGTAGGGATTTTACTTGCTATTAACACAATATTCTGATGTTAACACTTCTGACTCTAGAAAACCAGGGTAGACAAAACTTGAAGTGGGTATTGGGGTGAAGGAGATTGTCTTTCTCGGTGGTATCCTACAGTGGATTGCAGGAGGGTGTGAACTCATGATCTCTAAGTAGAATAGAGAGCTGCTAACATCAGTTCTGTCTTTAAGGAAGTCTGGGCTCTGCATGGTTTTTGGGCTGAGATACAAAACAATTTCTCTATTTTCCCAAATAGTTCACCCCTCCCTAATTATAGCTCTCAGACAAATGTTTTGTTACCATCAGAAAGCAGGCAAAGCAGGAAGGAAATAATCAGGCATTTTCACTTAGAACATTGAATTTTAATACCGTTTTCCTCTTGCTAACAGACCTTTCAATTTTACTTCTTACATGTTTTAAGTATGATCAATTTTACCTTTCAAGATATTATTCCTCATCCATAAAATTATACAAAAATTGCCATAAACAAGCTGACTGAAAAGGAACAATCCTTGCACATTAAAAAAAATAACCTTCATGTTTATAGAAATAATAAAGCCCATGTAGTACTTCTTTTAAAGATCTTGCTCTAAACAAACTGAATTATGCATGCATAGAATTGTACAGCATTAGAACACCTGTTTTCAATCATGCATAATGTAAAATCACTCATTACCTCACAAGAGCCTCTACATCTCCAGCAATCAAATGGCATTGAAACAGTAAAACAGGTGCCTGGCAGGTGGATCCAAGCAGATGTTTGGGGCTTGCATGCCTTTTCTTGTACAGGTGTGATGATCTTGTTTTCAACTGCATAATTGCCATTTAAATAAGTAATATTTAATTCTTATGTACTTTAATATTTAATTTTTGCTTCTTCAATTCCTCTCCCACTTTGCCACTGCCTGGGCTTGAGGTGGATTTGAAAGCTTTTGGGACCCTGTAAGGTGGAGAAATGCCAGTTGAAGGTGAAGTTCCACTGTCTTAGACCTTCATGGTGAAGGGACCCTCCATTTAAAAGTAGCTTCTGGGTAAGCATGTGGAGATTTGGCAGTGTGGCTCACTAGTGAACAGGAAAGAAAAAGTGACTTTTCCTTGTTAGGTATCATCCAAAAGTCATATTTTTAACCATTTCTTCTCTGCATACCATGAATTTTAAATTAAGTCAATGCAAATCTATGAGTGCAAGTCAGAAAGAGAACATCTTTCTTCAGCTGCCAATACACAATTTATTGAACTTCTGCAAAGAGAGCTCTGTGTGTATTTTCCTTGTGAGGCATCAAAATGCATTTGCTTAAGCATGTTTTAGTAAAACATTTTTAAGCCTCAGCTGGAAATAAGGTTTTCACTTCGTACTAGATTTATCCAATATAAATTCATCCAAGCGTAATAAGTAATGCAGCCTTCAACAAGGGGTATTGTAGGCACCTTATTTCCCTGTCTGTTTGTATAGTTCTTTCTCTCTCTTTTTTTTTAAAATAATCAACAAATTTAGCATCAGTGGAAGGGCTACGTTGAAAGCTGCAAAGACAGGAAACTATTTTTGAGAACAGGTGCAGCATGAAATTCTATGGCATCCCATCAATGCTGTCATTCTTTGTAAATCTTTGTGCCTGTTTTAGCCATGGGTTTACAGTGAGTTAGGCTAATGGAGTGGAATTACAAGTCCATTCTGCTGACATAGTTGATGGTTTGGGCACCCATATATATCTCACAAATTAAAGCCATTGTCATGGCAGGCAAGTGAACACAAGGATCTTATCAAGAACAAAGTATATCTTTGACATGTTACATTATATAATCCATGTTTGAGATGACCTATGCAAAAATGTTCAAATATTTCTATGTAAAGAGAACAATGTTTTCAGTCATCCAAATATTGTGTTAATCCCATTCAAGCATGTAGATGTTTCTAAGTATCCAGATATGTGGGATCATTCATGTAGACCAAAGACCCAGAGATGGTTTCCTTTCTTTCCCCCATTCTCAAGATGGTTTGTCTCTTTGTAGACATGGCCATGATATTATCTACCTGTATAATGCTCTTTCAAAAGAAAATACCCTAAAATGAATGAAGAAATAATAATAATGTACCTAGTCTACCACTTAAAGTGTTAGAAGTATTTAAAATAATTTAATGGATTTTTAAAACGTTTTTATTGGAATATAATTGCTTAACATTGTTGTGTTAGTCTCTGCTGTATAACAAAGTGAATCAGATATAGGTATACATATATCCCCATATTCCCTCCCTCTTGCGTCTCCCTCCCTCTCACCCTCCCTATCCCACCCCTCTAGGTGGTCAGAAAGCACCAAGCCGATCTCCCTGTGCTTTGCTGCTGCTTCCCACTAGCTATCTATTTTACATTTGGTAGTGTATATATGTCAGTGCCACTCTCTCACTTCGTCCCAGCTTAACCGTCCCCCTCCCCGTGTCCTCAAGTCCATTCTCTATGTCTGCATCGTTATTCGTGTCCTGCCCCTCAGTTCTTCACAACAATTTTTTTTTTAGATTCCATATACATGTGTTATCTTACAGTATTTGTTTTTCTCTGACTTACTTCACTCTGTCTGAAAGACTGTAGGTCCATCCACCTCACTACAGATAACTCAATTTCATTCCTTTTTATGGCTGAGTAATATTCCATAGCATATATGTGTCACATATTCTTTATCCATTCATCTGTCGATGGCCACTTAGGTTGCTTCCATGTCCCGGCTATTATAAATAGTGCTGCATGACTATGATACATACTGCAGTCATGATACATGACTCTTTTTGAATTATGGTTTTCTCAGGGTATAGTCCTAGTAGTGGGATTGCTGGGTTATTTGGTAGTTCTATTTTTATCTTTTTAAGGAACCTCCATACTGTTCTCCATAGTGGCTGTATCAATTTACATTCCCACCAGTAGTGCAAGAGGGTTCCCTTTTCACCATACCCTCTCCAGAATTTATTTGTAGATTTTTTGATGATGGCCATTCTGACTGGTGTGAGGTGATACCTCTTTGTAGTTTTGATTTGCATTTCTCTAAAAATTAGTGATGTTGAGCATACTTTCATGTGATTATTGGCAATCTGTATATCTTCTTTGGAGAAATATCTATTTAGGTCTTCTGCCCATTTTTGGATTCAGTTTTTTGTTTTTTGATACTGAACTGCATGAGCTGCTTGTATATTTTGGAGATTAATCGTTTGTCATTTGCTTCATTTACAGATATTTTCTCCCATTCTCAGGGTTACCTTTTCATCTTGATTATGGTTTTCTTTGCTGTGCAAAAGCTTGTAAGTGTCATTAGGTCCCATTTGTTTTTGTTTTTATTTCCATTTCTCTAGGAGGTGGGTCAAAAAGCATCTTGCTGTGATTTATGTCATAGAGTGTTCTGCCTATGTTTTCCTCTAAGAGTTTTTTACTGTCTGGTCTTACATTTAGGTCTTTAATACATTTTGAGTTTATTTTTGTGTATGGTGTTAGGGAGTGTTCTAATTGCATTCTTTTACAGGTAGCTGTCCAGTTTGCCCAGCACCACTTATTGAAGAGGCTATCTTTTCTCCATTGTATACTCTTGCCTCCTTTATCAAAAAAAAAAAAAAAAAAAAAAAAAAAAAAAAAGGTGACCATATGTGCATGGGTTATCTCTGGGCTTTCTATCCTGTTCCATTGATCTATTTTATGTTTTTGTGCCAGTACCATACTGTCTTGATTACTGTAGCTTTGTAGTATAGTCTGAACTCCGGGAGCCTGATTCCTCCAGATCCATTTTTCTTTCTCAAGATTGCTTTGGCTATTCAGGGTCTTTTTGTGTTTCCATACAAATGGTGAAATTTTTTGTTCTAGTTCTGTGAAAAATGCCATTGGTAGCTTGATAGGGATTGCACTGAATCTGTAGATTGCTTTGGGTAGTACAGTCATTTTCACAATGTTGATTCTTCCAATCCAAAACATGGTATATCTCTCCATCTGTTTGTATCATCTTTAATTACTTTCACCAGTGTCTTGTAGTTTTCTGCATACAGGTCTTTTGTCTCTTTAAGTAGGTTTATTCCTAGGTATTTGATTCTTTTTGTTGCAATGGTAAATAGGAGTGTTTCCTTAATTTCCCTTTCAGATTTTTCATCATTAGTGTATAGGAATGCAAGAGATTTCTGTGCATTAACTTTGTATCCTTTTACATTACCAAATTCATTGAATAGCTCTAGTAGTTTTCTGGTAGCATCTTTAGGATTCTCTGTGTATAGTATCATGTCATCTGCAAATAGTGACAGTTTTACTTCTTTTCAGATTTGGATTCCTTTTATTTCTTTTTTGTCTCTGATTGCTGCAGCTAAAACTTCCAAAACTATGTTAAATAATAGTGGTGAGAGTGGGCAACTTGTCTTATTCCTGATCTTAGTGGAAATGTTTTCAATTTTTCACCATTGAGAATGATGTTTCCTGTGGGTTTGTCATATATGGCCTTTATTATGTTGAAGTAAGTTCCTCTTTGCCTACTTTCTGGAGTGTTTTTACCATAAATGGGTGTTGATTTTTGTCAGAAGCTTTTTCTGCATCTATTGAGATTATCGTATGGTTTTTATCCTTCAATTTGTTAATATGGTGTAGCACATGATTGATTTGCATATATTGAAGAATCCTTGCATTCCTGGGATAAACCCCACTCGATCATGGTGTATGATCCTTTTAATGTGCTGCTGGATTCTATTTGCTAGTATTTTGTTGAGGATGTTCACATCTATGTTCATCAATGCTATTGGCCTTTAGTTTTCTTTTTCTGTGACATCTTTGTCTGGTTTTGGTATCAGGGTTATGGTGGCATCATAGAATGAGTTTGGGAGTGTTCCTCCCTCTGCTATCTTTTGGAAGAGTTTGAGAAGGATAGGTGTTAGCTCTTCTCTAAATGTTTAATAGAATTGGCCTGTGAAGCCATCTGGTCCTGGGCTTTTTTTGTTGGAAGATTTTTAATCACAGTTTCAATTTCAGTGCTTGTGATTGGTCTGTTTAGATTTTCTATATCTTCCTGGTTCAGTCTCAGAAGGTTGTGCTCTTCTAAGAATTTGTCCATTTCTTCCAGGTTGTCCATTTTATTGGCATATAGTTGCTTGTAGTAATCTCTCATTATCATTGTATTTGTGCAGTGTCAGTTGTTCCTTCTCCTTTTTCCTTTCTAATTCTATTGATTTGCGTCTTCTCCCTTTTTTTCTTGATGAGTCTGGCTAGTGGTTTATCAATTTTGTTTATCTTCTCAAAGAACAAGCTTTTAGTTTTATTGATCTTTGTTATTGTTTCCTTCATTTCTTTTTATTTCTGATCTGATCTTTATGATTTCTTTCCTTCTGCTAACTATGGGCATATTTTGTTCTTCTTTCTCTAATTGCCTTAGGTGTAAGGTTATGTTGTTTACTTGCTATGTTTCCTATTTCTTGAGGTAGGATTGTATTGCTGTAAACCTCCCTCTTAGAACTGCTTTTGCTGCACCCCTTAGGTTTTGGGCCATCGTGATTTCATTGTCATTTGTTTCTAGGTAGTTTTTGATTTCCTCTTTTATTTCTTCAGTGATGTCTGAAGAAATTAATAGTGTTAATTAATAGTGTATTGTTTAGCCTCCATGTGTTTCTGTTTTTTCACAGTTTTTTTTTTTCCTGTAATTGATATCTAGTCTCATAATGTTGTGGTTGGGAAAAATACTTGATATGATTTTAATTTTCCTAAATTTACCAAGGCTTGATTTATGACCCAAGATATGATCTATCCTGGAGAATGTTCCATGAGCACTTGAGAAGAAAGTGTATTCTGTTGTTTTTGGATGGAATGTCCTATAAATATCAATTAAGCCCATCCTATTTAATGTGTCATTTAAAGCTTGTGTTTCCTTATTTATTTTCATTTTGGATAATCTGTCCATTGGTGAAAGTGGGGTGTTAAATCCCCTATTATGATTGTGTTACTGTCGATTTCCCCTTTTATGTCTGTTAGCAGTTGCCTTATGTATTGAGGTCCTCTTATGTTGGGTGCATAAATATTTACAGTTGTTATATCTTTTTCATGGATTGATCCATTGATCATTATGTAGTGTCCTTCTTTGTCTCTTATAATAGTCTTTATTTTATAGTCTATTTTGTCTGATATGAGAATTGCTACTCCAGCATTCCTCTGATTTCCATTTGCATGGAATATCTTTTTCCATCACCGCACTTTCAGTCTGTATATATCCCTAGGTCTAAAGTGGATCTCTTGTAGACAGCATATATACAGGTCTTACTTTTGTATCCATTCAGCCAGTCTATGTCTTTTGGTTGGAGCATATAATCCATTTACATTTAAGGTAATTATCACTATGTATGTTCCTATTACCATTTTAAAAATTGTTTTGGGTTTGTTATTGTAGGCCTTCTTTTTCCTTCTCTTGTGTTTCCTGCCCAGAGAAGTTCCTTTAGCATTTGTTGTAAAGCTTGTTGGTGGTGTTGTTCTCCTAACTTTTGCTTGCCTGTAAATGTTTTAATTTCTCTATCAAATCTGAATGAGATCCTTGCTGGGTAATCTTGGTTGTAGGTTTTTATCCTTCATCACTTTAAATATGTCCTGCCACTCCCTTCTGGCTTGCAGAGTTTCTGCTGAAAGATCATCTGTTAACCTTATGGGGATTCCCTTGTATGTTATTTGTTGCTTTTCCTTTGCTTCTTTTAATAATTTTTCTTTGCATTTAATTTTTGATAGTTTGATTAATATGTGTCTTGGAGTGTTTCTCCTTGGGTTTATCTTGTATCAGACTCTCTATGCTTCCTGGACTAGATTGACTCTTTCCTTTCCAATACTAGGGAAGTTTTCAACTATAATCTATTCAAATCTTTTCTCAGTCCCTTTCTTTTTTTCTTCTGCTTCTGGGACCCCTATAATTCAAATGTTCGTGCATTTAATGTTGTCCCAGAGGTCTCTGAGACTTTCCTCAATTCTTTCCACTCTTTTTTCTTTATTCTACACTGTGGTAGTTATTTCTGCTATTTTATCTTCCAGGTCACTTATTCATTCTTCTGCCTCATTTATTCTGCTATTGATTCCTTCTAGAGAATTTTTAATTTCATTGATTGTGTTGTCCCTCATTGTTTCTTTGCTCTTTAGTTCTTCTAGGTACTTGTTAAACGTTTCTTGTATTTTCTCCATTCTATTTCCAAGATTGTGGATCATCTTTACTATCATTACTCTGAATTATTTTTTAGGTAGACTGTCTATTTCCTCTTCATTTATTTGGTCTGGTGGGTTTTTACCTTGCTCCTTCATCTGCTGCGTATTTCTCTGTCCTCTCATTTTGCTTACCTTACTGTGTTTGATGTCTCCTTTTTGAAGTCTGCATGTTCATAGTTCTCTGTTTTTGGTGTTTGCCTCCAGTGGGTGAGTTTGGTTCAGTGGGTTGTGTAGGCTTCCTGGTGGAGGGACCTGGTGCCTGTGTTCTAGTGGATGAGGCTGGATCTTGTCTCTCTGTTGGGCAGAACCAAGTTTGGTGGTGTGTTTTGGGCTGTCTGTGAACTTAGTATTATTTTAGGCAGCCTCTCTGCTAATGGCTGGGGTTGTGTTCTTGTCTTGCTAGTTGTTTGGCATGTGGTGTCCAGCACTGAAGCTTGCTGTTCTTGGAGTGGAGTTGGGTCTTAGCATTGAGATGGAGTTCTCTGGGAGAGTTCTCGCCAACTGATATTACGTGGACCTGGGAGGTCTCTGGTGGTCCAATGGCCTGAACTCAGCTCTCCAACCTCTGAGGCTCAGGCCTGACACCTGGCCAGAGCATCAAGACGCTGTCAGCCACATGTCTCTCACCGGCAAGCTTCCTGGAATCTTCCTCTCTGATGCATTCAGAAGTGCTACTCAATTTAATGGATTTTTGGAGTGAGACCAGAAAGTTAACCCACAGGTTTTATTTTTTCACCTAAGTATTACTGAAAACTCACCATATATATAGTCTTTTTCAGATTCTCTTCCCTTATAGATTACTACAAAATATTGAGTATAGTTCCCTGTGCTATACAGTAGGTCCTTGTTGGTTATCTATTTTATATATAGTACTGTATATATGTTAATCCCAAACACTTAATTTATTCTCCCAACCCCTTCCCTTTTGGTAACCATACGTTTGTTTTCTATGTCTGTGGGTCTATTTCTGTTTTGTAAATAAGTTCATTTGTATCTTTTTTTAGATTCCACATATAAGTGATAGCATATGCTATTTGTCTTTCTCTGTCTGACTTACTTCACTTAGTATGATAATCTCTAATTCCATCCATGTTGCTGCAAATGGCATTATTTCATTTTTTATGCCTGAATAATATTCCATACTGTTTGTGTGTGTGTGTGTGTGTATGTGTGTACCACATCTTCTTTAAGGGATGCAATATTTTAAATGGGATATTGCATTGTATTGACTGCAAACAGATAAACAAAACATTTCTTGAAGTACTAATGAATTGTTTCATTTCCAAATAAATTAGTGACATGGAATCTATTCAAAGATTGTAAGTGTTGTGGCTAGAGTAGCTCCCACAATTTACCTAGTCTTCAAGGATTAGAAGGTAATTTTCATTCACTAATCACTCTTTTCACCAGAGCTTGAAAAAATATCTTGTGCAATAACTGCCTGCTTGCTATAATTCTTTTCCTACTGCTCTGCTTTCAGGAGACTGAAGGTTACCCTTCTTCCACTGAAGTGGAGAATGACAGGACAAAGCAATACTCAAATGTATATTAAGAAGTTATGGGGCTTCCCTGGTGTCACAGTGGTTGAGAATCCGCCTGCCGATGCAGGAGACACGGGTTCGTGCCCTGGTCCAGGAAGATCCCACATGCCGCGGAGCAACTAAGCCCGTGAGCCATGGCCGCTAGGCCTGTGCGTCTGGAGCCTGTGCTCCGCAACGGGAGAGGCCACAACAGTGAGAGGCCCGCATACCGCAAAAAAAAAAAAAAAAAAAAAAAAAGAAGTTATGGAAAATTGATATAAAACTCACTTGCTTAGAAGGCAACCACTGTCCAAGCAAGTCTTAGATTAGAAAACTAGACAAATTTTTTTCTAGAAAATACTATACATAGAGCATTGAGGAGGATGCAATAAATAGGCACAGACTTATCCAAAGAAAACAATTTAAAACTCTAACTTAATCCCACACTCCAAAGCCAAAATATCACAGCGTATTACATAAAAAATCAATATTTCCTGGGATCCATCCCCCAAGAGGTCCATTCCCAAAGATCTACAATAAAAGGCCTGAAACACTTAAAGACCAAAATTCTTAAGTATAGCTGTTGTTTAAAAATGATATTAAAAAGTAGTATTTTAGGGCTTCCCTGGTGGCGCAGTGGTTGAGAATCCGCCTGCCGATGCAGGAGACACGGGTTCGTGCCCTGGTCCGGGAAGATCCCACATGCCGCGGAGCAACTAAGCCCGTGAGCCATGGCCGCTAGGCCTGCGCGTCCGGAGCCTGTGCTCCGCAACGGGAGAGGCCACAGCAGTGAGAGGCCCGCATACCGCAAAGAAAAAAAAAAAAAAAAAAAAAAAAGTAGTATTTTATAGTTGAGTTCATTTGGGGGAAGTTGAAATTGATGGTAGCAACTGGATTGATATGTATGTGATCTGGTTACCTTCCTTTAAGTGCCACAAGCCATAGAGAGTCTCCTGCCCTTATGATAATTGCAATGCTGGGTTGGTTTCCCACATCTTCCCCTTGTAACTCCATGTAAGTTCCATGAGTTTTCCAAAGTTGAGACCCTCCTCCCTGTGTAAAGCTTTGATGATAAACTTCCACAGGGCCTCTTGCTTCATTATTTCACCTCCACATTTTTCACTTATCGTTGTCTGTCCCATGATTCAAGTTTCCCCAAACCAGTGCCAGTTTTAGGTGTTTTACCTTTCTTGGCATACAATGAGTATCTACAAAGTTGCACTGCTAGAACTGAATAATATGTGCTGCAGGTTTTCATTATATCTTACAAATACAGGGTTATGGTCTTTCCTACATGATTCACATAAAAATATCTAGAACCACTAAGCAAGATCAATATTTTTTTCTGCCATTTTCCTTTTTATTTTTGTAAGCATTATTTCTCAACATCCATTTTCTTAAAACCTACTTTTAGAAATTTTAAATCATGAGTGAGTCATTTTTCCAACTTTTGGAGGAACTTTGCTTTCTTCAGAGTCAGAGGACATGAAAATCCTTGTCCATAAACTGAAAAAAACTCCAGGTCACATATTTTCAGCATCTACTAGAAAGTCAAAGATCTAGGACAGCATATGAAGTCAACTGAAATTATAACTACTGTCTGTAGTTAAATGCACACTAACTACAGTATTTAGCTATCTGGGCCCATTTCTTCAAGATTCTAATTCCTGTTCAGTTCACTAAATGAGTCATTCTCTTCCTTTATCCCCCATTTTTATCATACCTGGATGGAAGGTGCCAGTTAATTGTTTGCATGTAATGTGATCATTCAGAGTGGACCATTTGAATGACAGCAAGGATAGATGATTACCAACACACAAACAAGCAGTACATGTTTGATAAGATCAGTGTAATATGAACATATCCTCTATTTTATTCATATTAGTAAGGATTCTGTGTAAAACATTTGTATTTATTCTAAAGTAGAAGCTAACTTTGAGATGAAGAGAATGAAATAAAATTTACTAAGATAGTAAAAATAAAGTGTAATGAGATGATTCAAATGGACTTGTAGCATTTTAAAATTTCTCAGAGTTAGCATTTTGAATATCAAACCTCATTCTATTATATATGGTCATACAAAGAGTTTAAAGTGATTTTTCCCTTGCTGGAATGCCATAACTATAATTTTCTGCTTTTAATATTTTAGCGAAAATAATTTGATTAATGTAATTTGTGTTTTCCGTCCTCAGACTCTTTGTTGAAGAAATTGTTCAAGTTCTTACATAAAATATGGTTGTCTATGCACTTATCAGTCATTTTTACTAGAGGTACATGTGCTCATTTTGGACCATATGTGGTAACATTCAATGCAAATTAGTCAAGTGAATTAAATTTATAGAAAAAAACCCTGTGCTTTTCACTTAAAATCTTACTTCATGTTACACTGAATTAACTTTTTTGAAATGATTCAGGCCAAAATTAAATTTTACATTTTAAGACTTTATACAGGCAATGAAGGAATTGTTATTTTGGAAAACATTTCTTTTCTTCAAAGTACCTTATAAAGTTTCATTCAAAATCATTCATACATTATTTATCATTATTTATCATTTTTTTCATCTTTGTTAATATGAGTACAATACTATTCAAAACTATACATGAATAATTTGTTCTTAATGTTACTCCTTATAAAGAGCTATATTATTTAAATATTTTAGACAATCCTATTTGCCACATAAAAAACATTAAAATAACTGTATATACAACTCAAAACTGTAAAAGTATTAATTATCAGGCATATTCATATATTTAAGAATTAAAAGTTATTCCATTGTTTTTTTGGAGTAAGGCAAGAAAAGGATGGGCTTCTTTTGGAAAAGTGAGACGGGTATTGAATACTACCATAATCAAATTACTTAGTTAACTATATAATTAAGTACATTTTCCTTTGCATGTAATGAACCTGAGGGAAAACATTAAATCAAAATAGTAGCTCTAGTGAGGGATCAGAGGTCAAATATCAAAATACTTTGCTTAGTAAGAACCATTATAATATCACATTCAATAGTCAACAGATACTTACTGAGTGCAATTGCTTTTGAGGCAACATTTCAGGCACTTGAGGTATACCACTGAACAAGGCAGATGGAAATCTCTGCCCTCTTGGGACTTCTATACTAGCAAGAAGAGACAGAATAAAAACCAAACATAATAAGTAAGCAAATGATATAGCCTGTTAGAAGGTGGTAAGTGCTATGAAAGAAGAAAAAGTAGAGCAAGTTAGGTGGGGGGAGGGAAATAAGACTCTAAAATGTAGAGTGTACATTGCAGTAACAAGTAGGGTGCTCAGTGTGGGCAACCCCATGCATCAGGTGACAACTGAAAGAAGTAAAGAAAATTAGACAAGTGGACATATAGGGGAAAGGGTATTCCAGAAAGAATAAACAGCTCGTGCAAAGGCCATAAGGCAGGAACAGGAATGCCAGTGCCACAAAAGCACAGTGAGTGGAGGAGAGTAGTGTACGAGGTCATGGAAATAACTCGGGCCAGATCTTTTAGGTCAGCAAATATTTCTTGAAAAGCTCAATGGTAAGTATTTTAGGCTTCGCTACACACAGTCTTTGTTGCCAACAACTCATTTCTACCTATGTAGTGCCAAAGCAACCAGAGTTAAAATATAAGTAAATGTAAGAGTTTAGGTTCCAATTAACTTCATTTATGGACATTGAAAGTTAAATTTCACATAATTTTCACATATCCTACAGTTTTAAAAAAAACCTTTTTTAACTATTGAAAAATGTAATAGTATCCCTAGCTCATGGGTTACTAAAATATGTCAGTAGGCAGATTTGGCATACGGGCCATAGCGGCCAACCCTTTAAGTGACCTGGTTACCATTGCAAGGATATTGGCCCTTAGGTTCAGTGAAATGGGGTTTCAGTGTGGGGTTTTCAGCAGAACAACAGCATGATAGGTCTTACAATTTCTAAAGATCGCTTGGGTGGCTGTGCTGAGAATAAAAGTTACAGGGTGAGGATAGAATGAGGAAGACCCGTTAAGAGGTTGATAGGGAATTCTAGGCAAGAGATGACGAAGGCTGAGACCAAGGTGTAGTAGTGGAGGTAGAGGGGAGTGGTCAGATTCCAGGCCTGTTTCGAAGGGGGAACCAGTAGCCTTCCTGGCTCTTTATATACACACAGAGTGCAAAATTACACAGAGGCACAAAAGTTGCCTCCTGAGCAACTTGCAGAAAAAATAAAGACATTAGAACTAGACTAACCTTGATTCAAACCCCATCTCACCATTAATGCAACATCAAAAGAATAACTCTCCCATGCTTAGTTTCCTAAGGGTGAAATGGTGATGATATTTATCTCACAGAGCAAGTCAACTGTAGAGAAAATATCAGGTATTCAATGGTAGCACTGCATTATGTGACATGAGTGTCATACACTTGTCACAATTAATTCTTCTACCACCCAACAAGGCAGGCCGTGTCACATCCTCATTGTGGAGAACATGAGCACACACTGCAGTCTTGCCCAGTATCATGCTGGCTGTTCATTGCAGCACTGAGTTTGAAACTCATTCCACTTGACTCCAGAACCCATGCTGTTAACCACTATGCAGTGCTGCCTCCCTGGAAAAATTATGATTCATTTTTCATAAAGCCAGAAACCCACCATCAAATGACTTAACTTTCAGAGCCGAACTTAAAGCTGGATTACAGCAGATCAAGGATTAGAAAAAAGAAGCAGAAAAACAATAAGTACAGCCTGATATTAAGAAAAGAGCTAAACAAGAAGTAAAAGGATTGTAACAAGTATGCACAGGAAAGAAATTTAGGACCAGAAAATTTTAAGGCAAATAAAACTTCACATCACATTGGGTCTTGATTATCCATGAAGACAATTCTCTTTCATAGGAAAATAGGAAGACAGAAATTCAGTCATTCACTGGCTAAGTATTTTAGAGTGCCAAGAACCATCATTGAAACTTAGAAATACAAGCAAAGAAGCTAGATATGGCTTCTGCCCTCTTGTAGAAACCATCATTTGTGATTAAACGGGTCTATTTTTAGTGGGGTTGAGTGACCCTCAATACCTTTGCAAAAAAAAGAGAAAAATCAGAATGACAGAAACATAATCCAATCTCCAAAGAGAAGGAGTACAATTATTGAAGTTGCAATAGTTTTGTGTTTGCTGATTGTTTAAAGGGAGCGTTCAGGAGAGTGAAGAGGGGAACACTAAATATTAAACTCAATGGATTCTTACTAGTCGCTTGTCAACTAAAATGACCACCTGTATTAGGGTGCTGCTGTCCCCCAGGCTGTCAGAGCCATGAACATCAGCAGAGACTGAGGGTATCCGGACACAGAGGGGAAAGGAAAAGAGACTAACAAGCATAGTTATAATAAAGAAAAGATGATCTCAGAAAGCACGTACTGGTCAAGGTAAATTTGGTTAGTAATGAAAAATATACATACCAATGTAAGAGAACATATGGCAAAAAACTTCAGAATGATATGAAGAAATACACTTGTGAATATTATATATTTTGATTGATTTATAATCAAAATATATGGATCTCTACATGAATATTGACCAAAAGAAGAAAATATCTTGAAGGAGAGAATATCATATGCTCACATCTGAGGCAGCTCTATTGTAGAGATAGCCATTGTGTCAGCTAAGTTCTCTATTTTTCCCTTAAAATCTCAAATCCTGAGCCAGGCATAGCCCCTGCTTTCGGTAGTGTCGGTCACCCCTGCACACCTAGCATTGCCTGCTGGCTGGTGACAGTATCTCCTTGATGAGTAGGCCAGGGCCAGTCCCAGGCAGCTCTCCTTTCAGCCTGACAGCTGCATATCCCAGGTGGTCTGACATTTGAGATGGAGGCTGTGGATAAGATTGAAGGTGTTTTAGGAAAGAAGTAGGCTGTGAATAACACCAAGACTTCATCCAGATGGAATCACTCATGAGACAACCTGAGATAGTCTATTACTGCCCATATGTCTTCTAGGTCTCCGAAGGCCAGACTCCATTGATTTATTAGAAACCCACTATTTATGCTTTTGGCTCATCTCACAACAGACTACAGTAAAGGATTTATCAGAGATGCTGCTGTTTCTGGCAGCTGTTGGAATTTTATAAGTTCTTTAAATAAAACAGCCTCCATAAATATCCTAGTAAACATCAGACAATAAAGTAAATATTTGGGGGTGAGATTCAGTTTATTTCCTTTTAATACACACCACCTTTTTATAAGTTTCCTTCTGAGTGCAGCCCATGGCAAAACCTTTTACAGAACATACCTATTTTAGGTAAATAAATAAATATGTGACTCCAAAGAAGTCAAAGTTACTAGATATAGCTACGCTCACAGTATTGCTTAAACACTATTTTTCCCTTGCAGATAAGCCTTGGAAGAATTATTTCATCATTTTACCAGCACAAACAGTTGTTACTAGTGTATCTTATTTATAGATGGTTCTTTGAGGAACTATAGTAATATAGCAAAATATCAGTTATTTCATCACACTGGTGAATTTAATGAACCTGAAGGTGTGTGTTATTTTAGCACTTGCTGTAGCTCCTGTGAAAACCCAGTGGTGCTAAAATCTGTAAACCTGTCATTGCTTAAGTAATAACCTTGTTAAAAGCATCTTCATTTAACTTACTTTAGCTTCTGCAGGATGTAGGTTTTATTTTATCAGTGCAGAGAGTAGGTGTTTCAAACCCAAACCACTTATTGTAAATATAATTAATTGTAGTTCATTAATTTATTCACAGTGTTATTGCTTCTATTTTAACACTTAGGTTAAATTAAATATTGTCTGGAATCTAGTACCCATTTTCCATTTTTTACAAACTCTTAATTTTTGTTGAAGTTCTGTGGTTACAAGAATAAATTTTAGTCTGCACCAATGAAAATGTTCATTTTAATCTTTAATACTCCTTTATGTGAGGCACAATGACTCTTCCTCCCCTATACACACTTTAGATTGAAAAAAAAGCACATTTTTGTTAATCTGCTTGGAATGGATTTGAGTTTATTCTTGCCTTTTAAAATGTGGAGAAAATTGGATATTGATGGTAGGTGTTCAGAATTTTCAGTTGATTTCTACAAGAACACATCTACAATTATTGAAATGCTGGCAATGAAAGTGGGAACTCCCTCCTATTTAGAATTATTTATGAAAAGAGAGGAAGGAAGGGAGAGACAGAGACAGAGAGAGTGGATGAAAGAGGACAAAACTGTAATTTGTATAATTATAGTCTCAAAACAAAAACAAACTTTCTATAATTACCCAGATAGGCCAACAGCAAGGTGTATGATAAAAGCTATATGTTATCAACCACTTTGAGATCCTTGGCTGATTGCAATAATGCAGTCAGTAAATACTGACACATGTTCTGTTCGTTCTATGACCACATCTAGAAGAACGTTATAAAAGGTGTTGGTGGCCAACCACCGTTTCATTGCCGAGTGACATTAGTTAAACAGCTACTAGCCTGATAGGTAGATTAAGATTTATATCAAATTTTCTTTCCCCAAAAGATCTCAAGAAAAATGCAGGATAGAAATAGTATAATAGGCACACTTGGCAATAAATTGAATCTGTCAAGGTGGTTTTGTTTCTGAATCCATTATTTTTAATACAACGTTTTTATAAGGTCATGAAATTCCTTGCTTGGTTAAAGTCATGGAAAATTAATAATCAATATGTTCCTCTCTACAAAAAAGCCTCCAATGTAACTTGAATTTTGGTGCTTTAAAGTATAATAATTATCAGATTGACTATTATAATAATCAAGATACCTTTGTAAAATCCATCCAAATTGTAATCCTGATATTATTTTTTTCTACTCCTCTAATTATAAATGTTGATTTAAAATTTGGGGCTAGAGAGAGTGAGGAGAGGAAACACATCAAGAACTAAGACAATTTCTTGGGTTATTTTCAACATGTAAAATAATAACTTTAAACATTGTTTTCTGTTTAATGATTTTTGTCTTTTAGATGAAAGTTCTTAGAATTATTAACATTTAGATTGGTTGAAGTGTGGGTCATTCAAATAATAGTATATTTAAATATGCAGTGAAAAAAGTTTTAAAATTGCATATATACTTTTGCTGTTATTATTAATCTCTTTTTGTAACATAACTATTACTAAGAACTTTCTTTAGTAATTCAGTTAATGTTTATATGCCTTGAATAAATGACATTTTTAATCAGAATATTAAGCAACTATGTTAATTTTTGTTTTGTCTGACAGTTAGTATAGTTTCTAAATAATAGCCAGACAAGAGATTACACAATTGTATCTTTCAATAATATACACTTTAAATGTACATTAAAGTTAGAAAAATTTAATAAAATTCACACTTATATCAAGGATTTTTTTAATTAAATCTATTGGTTGTTGGTATCTGTGAACTCTTAAGAATAAACACCTGCAGTGTTTTATTATGTAAAAAGGTGGTTTAATTGCATCATATTTATCACAGACAAATCAAGCCCTATTCAGAAGATAATAATGACACGGTAATTGGATCAGTAATTGGTTCAGGATGATTCAATATTGTACTAATAATCATAAATACCGCTGTCTTCTGCTTTGATTCAGGGCTGACATGCTAATATAGATTGGATTTAGAGCAATAAATATTAGTGAACTGGATCTAGTATTAATGTCTAGATCTTTGGTTTGGCTATTACAGCCAGAAACAGGTATAAAACATATGCACCGCTTGAAAACATATTTTAAATTACAATATGAATTCAGTCAATGTACTTTATTGGTTTTCCTTAACTATTCATTTCTGAAACCAACATCTTCAATATATGGAGGTGGAAGAGAGTAGAAATAAAGGCATTTCCTTATTTTTCTTGTAAAAACGATCATTTTGGATGAGTAATACAGTTTTTACATTTGATCGAACAAGTTACCATGGATGATGTGACATGATGACCTGGTGGGCAAAATTATTCATGTGCCAGTTATGTAATGAAGGATAAGAAAATCATTCCCATTACACACTGTGTTCAGCAGACACTTGGCGGTTAAACAGGACTATTTCTTATCCAGTGTGGTGGCAGCCTTTCACTGAGAGCCAAAGGAGAGGGAGGCTCATTATGTAGGAAACAATGATCCTTATTCACTCAACATGGAAACTTGCCTTACAAGTGCACATTGGATGGCTCTGGGCTGGAACAAAAATGGCATATCCCCTGTTATCAATGGAACAGAAACCCAGGATCAACATGCCTGGCTTGGAATGCTGCCTACTGGGGATAGAAATGGATATATTCAGGCATTTGTTTATTTATGATCATTTCTATGGATTGGAGGGTTTGGGTATGTGCTTACTGTCTACCCCTGCTGATCTAGGTCTCTTTTGTGGGAAAAGGAGAGAGGGGCAGCTCACAGGTGCCAATAAAGAATGTAACTATGCAATTTTAACTCTGAAGTTATAAGACTGTGCTGGAGACAACTGATTAGATGTGTAATGTTTACCTGGCAATGGAATAATTTTTTTTCTATTATTTTAACTAAACATAGGATGATGGCACGTACAAAATCTATGTATAGGACCAAAAGAATGTCATAGGGTATGGAACCATTGCTTCCTGGTGAAGAACCCAAACATAATAATAACACATTTCCTAAGAATAATAGAGAGGTTGATGAGACCAATGGATCTATAGAGGATTTGGATTATCCTGTTACCTCTCTTGCTTTTGGCTTTTTGTTATTTACAAATTGGGAATTTGAAATGGAATTTACTCTCCAAAGGTCATTATAAAGAAAATGAATATAAAGCTTATCAAATCTATTATTTATACAGATGCTCCAAGATGAGTATTGAGATTCTTTCCCATCATTTATCTCTGTTCTAATTATTTAAAATAATCTTTGAAGGTGGGCATAGAGTGGCGTGATTAATTTCTCATTGCCAAAGTCAGGCAGGAAACACAAGTAGATGAATCGTGTGTTGGAAAAAAAAAATTCCAGAAAGTACTACATCAGTATCCTTTAAGAGTTTTTGATTAACCCAATGATTCCAGTCAAGGGAGCAGGCTTCAACCTGTACTGGTGTTCTCAAATCTTCTCTCTTCATGCAAGGTATGGAAGACACGATTTTCTCAGAATACACTCAGTTGAATCTTTTCTAATGGCATTCATGTTGGCGATATTTTCTAGGTAGGCATGGAGGGATGTCTTCATCATTCGCAGGAGTGTGGGTTTACTGCCAAAGGCAATGATCCAATTCCACAGGCGAGGGAAATAGATAATTTCAGTTCCCAAATCAGCATTGCATCCAGTAACACCTGAGCAATGAAAATCCTGTGGCGTCTATATTCAAGAGCCAGGAAATTCCATGTGTTTATGGAATCAAGTTCTCTCCTAGGTGGAGTGACTGTTTATTGTTTAGTATCCATGAAAGGAAATCTGCAGTCAAATAGCAGCCAGACGTCACACATTCCCCATGTATCTACGCCCCAGTGGCTCCAGTGCTGAACCAACTGCTCAGGAGTTACAGGATAACTAATTTACTTGGTCTTATTTCTCCCTGAAACTCTACGTGTAGTTGTGGTTCACTGCTTTAGTGACGTGAATGAAGGGAATTCACTGCACTTCAAATCTCTCATTACACCTTAATTAGGACACCAGCTAGAAATATCAATGTTTTAACAACTGTAGCGGACAAGGTTTCTTTTCCTTCTTTAATCACATATTGTAAAGCAGACTGAAGTACTTTATCAATGTTTTCTTCTTTTGTTTTTTTTCTAGTGAGAATCCACAGCTAAGTATACTAACATAAAAACTAAGGCTATGATCTATCCATTTTAATCCTCAGCTCAGTCAGCAACAGAGTAATAAATGATAACAGTAATCATAGAAAAGACATTATTAAGGAGTAAAAATGCATAACTATTAAGTTTTTGTCGTGTTGAATTTTGTTTTTTGTGTTTGTCTTTTTTTCTTAACAGAAATTTTGCCACTGAGGCAAATTATACTTTTTTTTTGGTTGTTACCTAGTAAATTTCCAAGCAATTAAAATTTTTTTTTCATCATCATTTTGACTTTAGAAACCTGTTTTGGGACCACCAACTACCAGTGTCCTTAACTCGGAGCACCTGAGTAACCTCCCCTGTGATGTGCAGTTTTGTTGTAGAAAACATCTGAATGCTTGTAACATCTGGATAATAAATAATAAAAAGCTAGTTTTTAGGGGTCAGCATAACAGTCTATAGCAAAGGAGGGAGACCATTTTACCTAGTATTTATAATTATTTAAATATTTACCTTCCCTCAAAACAAGGTTACGATAAATTTCCAATTAGCAACAAAATAAAATAAACATAACTTTAAAAATACACCTTTAAATCAAAGAAAGAAGACAAACAATACTAAAATTTAATCTGTCCTTTGGGGCAGGAGACAGCTTACAGGTTCTTGTCAGCCAGCTAAATGACAGTCAGAAAAGATCATGTGACTGGGGTCTAAAAACTAATTAATCTCCATAAAGCTGTAAGTGAGGTAGGTAAGATGACTTGAAATCTGATTACATTATTGCATTTAAGGGGAGAAAATGCAGCATGTATTTTTCATGTTGATTTTAACCACCTGAGCCCTTAATGATGTTTTGTACCTTGGAAGAAAAATCATATTTCATCCATATTTTAAAAAGAACTACAAAGATGCTACTGTCAGTATATGATTTACGTGTTTGCTGTAAATAATATGAAAATGAATCATGCAGAATGCCTCTGTAAAGTTTTTAAAGAATAAGTAATTCTTTGAAAGGTAGATTCACTGTGAAAAGGAAGCCATAAATTGTAAGACTAAGAGAAATGTACAAAGATAGTTAAAGGAAATAATAATTTTGCTATTCCCAGCCCTACTTCCATAAAAAGCAAATGATTAGGTAGTATATTTTGGCTATTGGACATTTATTGCTACATTGTTATTAGTTCTAAAGTTTAAGTCCTATTCAAAATAATTCTGAAAATTGATTAAAATATCGCATTCTCTACCACTTCCATTATTCTAGTCACACACAACATATGTAAACACTTTGAATGTTAGAAGGAGTCATTCAGAATCCCATGCAACCTTCTTGTATGTTTCACAGCTAATTCTTTTTTTGATTGCTTTAACATTTATGTAAAAGAGACTTCTAAGCAATGGTTCTTTAAATGTGTTCTCCTTTTATCTATAGCAGAAGAACAAGGATTATAGAATAATAATTTGGAACATTATGTCTGGAATGCTGTGAAAATAATCCTTATTAGATTGGAATGAGCCCTGAAGAGAGAGAGAGAGAGAGAGAGAGAGAGAGAGAGAGAGAGAGAGAGAGAGAGAAAATGTGTGTGTGTGTGTGTGTGTGTGTGTGTGTGTGTTTCTTGGGGGGAGGGGAAAGTTATGTGTATTTCAGAAAGAAAAAGAGACAGAGACTTGGAGTTTTATTAATAACCACTATCAAACATAGATTATGTAAATTATACATCTGCAAAAAATTTTATTTAAAAAATTGGAAGCACTATATTTGAGTTAAAATACAAATCAGGGAATTTATTGCTACCAGGTAATCCATTGTATATTGAACACAGGAGATGGTGACAGGCAGAATACATTCTCTAGTTTGTTTTATTAAAATTATAATTGTAATTTTTTCATAATAATATTAATGAATGTGTGAGCAGACTGAATCACGAAAATAGAGTACCTCTCATTGAGAATCTGAAAGCATTTTACAAATGAAGGGCTTTTTCTACTCTATTTTATGTGAACAAAGTTTTTGTGAGTTAAAGTACATTCAGTATTTTAGGGAAAAGTTATCATTTTTCATCTTGGCAAAAATATGCTAGTCAACTTTTTCCCAGTATGCAAATTTTAGAGGCGTCATAAAGGAGAGGTTTGGTTTAAGATTCAGAAGGCAAGAAATATCTTTTGCTCTTCATTTTTCTTTTCTCTAATCATCTTAAGGTGAGCATGCATGTAGTATACAGATAGATACACACCCAAAGACATAGTTGTGTGACAGGAGGGCAGCCAGAATACTCTAGAGTTGGCTGAACCAGGCAGAGTGATGGAAAAGCCACAGGAAGGAAAGGAGAGCCTCAGGAAGGAGAGCTGCTCCCTCTTTTCTGACCTCTGCCTTCACATCCATCTAATCGCCTCTGTATCCCTTCCTATTATCCATTATCTTTCCACTTTGCCCTTTGGGATACAGAGTATGGAAAATATTTTCCCTGACCTGAATAAGCGTTTATGAGCAGCTACGTCCTGAGTTCAGTGAATATTTTTAGACCTTAAAAAACACTGTACTTCCTATGAATGATGATATCAGTTAAAATATTATTACAATTATTTTGGATTAAGCTATCACTGCTTAAATATCCCTGGTTTATATTTCCAATCACTGAAGATTTGAAACCTTAAGATAATTCTTGCTAATGGGTACCTAGTCAATATCCATGGTTAAAACCATGGTTAAAAGACGTAAAAATGGAAACTACGACACTGTGGAGAATTCTAAAACTTTATGTTAAGAATTTCTAAAATGACCTATATGCAAAATAATTTACAGGAGTATCACTTGAAATTATTTTAAAGAATGTTTAGTGGGGGACCAGGGTATACCTGAGGTATAACACCCTTCTTTTGAACTCTAACTTCTAAGCAGAATTTTGTTCTATTGTGTAATGATGCACAAAGGCCAGACCATTCCCACCAACTGTACTACAGAAAAATCTTCTGAGCCTATACACCATCAATTCACTTTCCTTACATAATCAAACAGACAAAGCTTGCCACTCAAGATCAAGGAAAACAGGGATGGAAGAGAAAAGATTGAGATTGAGTATTCAAAGAAAAAGCTAATATAATTCTTTGTGCTGGTATCTTTCTCCCTCCTTGTTTGTTGACTCTTAATATTACAGAATTGTTAAGCAGTTTTAAAAATTCTGAGATCCCAAAATGTGTCAACATTACAACACGTTGAATTTTTTATCTGCTTTAAAGTGTGCCCTCAGAAGCTTTCTTTTTTGAAGCAGTCATTTGCATAAATGGCTTAAATACCCAACTCTTCTGCAGTGGTGAACCAAATTTTATTGGGGTTGTGGAATTAGGTTTCTCTTTCTTTTCTTTTTTCACTTCCTTTCTGGATGACAAGGTATTTGCTAACATATCTGAAATTCGGATTTAAATTGAGATCTACTTTGACAATTGAGGGACAGATTTACGAAGCACCAAGACTTCTAACTGGTAGTTTGATTTGAGTGTTTGTGTGCCTGTGTTTGTTTTTTTATATACTTATGTACCTATTTCTACATTCATTCATCCACTTACTTATGGACAGAACACTAGATAAAAATCCACATTCACAGGAAAGTAGGCAAATTCTCGTTTAAAATAAAAGCCACTTCAACTATTAATTATGATTACAGAAAATCCCCATTGTGACAGAATATCATTTAACTTCCAAAAACTAGAAGCAGTGACAGCACACATTTTTATAAAAGTCTACTACGTAATAATTTTGTGTAAAGAAAGATTGTCCAAACTGATCTTTGAAAGGAGCTTAAATTACCAATCAAATATACATAACCCACTTCATTTGTTAAGGTCTTGATTTTCTATATTATTTTGGCTTTGTTTTAACAAATACACTTGGCCATAATGAAAATAAACCTGCTGAAGTCTCCGATGTCTGAGACAAGCTATAACACATTTCTGCACCACGGGGTGGGCTCCTGGGATGCCTACTGAGAAAATGCCTGCCCACTGAGCATGCCCAGACTATTAAAATGAATTGACATGTTAATGCTGACAGGAAAAGAGCACAAGAGAGCTTGCTAAATTACTGCTCAGTCAGGCACTAGGAATTCCTGAGTGGCTAACTCCTGAGCAAAACCCACAGCAAGCACAACAACATCAACAAAACTTTATTGTCAAATGCCCCAAAACAAACAAACACTAACAGGGCTGTCATGTTAGTAATCCACCTGCCCATAAATCATATGGATTTTAATCATACCTGCCACCTTAGCCGCTTATCTCCAGAGAAATTGTTTTCTTTCTGCTCCCTCCTTCACTTGCTTTCAATTATCTGGAAGCTGGTTCACGTGTTTATTTATTTATCTAAAGTTCACATACAGTATGCATGCACAAATTTTCTCCAGGGGTTTGGACCAGGCAGATCATAGGAGGATGCAGTGGAGCGTAGCAGCTAACAGCTCAGATGAATGTACTCAGTCTCAAAAACCTGCTTTGGACCATGATGACAAGGAAAGGGGAGGACAGAAAGTAATTAGTGTGTGTACAATGATTGATTATGGCTTCATATTCAGGCATTTCACCTTTAGACCACTATAGGTAGACTTAAAGAATGATGAAACAGGAAGTCCTCGTGGTTTTTGAGCAGCAAGGAAGAAAAAAATCTGCTTTTACACATTTAAGTCATTCGCTTTCGCTTCTGCAGAGGTGGAATAAAGTTTATTCACTTTTAAACACATATGTTTGATCAGTCTATTCACTGCATCTAAGAATTGTTTAAAATCTCAAATATTAAATGAGCATAAGAAGTGACTTCTAGCCTTGGGCAGGCAGACAGGAGATGAAAGGAAGCTGCACATTTCAGATGAAATTATTAGTTTTAATAGTCTCACCATTGTGTTGTCTTACTCCCAGGAACAACTTTAGAAAATAATACCAATTCGGCTACTCAAGTAATAAGTAGTGAACTGCTCATGACCCTTTCTCAGCTCCAGGAGGTGAAAGAGGAGAACAGATGCATTGTGGAGTCCATATCCTTTAGACTTAAAAATCATTTTCATGAGACAACATTGGCCCCAAAATATATATGTTAGATATGGCAAATTCAGGAGAAAGAAAACTTTCACTTTATTATATCTGTCTGATTCAAGGGTTTTTGATACTGTGGTGTGTGTGACTGTATGTGTGTGTGTGTGTGTGTGTAAGTCATGATGGCTTTTTATGCACATTCTGATCTATACTTGCCAAACTGTGTATTAGCTCCATCTCTGATAGAATCTGTTTAGAACACCCATAGAAATTAAAAGGATCACATGGAGTTTGACATTTTGCAAAATGAAAGAATAATGGATGTATTATATTGTGTGTTTTTTCCTTTTAGTAAAAATGCCTGACCCTTGGGAAGCTTGGCTAGAAGTTTAGAAGTCTGAATCATTTTTCTTCCTCTTTATGCTCAAAATATATAAGAACGTAATTTCTTCAGCTTCATATTTTCCTTGCTATTTCAGTAAATTTGAGATATCCTTCTTGTTCATAAATCATGAACTAAGTAATCGAAGTTTACCCTAAAATAATTTGGTGTCTTTTGACTTTGCATCTTATATCCAAATGCCCAGATAAACAAATCTCCCTGCTCTATTAACTTCTATGTTTGTCTTCTTATAACTGTGACCAAGGACATGCCACAGAACATAAGAAATATTTGACCTTTAACCTCAAGTTTGAAAGAATAAATAATCCATCTCATATTGGATGTAAAATTCTAGTCTTCCAAAATGTTAGATTATTTATATAAAATAGACACTTAGGTAAATATTTTTGGGTAGAAACTAAATCATCGAGTTACATTTCATATTTTACCATTAAATGTCTATATTTTACAGATTGTGATCATGGTTTTTTTTTCTATAATCTTCCCTAAAAATTATATTCACTAATCTATTCAACAGTTACTTATTGAGCACCTGATATGTGTCAGGTAGGTGCCAGATCACAGTGTCTTAGGTAAAATACTCTGTAATTGTTTGATAAATTTAATTTAGACAGATCAATCTATATCTATTTATCTGTCTATATATCTATGCATCTCATTTCAAAAATATCAACTTTAAAGTCCAAAATTAAACTGAACATGGTTTAGATGAATTAAGGTAACAAAAATCCATCAATAACTTTTCACGCACCAATAAAAAAAATGGCCAAAAAGATTTTGATTACCCAAGTCTGTATTGCTCTATCTGCATCACATGGGTGAGAAGAGAAGGGAGCCCAGGGCAGAATATAGAGCATCACAGAATTGCAAGAAATTCCCAGAAAGGCTGAGAAGGAAGAGTCAGAGAGATTGAAGAAGGTGGGGAGAATGTGAAATGGGAAGAAAATATTTCAAGGAAAAGAATCCAATGCTGTCAAAATGTCAAACAACATAAGGACTGAAAAGGGTTTTCTGGTTTAGTAAGAAGATGTTGTTGATCTGCAGGGGTGGTGGAGTGAAAGCCAAATTGTGTTGGCTTTAGAAACAAATAGAATCAAGTGAAGAAACAACTAGTACAGAAAATTATTTTAAAGAGTTTTTCATTGAGGAGGAGGACAGAGAGATAAGACCATAGCTAGAGCAGGGATGACTTCAGGGATTCCACACTGCAGCTATTTATACCATAGTCTGTGTCTGGCTCCCCCTGGAGTTGTGTGGTACACAGACAGTGCAGCCCTGTACAGTGGCACTGGTATTGTTTGTTTATTCTTCTTTTTTTTTTTTTTTTTTTTTTTTTTTGTGGTATGTGGGCCTCTCACTGTTGTGGCCTCTCCCGTTGCGGAGCACAGGCTCCGGACGCGCAGGCCTAGCGGCCATGGCTCACGGGCTTAGTTGCTCCGCAGCATGTGGGATCTTCCCGGACCAGGGCATGAACCCGTGTCTCCTGCATTGGCAGGCGGATTCTCAACCACTGCGCCACCAGGGAAGCCCTATTCTTCATTTTTTAAAGTGGGAGAGTTTGGGGCATGCTGAGGTGGAAAGTGGCTAATAGTGAAGAACAGGTTAGAGATATTAGGGAAAAAGAGAGAGATTCAAAACAAGTGTAATGGGGGAATTGGCCACAGGGGCAGAATGGGGTATATGTCTTTTTATTTAGACAAATGCGAATTCAGGTCAGTTTGTGTCACTTGCAGTTCTGCCATGGAGGTACATACAACCAGCCTACACAAACCAGCCCTCCAGCACCCTCACCAAGTCATTTATAAATTTGATCTTTGTAAATTTTATCTTTTAACACCATTAACATTTGACAGTTTTTTACTTGAATTAGAAGAAATTCTGTTTTCTCACTGTTGTACCCCTAGCTCCTACAGTACTGCCTATAGGAGGTGTTCAATTAATATTTATGGATTTTATAATCATTTTTGTAATATGGGTATTTTTAAAATTATGTTATTTTCTTGAAGAAAATACTACTGCTTATCTAAAAAACAGACAGTTCACCTTTTTCCCCATATTGGCAGATGCTAATTTTGTTCTAGTTTGCCCACCATCTCTTCCCCAGCAACTCAGGAGAATCATGATTGTTCTTAGCAGGTTGTGGTCGTCCTATCAGTCTGCTTGCCAGGGAATTGATGTGAGGTGGGCATGTGACCCAGGACTGGCCAAGGAGATATGTAGAGAGGTGATTTTATGGGATTCTGGAAAGTATCACCTTGCTGATGAAAATAAACTTAGGGAAGAAATAGTTCCTTATCTTCTGCTCTACATCATTTAACCTCATTTTATACCTGGAACCAGGGTACCCATCTTATAAGCATTAAAAAAAAAGCCAACTTGCTGATATTACTAGAGAAGAAAGATTTGGGTCATTGAAAAAGTTGACCCTGACTTTTAAAACTCATTCAGTTGTGTTCCACTACCACCCCACTAAATGCCAGGGAATGATAGAAATGACAGCCATCATCCCTAATTTCAAAAGTTTATAATGTCCTGGTCTTGAAGACAACATGTCCACATATGAGTGAGGGGACACTAACAAGATTAACAAACAAGTGTTTCTTATCTGAAGGCTTGCCTGGGGATAGTCCACTTACAAGATGATTCAGGCTGTTAACAGATTTTTAGCAAGATGATTCTTAAATAATGTAATATAAACTTGGGAGGGATACCACATTCTCACCTTGTGCATATTCTATGGTTAGAGGTAAGGTAGAGGTTCCTCCCACAATCTAGAGGAAGGGATTATACAGAGGTTTGAAAGTTGAGCTCTTTAGGGTCATCTTAGCTTCTGTCTAATACCGCAGTCCACCATCTGGCCATCAATGATTCATGTCCCTCCAACATTCAAAATAAAATCACCCTTTCCAAGTTCCCAAGAGTCTCATCCCTTTATAGCACAAGCTCAAAATTCAAAATCTCATTATGTAAATCAGGCCTAGGTAAGAATGATGTTTCTGGGTAGAATCTATTAAGAACAACTAGCTCTTGAGGCACTCTCTCCATCTGTAACCCTGTAACACTACAAATGCAAGCTATCTGCCTTTAACAAACTCAATATAAAGTAATGGGACAGACAAAAATAGCATTTATAGACATCCAAGTTCAAAAAGGGGGAAAATGGAAGATAAAAAGGAGTCACTGCTCTATGGAAATCCTGAAATCCAGCCAGGCAAATGTTGGGAGTTTCTTGATTCAATTTCAAGGACTGAGAACAATTCTCTGTGGCTCTAGGCTCTATCTTCTGGCTCTTGGTCCAGCTTTTTGATCACTCTTCCTCTTTCATGAAAGGTAGCATAGGTTTACAGCTGAGGAACTTTATCAGGACTTCCTGCCAGTAGAATCTGGGGGGTGAGACACCCTCCTTTCATACTGTCCTCTCTGTCTTTTTAAATTCATCTGGTAGTGACTTCTACATTGAACCACTAACTCAAGTATTTTCTGGGTCTCCTGTGAATTTTAATGGGGTTCATGTCATAAGACAAAAACCAGGCTCACAGATCTTTTGGGGATAATTCCTTCCCTACCTTGCTAAAATGGCTAAGGGACACCACACTTAACTTAGTAGAATCTTTATGGTTTGATTGGGAGGATCTGTGAGGCACATTGTTGCTCTCTAGAAAGGCCGCTTTTTGTGATGGAATAGCCTAACCTTTTAATTTTCTGAGGTTTAATGAAAAGGTTATAGAATCACATCCTCGACTTTTTCTCCAGAGCAATCTTTCCTGGCAGTAAATCTCTTTATGATAATTTTTAAAAAATAGTTCTCCCCTCAATTTGCCTTTCTCTTCTCACATTTTACTACAATCAGTAAAAATCAACAGGGCAGCACCTTCACCACTTTGCTTGAAAATCAGCTATATGAACAAATTCATTATTTACAGGTTCTGCTTCCCACATTTCTGTAGGAGACAATTTTGCTTATGCTGTCTTCCACTATATAACAAGGATCCCTCTTTCTCCAGCTTTCAATAAAATGCTCCCCCCCCTTCACTGTGAGCCTTCATTGACAGTGTCTTTAATGATGTTGGCCAGACACCTGCCAATGAGCTGTTCTAAGCTATTTAGGCATTTCCTATCATGCTTATCAAAATTTCTCTCATCTCAACCCACAGCCTGGTTCCAAAGCCACTCACGGATTTTTAGGTGTTCATTTTCTATACCATCTAACAAATTACAACCTTTGTGGCCTAAAACAACATGTATTTATTACCTCACAGTTTCTGTGGGTCAGGAGCTGGGGAATGTCTTGGCTGAGTTTTCAGCAAGGCCACAGTCAAGGTGTTAGCAAGGGTTATGATTTTCCTTTGAAGGCCTGACTGGGGAAGAATTCAATTCCACGTTCATGCAGGTGGATAGCACAATTTATCTTTTTATGGCTATAACGCTGAGGGAGGTAGCTTCTTGCTGGATATTGGCTGGAGACCTTTCTCGGCTCTTTGTCGTGCAGACCTCCTAACATGGCTACTTACTAGTTCCAAGTCCAAAAGAAAGAAAGACCCTAAAGCAAGTCTGCTAGCAAGACAAGCAGGTTATTATAAAATGTTGTGTAATCATGGAGCAACTCCCATCACCTTTGGCATATTCCGCTACTTGGAATCAAGGAAAAATTCTCACCCACTCTCAAAGGAGATTACAACAAAGGTATAAACAGAAGAAGGTGTTAGAGGCTGAACTGTGTTCCCTCCAAATTCATTTGTTGAAGTGTGGCTCCTCAGAATGTGACTGCATTTAAAGACAGGGTCTTTACAGATGAATGGATAAAGAAGATGTGGTACAATGGAATACTACTCAGCCATATAAAAGAACAAAATAATGCCATTTGCAGCAACATGGATGGAACTAGAAATTATCATACTAAGTGAAGTAAGTCAGAAAGAGAAAGACAAATACCACATGATATCACTTATATGTAGAATCTTAAATATGACACAAATGAACTTTTATGAAGCAGAAACAGACTCACAGACACAGAGAACAGACTTGTGGTTGCCAAGGGGGAGGGAGGTGGTGGAGGGATGGAGTTTGGGATCAGCAGATGCAAACAATTATATATAGAATGGATAAACAACAAGGTCCTACTGTATAGCACAGGGAACTATATTCAATATTCTATGATAAACCATAATGGAAAAGAATATGAAAAAAAGAATGTGTATATGTATAACTGAATCACTTTGCTGTAAAGCAGAAATTAACACAACATTGTAAATCAACTATATTTCAATGAAAAATTTTAAAAAAATAAAGATAAGGTCTTTAAAGAGGTAATTAAGTTAAAATGAGGTTATTAGGGTGGGCTGTAATCCAGCATGACTGGTGTCCTTATAAGAAAAGGAGATTAGAAGACCGACATGTACAGAGGAAAGACCAAGTGACAGTGCGAGGAGAAGATGGCCACCTACAAGTGAAGGAGAGAAGCCTCAGAAAAAAATCAACCCTACTGACAACTTGGTCTCAGACTTCTAACCCCCGGAAAATAAATTTCTATTGTTAAGCCACCCAGTCTGTGGTATTTTTTTTATGGCAAACTAATACAGTCGGGTCATTGGGGGTCACTTTAGGGTCTATTCTCCACAATTGGAGAAGTTATTGGAGTTTTCAGGACATGGTCCTAAGGAAAATGTGGTGTTCTTCTAAGACGCCTTTGAGTCCTTCCAGGAGGTAGGGGTAAGAGAGACAACCATATGAGGATCTAGGGCTCTCAGTTCTACCTCAGTGAGTGAATTTGACTTTAATCTGTTCTGAATATGAGAATTCTACCTAGTGAGAACTTTTCAAATTCAAAGACTCCCTATAGTCTTATTTGATGTGTCCTATCCTGGGAATATATTCTTCCTATAGAGATTTTACTGATTGTTAAAACAGCATTGGACTAGTATTTAAGAGAACTAAACGCTAATGTCCACTCTGATACAAGCCAGTGGGGGAACTTTGAACAAATCTCTTAAGCTCTCTACATCTTTTGTTTCTTCAACATAAAATTAGGAGTTTGGACAAAATTATTCTAGATTCCTTTCCATCTCTCAGTAACATAAATTACAGAAGTTTCTATATTTTGTTGTTAATCACTTTGTTTCCATCTCTCAGTAACATAAATTATAGAAGTTTGTATATTTTGTTGTTAATCACTTTGTTTCCATTTCTACACTTATGGGGAGAGATAAGGTAATTCTATATTATACAAAGTTTGTTTTGCTTGATCAATAATAACAAAGATTTCTGATAATTAAAAGCAAAACATATATTTGGACTGAAAAAGAACTTGACAATATTTCTCCTGCATTAGAAAGATGTATGGATTACATTTTGAATATTGACTGCAGTTTTTATTCTTAATTATATGTCTTTGAGAAAGGAAATGAAATTAGACATAATAGATTGGGTATTTTCATAAATTCTGTCAGTGCAAAAAAGCCTCTGCAGCCAATTTTAAGAGAAAATATTTTTGTATCTTAAACCACAAATAACAGCTTTTACCTTTGTGTTTTCAGAGATGAATTTATATAGCTGAGATGTCTCTTTGGTGTCTGTGTAAAACAAGTGACAAACTAGAAATAAACTTATACAATAAATAAACTTCTTTTGTTCAAATGCCAGGGAGTTCATGGGTATTTTTATTGCTTTGAGCTCTTTCATTCATTGACATGGGAGTTTGAATCAATGAATAATTCTTTGTCCTCACATCTGTAGTCTGAACTTGCTGCCATAGTTAAAAATTTATAATTTTGCTGTACACTGTCAAAACTCAGCCCCCAAACTAAGAACACATTCACCTTCATTCACCATAGCATTCAAAATATTCATTTCCTTTAGGCAGTCGTTCAAAATTTGAGGTCAGCATGAGTGAAACAACTTTTAATGTTCTTTTAATTCTCAGTTGTCACCTATTCTGGTTCTTCTGTCTTCAGTTCTCACAATGAAGGTCCCTGAACAGAACTCTAAGAATACTTAAAAGGCCAAGTTTCTAAAGCTACACCAGGTAAGGAAGAGGCGCTACATTCAAATGAGCTCTCTGATGTATAGGTGACAGGCAAGAACTAAATTAGCAGTATTTGCTGAATGATCCATACCCATAGGGGGCAGGATTCCACCTGGTTGGGCTCTTATATTGGAGTAAACTCAGGGACCAGGCTTCATGAAATGAAATGGGCTGTAAGGGAACAGCCAAAGTGACGGCAGATTTTGTGTTCAATGACCGTATGGTTTTCATTATCTTGTTCTCAACGAAGAATTCATCCAAAGAACAACCAAATGAAAGCAATGTGTAAACCATGTCAACCCATCCTTGGATGAACATGTCACATTTGTTCTATTATCTAGTGGTAATTGTGTAAAGGTGGGGAAAGGGGAGAGGAAGAAGTAGGAAAAATAAAAGGTAGTGCAAAAAGAAGGTATGGTAGGAGCAAGAGGAAAGAAATGTATCAGCCATTCAGCTGTTTCATTATGTAGCTTCCCACACTCACCAAAGATGTAATTCATCCTGCAGGTGCAAACATTGTTGGCTTTCTCATGGACTCTTGACGGATGGACCGGATGTATGTTTCCTTACCCCAGATGCTCTTTAAGAACACCGGCAATGAGATAGGGGATTGTATGCACCTGAATCAGCACATTCACTGAGTCTTATTTGTCTCCTTTCTTGTTTAAAGAACCAGTAGTGCTGTGCACAGAGCAAAAAAAAAACTAGGCAGAAGCTTTTTTCTTTTAATATAGAAAGATGGCCAATCTAAACACCTTTTTGAGTCACTTCTTTATAAGTGCCCTGAGATAAATGACATTACTGCTCTGATTACTCATCACCAACAGTCACTTTAGTGGATAATTATCAGAATACATGGCAATATCACTTCCAGTAATAAAATTCATCCTTATGTTTTCTACAAGGTTTTCAAAAATTTAAGATGGATTTTTTCCCTATAAATTGAGAAAAACATAAAGATTTTTCAGTCATTTGAATAGATAATCTATTAGAAATAGAAACATTCATTCTGTCTGAATCAGTGTTGCCACCCTCCTTTATTAGCTCCCACCAACTTCGAGGATTCCAAAATTCCAAACACAACTGACTCTTTTCAGGCTGAAGTTCCATTGACTCTTGGCAAAAAGCAGCTTCCTGGTTCAAAGAAAAAAGGCTTATAAAAAAGCTCACAAGGCTTCTTAGACATCAAATGGGTCTTACGAAACCACATTTTGATGAGCTAAGTGTAAATGAATCAGAAACACATGGATTAAATTTCCCTTGAAATACACATGGGTTTGAAAATCAAGGAAAAAGTGTTTAGCCAAATGTGTTTTGGGTTTCCTTGAACTGAAAACATTTGAAAAAAGTTGAGGCATTTGCTAAACCTTAATACACTGTTGTGTTTGCTAAACCCTCCTCCAAATCAATTAAATTTCCATAAGGCTTCCTTCATTCCCTTGTGGTTTGCCTTGTCACCTCTGTCTTGACACTTTATAGACCAAACTAAATTCCCATTGAAAAAAATAGACTGTTGTTCTAGATCTACTTAAATATGAAGTAACTATTAAAACACCCAGCAAATCAAAGACATTAAGGGGTGGAAAAGCACCCGTTAGGTCATGTGTTCTATCCTGAGGGTTGGAGATCATGTACTCACAGCTCTCTAGTGCTTTATCCAGTGTAGTTTTAAATGTCTCAAGTGACAGGACTTCCACTACCTCCCTTGGGAGAATATTGTGCATTCTAATAGATTTTTGCCATTAGGAACTGTGCCTAAGTGTATAGCAGAGGCACAGTGGGATGTCTGGTGGGAAAAATGGTATTATGGATAATTAACTCTTTCACTACTCCATATCAATCACCTGTAGCATGTTCAGCAATGTATTCTAGCATTTCAGGACTAAAGTATGTACTATGATATATGTGTACTTTACTAGTCTTCATTCAAAAAACAATATTTGGTTAATGGTATAAAATTAGGCCCATGGTAATGTAAGCTAAAGTTCCACAATTAATAGATCCATCACAATAAAACTATGAAATGTCATAAATATATTCTTTTGACTGACAATGTTATTTTAACATCCCTGGAAAATACGTAACTTGAAGTCTTAAGAACTTTTTTCTTTTTGATCAGAAAATGATGTCCAAATGGCACCAGCCAGAACCTAAACACATATACTATCTGTATATATATTTTATTATGTATATTCTCCCCAAAATGACTTCCTTCTGCTAATATCTTTTCTTTAGACCTCTTCACAGAAAATTGAACTTATTTTTCATTTCTGCTGCTCCTAAGAAAGGCAATGCATTTGTGAGGACATATCTATTTGTCTTTCTAGATAGAAAGGAAAGCCTAGGTTTCAATATAGCTAACATGTTTTCAGAGGTCTTATGGCAGAGTTTACATTAATTTGCTCTAGTTCTCATTCCACTTACAAATGAGTTATAAGTCACATAATGACTTACATGGCCTGTCATACTGCTACTATGCTGACCTTTTCAAAACTCTGCATTGTGAACAGCTGACAGCCATACCTCTTCCATGCCAGTTACTGCAACATATAAAACTTAACCAATGAAGTGGCGAGAAGAATCAGGTAAGGGGAATGGGAAACTGCATGATATTCTCGACTTCCCATTTTAATCTCTCAGATATGGGGTGGCTTTTCATGTTTCACACGGTCTTTTCTTTCCTTTTAAAATGAGCATTTTCCTCTCCCTTTACCCTGTCCCTCATATTATCTTGCCCCTTTGTATGCATTTCTGTGTCAGTCATACTAAGTGAGTCTCCTGTTAAGATATGGAGTTGAGACTTTTATGTCTACGTGGCTCTCTCTTTTTATTTTTATTTTTTTACTATCTGAGGATGTGGGCAGTAGGGAGTAGGGGTTGAGTTGAATAAATATTTTTCAAAACTCTATATCCACTTGATTATTATCATACTTTATCATTTTAAACTGTCTTTCTTCAAGATATTTTAAATAATATTTAAAGCTGAGGGCTTACTTTTTGATTACTGCATTTGGCACCTAGTAATACTTATCATTAGCAAATGAGCCGGGTCATTCTCCCCCCTCACTTACACCAGAATGTGAAGTGTCTCCACTCAGACTGTTTATATTACTGCTGCAGCTTTGGTCACCATGGTCTTTTCCTGCAACAAGTCTAGCTTTCCTTTTTAAATTTTTTTCTTTAATCTTTCCTTATAAGCCAATCCTGCGGCTCATTAATAAGTATGTTACGTTTCTCTGAACTTCTAATGGTTTTCCTTTCTCTCTTGCTTAAGGGAATTGCCGTTAATATTTAACAATTTTGAATTTCTGTTTTTAAAAGGGGATGTTAGAGTTTTTAGTGTTTAGGCTGATTTAAATTCAAAACAAGTTTTTCATGGGAAAGATTGAAAAACACATATACAATCACCATATGATAGCAATCAAGACCAAAAAGGGGGAGAACTGCTGTTTTCTTTTTTCTTTAAAAAGTATTTGATATTGAAATGATTACAAACAAAGAGTAAGAACAATATTCTGAGTCATGTTACTAAGCTCCGTATTCTAATCTGAATTTAAATTCCTGAGTAAAGGGGTAATTATGTTACTATCTAGAAATGCTTTAAATTATGTCTCATGTTCAAAAAGACTGAGAAATAAAAGGCTCAGTTCTTCATGTAGAGTTAACATTCTAGATTATGGTAAGCATATGATGCATGCTGCCATATTATGGCCACTAGTTTGTTTTTTTTCATTCTAGGCAAAAGTAAAACCAGATTCACTAATGCATCCAATGCAATACCTTCAGCTTACACAAAGGTAGTGAAGTCTAAAAATCTATCAGGAGGAGCTGATGGTGAGGCTGTGCTCAACTAAATTCAAATATACATATTTACTTTCTACTTGTTATATAATGGCTACCTTTACATAAAAGTCACTATGCAGTTCATCTTAATAAGAACGTCAGTTTAGTCACTGTCAGAGAGGGAATTCAAATTCAAGATTTGTTTCTTTAAAAGTGCTTTTACCATATCTTACAAATACATGTTATTTCAGAAAGAGATATTAATAAATCTTTGTAAGCCAACATTTTCTATGCTATGATCATTCCATAGACATTGGGAAAGAGAGAAAATATTTATAAAGCATTTAGTGATGAGTAATTCACAAGGAAATAATTATAAATACAAGTCAAACAAATTGGCAATTGTTTGCATTTCAAATTAGACATCACATGGAATGAAGTATTGCTCTGTTTTGCTTCATGAGCGTCTTAGGGAAAGCTATTCCTACCTACACTTGTGAGGCTCATTTGGAGGTCTAGCTGATAGAACATTAGTCGGGGTGTCTGGATTTCGTAAGTCTCTCCTAGCTCTATCAGACCTCGCTGTGTGGCCTGGTAGAATTTACTCTGAATTTTCAGTATTTGTTTCCTCATCAGTGCAGCTGGGAATAAAAATAATTTTTTACATGTTAAAGATATCAATGATCAAGCATGCTACCAATTTATTGGAACCAGACCATGTTTTTCACAATAAACATGTTTTCCCTGAAGTAACTGATATTCCTAATAGACTCAATTCCATCTAGACTTTTTAGATAATCATGCATGTCTACTTAAGAGATGAGGAAATTCACTCTAAGAGATGACAGGACTGACCCAGGGACATATGGGTATCAGAAAAACTACCTAATGCCTTGTTTACAGAAATATTCAACAAATACTACTTAATATGATCCTATGATGTTCAAGCAGATTAGCCACCAACAGACTTTCATTGTTTACTAACTCCTTAAATGCTGTCAGTATATGTGCTTGTCCTTATCCTATATGTAGCATCAAAAAGCAGAAAAGTAAAGATATTAAATCTCCTCTCAGTACACATGCTTAAAAACCACAAAATAAGCAGACTTAATTGTATCCTCTGCTAATGGAATGATGAACAGTGAGTGGCTGTGGAGGGAGCTAGGTTAGCATATGCGAACAAAATCATGCCAGCCCTAAATTAATTTGAAATTTGGTGTTTTCTCGTGCACAAGCAATCCAGTATTAAAATGTAAGTTGTATAAAAATACATACATGACTAATGGAATTTGTGATCATGCTTTACTTTGATCCATGCATAATTCAGTTGATCCATGCACAGACAGTAATAGCATTGACTCTTTTGTAGTGGGGGAATCATATACCCAGGTTTGCTTGGAGGGTCCAAAGACACATTTGTTGTCCCTGCTTCCTGTTAGCATTGTCCTAGATTTTTAAATTTGCAAGCAATGCATTATTATTCATAGTTACATTCAAACACATGGAGATGGTTTGTTAGAACACCACCTTTCAGTTATTCAGCCACTGAATATATATAATAACTATTATATATCATATATGTATATATTTCCTTAAATGTCTGTGGCTTTTTTTGCCTTTTGCAATAAATAAAAATTATTTTTAAAAATATTCTTAATGAAAAGTTAATTATTGACTTTATATATGCCAAGAATGAGGGTGAAATTTTAACTTGCACAAAATGCTTGTTGATAGTTATTATTCACTACAGGGATTGGAATTATATCAATAAACACATGTAAAAATAAGATGCAACTCTTTTGGCAAAGCATCAGCATCTACTTCAAAAGTTAGTAGTTTATAGATGTCTTGCCAAAGATTATATTTTAACAAATGTAGTTAAAGAAGGTAGGTTTATATATTAGTCTTAAAACTAGGCTTTTCATTTAGATCAAATAAATGTTCATCATTAATTTTGCTCATGCTTAAGTCCAAAGTTCCTTGTGCACATAAAAAAAAGTAAAGTGAGGAACTTCCCTGGTGGTCCAGTGCATAGGACTCCATGCTCCCAATGCAGGGGGCCTGGGTTCAATCCCTGGTCAGGGAACTAGATCCCACATGCATGTCACAGTTAAGAGTTTGCATGCACAACTAGGAAGTCTGCATGCTGCAACTAAAGATCCCACATGCCTCAACTAAGACCCGGCACAGCCAAAATTAATCAATCAATCAATAAATATTTTTTTAAAAGTAAAATGATAGCTGTTTATGTACTGGCTCTATTAGCAGAACTTTGCAAAAGGTTAAATTGTGTTAATTTTATATCCTTGTTATCAGATGTTTCAAATCAACATACTAATTCCAACAGTGGTTCAGTATTTTGATCCCATTTATAAAATCAAAGTAAAGATTAGGGTAATTCATTTTGCTGAAAAGAAAAATTTGACAAATTGTAAATTTAGTTTAAAAAGTTTTAAAATTATTTGGTTTTATAATGATAACATAAGTATAAATATTGGTGTAAAAAAGTCATGTTAAAAATATTCTTGCTAAATTAGGAAGCTTATGGAACAGAAATATTCTTAGAATTGGCTGTGGTGAACACATACTTGATCCTTTTGTTTACAAACTGTGAAAAACTTCAATTAAAATAGAAGTAAGTATGGTCAGGATTTACAGGTGTTTTGTTTTGTTTTTAATTTCTGCAAAGTAGGACTGGCTAAAATATAGAAATTTTGTGATGAAGTTAATGATGAATAATTTTAAAAGTAATATGGTAGTACAAGCTTTCTCTTTTCATTGTCAATAAACAGATTTTAGAAATGTTTTATCCTTTGAAGAACTGCTTTATAAGTAAATCTAAGTATTCTAAAAAGATATTAAAACTCTTTTATATTTTTGTATCACTGTGTTAAAAAATCAGAACAGATATAGAAAAAACAATTCTAAAATTTGTATGGAACCACAAAAGACCCCTAATAGCTAAAGCAATCTTAAGAAAGGAGAACAAAGGTGAAGGTGTCACAATTTCTGATTTAAAACTATATTATAAAGTTTCAGTAATCAAAACACTCTGGTACTGGCATAAAAACATACATATAGATCAATGTAACAGAATAGAGAAACCTAAAATAAACCCACAATATACTGTCAATTAATTTAATGTAAAGAAGCCAAGAATATAAAATGTGAAAAAAATATACAGTGTGGAAAGTATAGTCTCTTCAATAAATGATGTTGGGAAAACTGGACAGCCACATGAAAGAAGAATGAAACTGGATCCCATTTTATGCCTTAAGAAAAAATAAACTCAAAATGAATAAAAAACTTGAACAGAAGACTTTAAACAGTAAAACTACTAGAGGAAAATGTCAAGTAAGCTGCTTGACATTGGTCTTGGCAATGAATTTTTGGATTTGTTACCAAAGTAAAGGCAATAAAAGCAAAAATAAACAAGTGGGACCATATCAAACTAAATAGTTCTGCACAGCAAAGGTAACCATTAACAAAATGTAAAGGCTACTTACCCCATGGGATAAAACATTTACAAATCATATTCATGATAAGAGGTTAATACACAAAATATATAAAGAACTCACACACTCAATAGCAATAAAACAAACAATCCCATTAAAAATGAGCAGAAGATCTAAATAAATATTTTCCCAAAGAAAACATAAAATGCTCAACAAGTACATGAAAAGGTGATCATCACTAATGATCTCAGGAATGCAGATCAAAACCACAAGGAGATATTACCTCACACCTGTTAAAATGGTTATCATGGAAGACAAGAGATAAGTTTTGGGAAAGTGAAGGAAAGAGAACATTTGTGCCCTGTTGGTGGAAATGTAAATTGGTGCAGCTACCTTGAAAAACAATAGGGAGCTTTCTGCAAACAGAAAGAAATTAAAATTTATCCTTGTAATAACAATGGAAAAATTGAGAAATTTAAATGGTGAATACTCAAACAGCATGCACTATTTAATTTTTAAATCTGAAGATTGTGCTGCAAAATATCTTAACTTGTGGGGAAAAAAATTTGGAGTTCCTAGTTTTAACTGAAAAAATGTATGCTGTATACTAAAATGGAAAAGAAAATTAGAAAGCCTACAGTTTTACAGGATTTAAATATGGCAAAACATTCAAAAGAGTCAGGAATAGCTAATTTATTTGAAACGTATAGTCTTATAAAAAGAGTTGTTAGATATAGGTGAAAGGTAATGTGAATGAAACAAAAAGACAGTACCTGTAAAAATAGACAGTACTATGTACATATTTTTATATTAAAAAATTAGAATTGAGTATATTTTCTTTGTAGAAATTTAGAATTTACTATGAGTTATCAGATACTTCAGTATATGTTAACACATCATTTTCTCATTTAAATTTATTATGGTCCATGGAGAAGAGTAAATTGAAGGCATTAACAATTTCAAATTGATTAACCTGAAAAAAAAGAAACTTGGAAGAATATTACAGGTAATTTTATGAAGAAGTTAAAAATTGAAAGCCTTTGTGATGATATTCACAGAACTCTGAAATTTATTTAAAATCACTGAATTATACACTTAAAATAAATGGATTCTTACGGCATGTAACTACCTCAATAAAGCTGTTAAAAATGTTTCTAAAAAACCACATTGAAAAACAAAGTATGTCCTAGGGAACAAAAACCAGTAACACAATAATGAAAACAAACTAAGAAAACTGATTGTGTACATGAAAATGTACCAAAAATATTTTTTCTACTTATGTTCCTTCATAATATCCAATAAATAAGTACTTTTGTTTTAATTTATATAAATTATTTCACCTTTAAGAAAAATGTTTATTTTTGAAAATTATTTTTGGTTTACAATAAAACTGTTTATTTTGACCAATAAATAAACATTTCAAAACAATCTATAAACTTTAATGCTTTTAGCACCCTCTTTCACTCTAAAAATGTCCTTTTGGGGATAATACAGTACACACTCACACTCCTTCTGTGACACCACATGCTGAGTGCTATGATTTTCACAAATTGTAATTCTTTTAACCCTCATCACAACTTTATGAAGCAGGTTCTGAGGGGACAATTGGGCCTAGAGAAGTGAAGTCACTGTCCCAGGTTGCACAGGTAACAACTAGTGGCACCAGAACCCATGCCCAGGCAGTTTGGCCCTAAAGCTGTGACTTGTAATGGTAACCACTGAACAAACATTCTTTTGAGTTCTTTGCTCCAGAGGCTATGCCTGTGACCTATATTTCTGTACTCAGATCACCAGGCCCTGCCTTTCTCTTCTGGTGGATAGTTTTGCTCTCAGGGATTTGTTTTCAAATTATTTCTGCATTGCTGTTTTGGTTTACTGTGCCCCAGAAATCCTCATAATTACAGCCACATTACTCTTCTGTCCCTGCTCCTTGCCTCCACATAAACATTTGGAGAAAATTAAGAGCTAGTGAAATGAAGTAAGTGCTTGTAGGAATAGCAACCTGCACTATTTGAGTTGCTATTTCAGTTGCTATGTGTAATATACATGTAATATACATGTAATAACATAGCATATGCAGTCCTGACTTAGACATCTCTACTTTAAAATTACATCTCTTATCATAACTTCATTACTCCAAATCTGTCATAATGATGTGAAATATCATAAAGGTAAGATGATATCTAAACAGGAAGCACTTTTTAAAAAACATCTTTATTGGACTATAATTGCTTTACAATCTTGTGTTAGTTTCTGCTGTATAACAAAGTGAATCAACTATATTTATACATATATCCCCATATCTCCTCCCTCTTGTGTCTCCTTCCCACCCTCCCTATCCCACTCCTTTAGGTGGTCACTAAGCACCAAGCTGATCTCCTTTAAACAGGAAGCACTTTTAAACATGCATGCAGTTCTTCTTGATCAGGAGAACATTACTTTGCCTTCCTATACTAAGTAGACAGGAAAACAGAGTAGGATTTATCCCCTAGTTCGGGCTAAGGATAGAGGGTAGGCAGCACTATGAATTTCAGCATCCATCTTTACCCCATTCTAAGTTCATCAGCATAAATCTCCCCTCTGCCCTCCCTATCCAATATAGTCCCAAAGGTAATCTTGGCCAGATGTATGCACCATCCTTTCTCAAAAAGGCAAATGGCTGTATTTTGTACTGTATTGTTTTTCTCCTGATAGAAATGTCCAGTCATCTTCCTCCCATAACTCTTCCTCGTATTCAAATTCTACTCCTCTTCAAAGATCTGGTTACAGGCCTACCTCCTCAATGGAATGATTTCAATACTCATAATTTAATTCTCTTGTTTACTAATAATACTTATTGATTATATTATACAATATAGCATTGAATTTATATGCATGTACTATACATACATAGATACATACATCTATATATGCTGTTTTTAATTCCATGTTTTTATTCTTTTCTCCCCAGTAAATTGTAAATTTTCTGGAAAGGCATTGTGTCTTAGATTTGCCTACCTTTCTAATTATGCCCATTATTTGGTCGATAGACAATTGTATTCATTAGACTAAAGGTTTTGTTTCGTTTGATTGGTTTTTAAGGCATTCAATTATAACAAAAATGGCATTACGATATCCTTTATCCCTAGCTACTTGCCATGTAGAACGTAGAATAGTTTCTTCTTAAATTCCAAAGCACATTATAAGTTCATGAGTATTAAATTCCACCTGGCTTAACATCTATCCTTATCTCCTGCAATGACACTGGAACTTAGCTGTTAACACTTCTGTTCCTTGAAGACATAGCAGTCATTGTCCAATGCATTGATTTGATAGGCAACAACGCAGATCAGATTTCTCCATGGAATGTCAAAACATCAGATATGCTGCAACATCTATTCCATATCCAACCTGATTAATACAGTCATTCAGTGATTCTTAAATTTCCTTTAAGTTGGAATCACATTTGTTGCCATTTTGAATGGTTGAGTGAATGCATACCACCATCAGTAGAGAGGAAAGCACATGAAACAACAGCACAATGACTAGTGCATGAGAAGTACTAAGAAGCAGAACTGTAGGATGCATTTCCTTCTTTTTTCTTTCTCCTCTCTTCTTCCTTCCGCAAAATCAAGTTAGGAAAAACTCATCAATATATAATACCATCTTTCTTCTTTCTGTCTATTGACAAATGACTTGAAAAAAGATAGTATATAAATTCTGTTCTAAGAGTGGGACTCAGGACATAAAAACAGTAGCCATGTATTTGTGTACTGCTTTGAATGAAATCAGGATACAACAGATTAAACTGTCTTAAGAATCATTGCCACTCAGCAGTTTTATTTTATTAAATAATAAAATTTAATCATCAAATACCTGCATAAGACATGCATAGAAAAGGAAATAAAATTCTCACTTTTTTCACTCAAGACCTAATTCCCAGGGGTGAAACTTGCATATTATGAAGATGTGGCCTTTTGAAGGTCTCTGTGAACCTTTTTTAAAGACTTATCTTTTTAGATCTATTAACCATTTTTTTTTTTTTTTTTGTGGTATGCGGGCCTCTCACTGTTGTGGCCTCTCCCGTTGCAGAGCACAGGCTCCGGACGCACAGGCTCAGTGGCCATGGCTCACGGGCCCAGCCCCTCCACAGCATGTGGGATCCTCCCGGACCGGGGCATGAACCTGTGTCCCCTGTATCGGCAGGCGGATTCTCAACCACTGCGCCACCAGGGAAGCCCCTATTAACCATTTTTAACATAAAAAATTAGGTTTAAAGACACACAATTTTGTTAAAAATCAAAAAGATAAAATTTTTATCTTATTTCATGTTATTTTATTCTAACAATGTTTTCAAATTTCCCTTTTATAGCTTGTTATATAAATACATATACATATATATCATATTGAATAATTTATATATGTTCATATCTTTACCACACTCATTTTACATAAGTGAAAACATGACCTAATAAAATGATACTTCGTTACTTAAGTGATGCAAATATTTGAATTATCTTATTTGAATTAGGTTTCTGCTGTTTTGCTTTCACCAGTAAGGGTTTTGTTTTATGTTACACTCATTGCACCATAGGAATTTCTTTAAGAAATGAAAGATGAAAGAACAGGAGAGAAGGATTTCCTTCTTGAAGTAAGTTTGTATGGTGATTCTACTACTGCTGTTTGCAGTAATAAGTCAAATATGATATTTTACTGGGAAGACCAATTCTATTTTGAATATAAAAACTGTGGTATGGGGGTTTGGTTCCTTTGCATTTTATTAATTGGGCATTGTTATTAAGGCAAGTAATAGCTTTATTTGAATCTTCATTCTTTGAGGAAAAACATACATCAATGATGTCTTTATGGATGGCTTTATGATAATCTTTGCAGTGATTCTTGTATAGCCATTCTTTGCATTTTATTTCTAATACAAACACCACTTGGGCTCTTTCAGGAATGACTACTGGAGAAATGAGAATAATGTCACAGCCTTCTCTGGACAGTGTATACAGTCTCCATAAGAGGTGTAGTTCAACTTGGTCCACAAGAGGTAAGTAACGTGCAGCTATATGCAAAGGTGGTGGAAGAACTTACTTAGAGTTATACTGTGTGACACAGAAGATTTACGTATTTGGATAATAATTAGAGTCATGAGTAGAAAGGTGGTTTGGGATCAGTTTAAAGAAGAAATCCATCACCAAAATGATTAATTAATTAATCAGCAACTTTTTAATGGAAAAGTAAAAGTAGTAACTATAATGCTAAGCAGATTCATTGCACAAGTATAGAATGGAAATGAAGACCAGAAAAAAAGGGGTGTGAGAGTCTCCATAATACTGTACTCCTGAGGGATCCTGTAGTACCATCACAAGTGAGTGACATGTTAGTTGGTTTCTATTAGGATAGATCCAGGAACACTGCTCACCAGTATAAGACTTGTTGCCAAGATTGAAAGTTAGCAAAAGGCAGAAAGAGAACCTGAGGTTTACATGAAATGAAGAAAAGGAGACAGGAGTCAATACTCATAGTGATGAAAGTACTACAGTGTTCATTGCTCTGGTATGACCCCTCATGTTCAAAGCTTCTTTCATTGACATAGCGTGAAAGGTAACTGGACAGCTTTGCAGAGGCGAGGTCACCTATCCCAAGGGTCTCTCAATACCAATCTTTGGACCCTGTTAGCCTAACTTCAAAATAGTTGTTCTGGGGCCTTCCCTGGTGGCGCAGTGGTTGAGAATCCGCCTGCCGATGCAGGGGACACGGGTTCGTGCCCCGGCCCAGGAAGATCCCACATGCCATGGAGCGGCTGGGCCCATGAGCCATGGCTGCTGAGCCTGCGTGTCTGGAGCCTGTGCTCTGCAATGGGAGAGGCCACAACAGTGAGAGGCCCGCATACCAAAAAAAAAAAAAAAAAAAAAAAGCTGTTCTGGGGGGCAGGGTGGGAAAGACTAATTAATAATCCAGATTTCTGGTACCTGATCCCAGAGATTCTGGCTCTGTAGGAATATCTGGGATGGGGCATAGTAATCTGTTGTACTTCCGCTGTGTTTGTGTCTCTTGCTGTTGTTCTAAGGTATGCCTTAACTGAGAAGAGGTTACCAGGTAATGCCTTCCTAATATCAATAGTTGTTCTTAAACTTTAGAGGGTATTATAATCACCTGTAGTAACTTAGTAACCCATAGGTTACCTGAGCATTTACATTTTTAACAAGGTCCCAGGTAATACTGGTATTTCTGATTCAAGGACGAAAAAATTGAAAAACACTTGGTAGAGTGGTTACGTATTCAAGTGTCTGCAAAGTCTAAATAAAAAATACGCTTGCAAGAATCAAAATAAGTAATAATAAATGAAGAGTCTATATGAATTAGAGAGAGCATGCTCAACCTAAATATATTTATAATACAGTTTATTTTAAAATACTTTACTGGCCAGTTGAAAATTCTCTGAAGGAAAATCTGCCCTATGCTCTTAAATGTGTGATTTTTAGCTCTGTGAACTCAGATTAAGCATGGATTTCTAAGAATGGTGGAAATGTTATTCATTCATTCAGTCACTTATTCATTCATTCCCTTATTCATTCATTCCCTCATTTGGTCATTTATTCAACAAATATTTATTGAGAAACTGCTTTTGGCCAGGTAGTATTTTCAGCAGATGGGATATATCAGTAAACAAAATAGGAAAAAAAAAACTGGCCCTCATGTAGAATTTTGAATAGAACCAATGCACTTCAACATATTTAATTTAAAATTAAAATACAAATAATCTTAAGGTCTGCTTTAATTATTAGTTAAAACTCTCAAGAATGCAATCACTGAATAGCATTCCAAACATAAATGTCTGTTTCATAATTTTTTTAACAGCTTTATTGGAGTATAATTGCTTTACGATGGTGTGTTAGTTTCTGCTTTATAACAAAGTGAATCAACTATACATATACATATATACCCATATCTCCTCCCTCTTGTATCTCCCTGCCACCCTCCCTATCCCACCCCTCTAGGTGGTCACAAAGCATCGAACTGATCTCCTGGTGCTATGTGGCTGCTTCCCACTAGCTATCTATTTTACATTTGGTAGTATATATATATATATATAAGTCCATACCACTCTCTCACTTCATCCCAGCTTAGGCTTCCCCCTCCCCTTGTCCTCAAGTCCATTCTCTATGTCTGAGTCTTTATTCCCATACTGCCCCTAGGTTCTTCAGAAACATTTTTTTTTTTTTTTAGATTCCGTACATACATGTTAGTATATGGTATTTGTTTCTCTCTTTCTGCATTACTTCACTCTGTATGACAGACTTTAGGTCCATCCACCTCATTACAAATAACTCAATTTCATTTCTTTTTACAGCTGAGTAATATTCCATTCTATATATGTACCACATCTTCTTTATCTATTAATCTGTCGATGGACACTTAGGTTGCTTCCATGTCCTGCCTATTGTAAATAGAGCTGCAATAAACATTGTGCTACATGACTCTTTCTGAATTATAGTTTGCTCAGGGTATATGCCCAATAGTGGGATTGCTGGGTCATATGGTAGTTCTAGTTTTAGTATTTTAATAAACCTCCATACTGTTCTCCATAGTCGCTGTATCAATTTACATTCTCACCAACAGTGCAAGAGGGTTCCTTTTTCTCCACACCCTCACCAGCATTTATTGTTTGTACATTTTTTGATGATGGCCATTCTGACTGGAGTGAGGTGATACCTCAATGTAGTTTTGATTCGCTTTTTTCTAATGATTAGCAATGTTGAGCATTCTTTCATGTGTTTGTTGGCAATCTGTTTATCTTCTTTGGAGAAATGTCTATTTAGGTCTTCTGCCCATTTTTGGATAGGGTTGTTTATTTTTTTGATATTGAGGTACATGAGCTGCTTATAAATTTTGGAGATTAATCCTTTGTCGGTTGCTTCATTTGCAAATATTTTCTCCCATCCTGAGGGTTGTCTTTTCATCTTGTTTATAGTGTCCTTTGCTGTGCAAAAGCTTTTAAGTTTCATTAGGTCCCATGTGTTTATTTTTGTTTTTATTTCCATTACTCTAGGAGGTGGGTCAAAAAGGATCTTGCTGTTATTTATGTCATAGAGTGTTCTGCTTATCTTTTCCTCAAGAGTTTTATTGTGCCTGGCCTAACATTTAGGTCTTTAATCCATTTTGAGTTTATTTTTGTGTATGGTGTTAGGGAGAGTTCTAATTTCATTCTTTTACAAGTAGCTGTCCAGTTTTCCCTGAACCACTTATTGAAGAGGCTGTCTTTTCTCCATTGCATATTGTTGCCTCCTTTATCAAAAATAAGGTGACCATATGTGCATGGGTTTATCTCTGAGCTTTCTCTCCTGTTCCATTGATCTATATTTCTGTTTCTGTGCCAGTACCATACTGTCTTCATTAATGTAGCTTTGTAGTATAGTCTGAGAAAGGGAGCCCGATTCCTCCAGCTCCATTTTTCTTTCTCAAGGTTGTTTTGACTATTAGGGGTCTTCTGTGTTTCCATACAAATTGTGAAAATTTTTGTTCTAGTTCTGTGAAAAATGCCATTGGTAATTCGATAGGGATTGCATTGAATTTGTAGATTGCTTTGGGTAGTAGAGTCATTTTCACAATGTTGATTCTTCCAAACCAAGAACATGGTATATCTCTCCATCTGTTTGTATCACCTTTAATTTCTTTTATCACTGTCATAGTTTTCTGCATACAGGTCTTTTTTCTCCTTAGGTAGGTTTATTCCTAGGTATTTGATTCTTTTTGTTGCAGTGGTAAATGGGAGTGTTTCCTTAATTTCTATCAGATTTTTCATCATTAGTGTATAGGAATGCAAGAGATTTCTGTGCATTGATTTTGTATCCTGCTACTTTACCAAATTCATTGATTAGCTCTAGTAGTTTTCTGGTAGCATCTTTAGGATTCTCTATGAATAGTATGTCATCTGCAAATAGTGACAGCTGGATTTCTTTTCCGATTTGGATTAGTTTTATTTCTTTTTCTTCTCTGACTGTTGTGGCTGAAACTTCCAAGACTATTTTGAATAACAGTGGTGAGAGTGGACAAACTTCTCTTGTTCCTGATCTTAGAGGAAATGGTTTCAGTTTCTCACCAATGGGAACGATGTTGGCTGTGGGTTAGTCATATATGGCCTTTATCATGTTGAGATAAGTTCCCTTTATGCCTACTTTCTGGAGAGTTTTTATCGTAAATGGGTGTTGAATTTTGTCTAAAGCTTTTTCTGTATCTATTGAGATGATCATATGGGTTTTACCCATCCATTTGTTAATATGGTGTATCACATTGATTGATTTGCATATATTGAAGAATCCTTGCATTCCTGGGATAAACCCCACTTGATCATGGTGCATGGTCATTTTAATGTGCTGTTGAATTCTGTGTGCTAGTATTTTGTTGAGGATTTTTGCATTTGTTCTTAAGTGATATTGGCGTGTAGTTCTCTTTCTTCATAACATCTTTGTCTGGTTTTGGTATCAGGGTGATGGTGGCCTCATAGAATGAGTTTGGGAGGGTTCCTCCCTCTGCTATCTTTTGGCAGAGGTTGAGAAGAATAGGTGTTAGCTCTTCTCTAAATGTTTCATAGAATTCATCTGTCAATCCATGTAGTCTGGGGCTTTTGTTTGTTGGAAGATTTTTAATAATAGTCTCAATTTCAGTGCTTGTGATTGGGTTATTTATATTTTCTATTTCTTCCTGGTTCAGTCTCAGAAGGTTGTGATTTTTGAAGAATTTGTCCATTTCTTCCAGGTTGTCCATTTTATCGGCATATGGTTGCTTTGTAGTAATCTCATGATCCTTTGTATTTCTGCCGTGTCAGTTGTTACTTCTCCCTTTTCATTTCTAATTCTATTGATTTGAGTCTTCTCTCTTTTTTCTTGATAAGTCTGGCTAATGGTTTATCAATTTTGTTTATCTCCTCAAAGAAACAGCCTTTAGTTTTATTGATCTTTGCTATTGTTTCTTTCATTTCTTTTTCATTTATTTCAGATCTGATCTTTATGATTTCTTTCCTTCTGCTAACTCTGGGGTTTTTTTTGTACTTCTTTCTCTAATTGCTTTAGGTGTAAGGGTAGGTTGTTTATTTGAGATGTTTCTTGTTGCTTGAGGTAGGAAGTTATTGCTATAAACTTCCCTCTTAGAACTGGTTTTGCTGCATACCAAAGGGTTTCGGTCATCATGTTTTCATTGTCATTTGTTTCTAGGTAGTTTTTGATATCCCCTTTGATTTCTTCAGTGATGTATTGGTTATTTAGTTGTGTATTGTTTAGCCTCCATGTGTTTGAATTTTTTACAGATATTTTCCTGTAAGTGATATGTAGTCTTATAGCATTGTGGTCAGAAAAGATACTTGATATGATTTCAATTTTCTTAAATTTACCAATGCTTGATTTGTAACCCAAGATATGGTCGATCCTGGAGAATGTCCATGAGCACTTGAGAAGAAAGTATATTCTGTTGTTTTTGGATGGAGTGTCCTATAAATATCAATTAAGTCCATCTTGTTTAATGTGTCATTTAATGCTTCTGTTTCCTTATTTACTTTCATTCTGGATGATCTGTCCCTCGGTGAAGGTGGGGTGTGAAAGTTCCCTACTATTATTGTGTTACCTTCAATTTCCCCTTTTATTGCTGTTAATATTTGTCTTATGTATTGATGTGCTCCTATGTTGGGTGCATACATATTTACAATTGTTATATCTTCTTCTTGGATTGATCCCTCAATCATTATGTAGTGTCCTTATTTGTCTCTTGTAATAGTCTTTGTTTTAAAGTCTATTTTGTCTGACATGAGAATTGCTAATCCAGCTTTCTTTTGATTTCCATTTACATGGAAAACCTTTTTCCATCCCCACACTTTAAGTCTGTATGTGTCCCTGGGTCTGAAGTGAGTCTCTTGTAGACAGCATCTGTACAGGTGTTGTTTTTGTATCCATTCAGCCAGTCTATGTCTTTTGGTTGGAGCATTTAATGCATTTACATTTAAGGTAATTATTGATATGTATGTTCCTATTACCATTTTCTTAATGGTTTGGGGTTGTTATTGTAGGTCTATTGCTTCTCTTGTGTTTCCTACCAAGAGAAGTTTCTTTAGCATTAGTTGTCAAGCTGGTTTGGTGGTGCTGAATTCTCTTAGCTTTTCCTTGTGTGTAAAAGTTTTAATTTCTCCATCGAATCTGAATGAGATCCTTGCTAGGTAGAGTAACCTTGGTTGTAGGTTTTTCCCTTTCATCACTTTAAATATGTCCTGCCACTACCTTCTGGCTTGCAGAGTTTCCTCTGAAAGATCAGCTGTTAACCTTATGGGGTTCCCTTGCATGTCATTTGTTGTTTTTCCTTTGCTGCTTTTAATATTTTTTCTTTGTATTTAATTATTGATAGTTTGATTAATATGTGTCTTGGCATGTTTCTCCTTGGATTTATCCTGTATGGGACTCTCTGCTTTTCCTGGACTAGATTGACTCTTTCCTTTCCCATGTAAGGGATGTTTTCAACTATAATCTCTTCAAGTATTTTCTCAGACCCTTTCTTTTCTCTTCTTCTTCTGGGACCCCTATAATTTGAGTGTTGGTGCGGTTAATGTTGTCCCAGTGGTCTCTGAGAGTGTCCTCAATTTTTTTCATTCTTTTTTCTTTATTCTGCTGTGTGGTAGTTCTTTCCACTATTTTATCTTCCAGGTGACTTATCCATTCTTCTGCCTCAGTTATCCTGCTATTGATTCTTTCTAGAGAATTTTTTTTTTTTTTTGCGGTATGCGGGCCTCTCACTGTTGTGGCCTCTCCCGTTGCGGAGCACAGGCTCCGGACGCGCAGGCCTGGCGGCCATGGCTCACGGGCTTAGTCGCTCCGCGGCATGTGGGATCTTCCCGGACCAGGGCACGAACCCGTGTCTCCTGCATCGGCAGGCGGATTCTCAACCACTGCGCCACCAGGGAAGCCCTTTCTAGAGAATTTTTAACTTCATTGATAGTGCTGTTCATTATTGTTTGTTTGCTCTTTAGTTCTTCTAGGTTCTTGTTAAACGTTTCTTGTATTTTCTCCATTCTATTTCCAAGATTTTGGATCATATTTTCTCTCATTATTCTGAATTCTTTTTCAGGTAGACTGCCTATTTCTTCTTCATTTGTTTGGCCTGGTGGGTTTTTACCTTGCTCCTTCATCTGCTGTGTATTACTCTGTCTTCTCATTTTTGTTAACTTACTATGTTTGGGGTCTCCTTTTCGCAGGCTGCAGGTTCATAGTTCCCGTTGGTTTTGGTGTCTTCCCCCAGTGGCTAAGGTTTGTTCAGTGGGTTGTGTAGGCTTCCTAGTGGAGGGGACTAGTGCCTGTGTTCTGATGGATGAGGCTGGATCTTGTCTTTCTGGTTGGCAGGACCACATCTGGTGGTGTGTTTTGGAGTGTCTGTGGCCTTATTAAATTTTAGGCAGCCTTTCTGCTAATGGGTGGTGTTGTGTTCCTGTCTTGCTAGTTGTTTGGCATAGGGTGTCTAGTACTGAAGCTTGCTGGTCCTTGAGTGGAGCTGGCTGTTAGCATTCAGATGGAGGTCTCTGGGAGAGCTTTTGCTGTTTGATATTATGTGGAGCCAGGAGGTCTCTAGTGGACCAGTGTCCTAAACTCGGCTCTCTCACCTCAGAGGCACAGGCCTGACCCCCAGCTAGAGCACCAAGACCCTGCAGCCACATGGGTCAAAATAAAAGGGAGAAAAAAAGAAAGAACGAAAGAAAATATAAAGTATTTTAAAATAAAGTTATTAAAATAAAACATAATTATTAAAAATAAAAAAAGAAAGTAATAAAAAAGAGAGAAAAAGAGAGCAACTAAACAACAACAAAAAAAACAAATCCACCAATGATAACAAGTGCTAAAAACTATACTAAAAAAAAAAAAAAAAAAAAAAAACCTTAAAAAAGGGACAGAGAGAACCCTAGGAAAAATGGTAAAAGCAAAGCTTTACAGACAAAATCACACAAAGACACAAACAGATACACAGCCACAAAAAGAGAAAATGGAAAAAAAAATATATATATATCATTGTTACCAAAGTTCACTGCCTGAATTTTGGGAAAATTTGTTGTCTATTCAGGTATTCCACAGATGCAGCATACATCAAGTTGATTGTGGAGATTTAATCTGCTGCTCCTGAGCCTGTTGGGAGAGGTTTCCCTTTCTCTTCTTTGTTCCCACAGCTCCTGGGGTTTAGCTTTGGATTTGGCCCTGCCTCTGCATGTAGGTCGCCTGAGGGCATCTCTTCTTCTCTCAGACAGGATAGGGTTAAAGGAGCAGCTGATTAGGGGGCTCTGCCTCACTCAGGACAGGGGGAGGGAGGTGTACAGAAGGCAGGATGAGCTTGTGGTGGCAGAGGCCAGCGTGACATTGCACCAGCCTGAGGCGTGCCATGTGTTCTCCTGGGGAAGTTGTCCCTGGACCACAGGACCCTGGCAGTAGCAGCCTGCACAGGCTCCCATGAGGGGAGGTGTGGATAGTGACCTGTGCTGGCACACAGGCTTCTTGGTAGCAGCAGCAGAATTAGCATTTCATGCCCGTCTCTGGTGTCCGCACTCGTAGCCGTGGCTAACACCCGTCTCTGGAGCTCGTTTAGGTGGTGCTCTGAATCCCCTCTCCTCGTGCACCCCGAAACAATGATCTCTTGCCTCTTAGACTGGTCCAGATATTTTTCTGGACTCCCTCCTGGCTAACTGTGGCACACTAGTCCCCTTCAGGCTGTGTTCATGCAGCCAACCCCAATCCTCTCTCTGGGATCTGACCTCCGAAGCCTGAGCCTCTGCTCCCAGCCTCCACCTGCCCCAACAGGTGACCAGACAAGCCTCTCGGGCTGGTGAGTGGTGGTTGGCACCAATCTTCTGTGCGGGTATCTCTCCACCTTGCCCTCTGCACCCCTGTTTTTATGCTGTCCTCCGTGGCTCCGAAGCTTCACCCCCACCACCCTGTCTCTGCCAGTGAAGGGGCTTCCTAGTGTGTGGAAACGTTTCTTCCTTCACAGCTCCCTCCCAGTGGTGCAGGTCCTGTCCCTATTCTTTTGTCTCTGTTTTTGCTTTTTTCTTTTGCCCTACCCAGGTACAAGGGGAGTTTCTTGCATTTGGGGAAGTCTGAGGTCTTCTGCCAGCGTTCAGTGGCTATTCTGTAGGAGTTGTTCCACATACAGATGTATTTCTTATGTATTTGTGGGGAGGAAGGTGATCTCCACTTCTTACTCTTCCACCATCTGGAAGGTCTCTCTCCGTTTCATAATTTTTAAACAGAATACTTACATTGTTTAGTTCATCTAACTGCTAGAAAAAAAAGCAAAAAACAAACAACAAAAAAAGCTTGTCTGAAAGTTCTAAGGTATAAATGTAAAGGCTTTGATTTGGGGAATACCAAATCTTAGCACCCTTTATCAAATGTACGGAAAAGTGGTTTATGAGACCTTGAGGGAGATATTAGATTTCAGATATACAAACAGGGTCATTTAATACAGCTATTTTCAATCCTGCCTTCAAGTAAGAATTGACAAGAAGCTTTTGAAAAATACCAATACCTGGTCACACCCCCAGAATTTCTGTTTTCCCTTTTTCTGGGTGGGCTCAGGTATCACTGGTTTCAAAGGCTTCCCAAGTGATTCTAATGTGTAACTGATTGAAAATCACTGATAAAGAAAGTGCTATCACTCTGTTTGTTAACAAATATTTATTGTAACCTACTATGAGCATGTGTTAGAATATACACACTCATGAACAAAACAGATGCAAAATATATCCTCATGAGTATATACATAGTTCCTTAGTATTTTAAGGAACCACAGAAATGGACAGCACTCTATTAGGTATCGGTTTGAAGTTTTGAGCACCTACTGGAGTACTTGACTGCCACACCATAGAAAGTCATTTGTGGACTCTGGATTTTGTCCCTGAGCAGCTGTGGGTTTTGGTGGGCAAGTTTTTCTTGAAGTAACATCAGAATGGCAACAAGCTCACTGAGAATTTTTAAATGACACAAACAGATTTTGAACATAATCTTAAACACTATACTTGAAGCACAGTTTATCTCAGATCCATAACAGTTTATTCTTAATTAGAAAGAAAGGAAGTAGACACCAAAGGGGCAAGTCCTATTACAAGTCAACTGACTTAAGGCTACATGAAAGAAAACAATGCACACAATGTTCTCAGTAGGACGTGAAGAATTCTATCCTCAGTGTATTGAAAAAAGCAGAATTTTAACTGGATGAGAAGGGTTGATTTTGATCTAAGAAATAAATTACCTATTCAAAGAATTTAGGGGGACCTTCAAGATGGTAGAGGATTAAGACTTGCAGATCACCTTTCTCCCCACAAATACATTGAAAATACATCTACATGTGGAACAACTCCTACAGAACAGCTACTGAACACTGGCAGAAGACCTCAGACCTCCCAAAAGGCAAGAAACTCCCCGTGTACCTGGGTAGAGCAAAATAAAAAACAAAGACAAAAGAATAGGGATGGGAACTGCACCAGTGGGAGGGAGCTGTGAGGAGGAAAGATTTCCACACACTAGAAGACCCTTCGTGGGGGAGACTGCGGGTGGTGGAGGGGGAAGCTTCAGAGTCAGGGAGGAGAGTGCAGTAACAGGGGTGCAGAGGGCAAAGCGGAGAGATTCCAACACGGAGGATCGGTGCCGACCAGCACTCACCAGCCCGAGAGGCTTGTCTGCTCACCCGCCGGGATAGACAGAGACTGGGATCTGAGGTTCAGGCTTCGGAGGTCAGATCCCAGGGAGAGGATTGGGGTTGGCTGTGTGAACACAGCCTTGAGTGTGTGCAAGGAGAGGGGATTCAGAGCATCACCTAAACAAGCTTCAGAGACAGGCATGAGCCACGGCTATCAGCTCGACTCCAGAGACAGACAGGCATGAAATGCTAATGGTGCTGCTGCAGTCACCAAGAAGCCTGTGTGTAAACACAGGTCACTATCCACACCCCCTCCAGGAGCCTGTGCAGCCCACCACTGCCAGGGTCTTGTGATCCAGGGACAACTTCCCCAGGAGAATACACAGTGTACCCCAGGCTGTTGCAGTGTCACGCTGGCCTCTGCCACTGCAGGCTCACCCTGCATTTCAATTATAACTACCATACCCATCCCTAATCTTTAGTTTTAACCCCTTCCTGTCCGGGTGGGGAATAGATGCCTGAGTGTGACCTACACATGGAGGTGGGGCCAAAACGAAAGCTGAACCCCAGGAGCTGTGCTAACAAAGAGAAAGGGAAATTTTTCCATGCAGTCTCAGGAGCAGCAGATTACATCTCCACTATCAACTTGATGTACCTGCATTTGTGGAATACCTAAACAGACAATGAATCGTCACAAAATTGTGGCTGTGAACTTCGGGAGCAACTGTAGACTTGGGGTTTGCTGTCTGCCACTGATTTATTTCTGATGTTTATGTTTATCTTAGTGTTTAGCCCTTGTTATCATTGGTGGATCTGTTTATTGGTTTTCATGTTCTCTTTTTATTTTATTTTGTTATTTAACTAATTCCTTTCCTTTTAAAAATTTATTATTATTTTTTAATTTTTTTGTTTTTCTCCCTTTTCTTCTGAGCCATGTGGGTGACAGGGCCTTGGTGCTCCAGCCTGGTGTCAGGCCTGAGTCTCTGAGGTGCGAGAACAGAGTTCAGGACATTGGACCACCAGAGACCTCCGGGGCCCATGTAATATCAATTGTCGAGAGAGATCTCCATTTCAACGCTAATACCAGCTCCACCCAATGGCCGCCAAATTCCAGTGCTGGACACCCCATGGCAAACAACTACCAAGACAGGAACACCAAACCACTCATTAGCAGGGAGGCTGCCTAAAATCATATTTAGTTCACAGACACCTGAAAACACACCACTGGATGTGGACATGTGCACCAGAAAGAAAAGATCCAGCCCCAGACACCAGAACACAGGCAACAGTCCCCTCAAAAAGCCACTGAACCAACCTCACGCACAGTGGGAAGACACCAAAAACAAGGGAACTATGAACGTGCAGCCTGCGAAAATGAGACCCAAAACCCAGTAAGTTAAGCAAAATGAAAAGACTGAGAAATATGCAGCAGATGAAGGAGCAAGGTAAAAATGCACCAGACCAAACAAATGAAGAGGAAATAGGCAGTCTACCTGAAAAAGAATTCAGAATAATGAGAGAAAATATGATCCAAAATCTTGGAAATAGAATGCAGAAAATACAAGAAACGTTTAACAAGGACCTTGAAGAACTAAAGAGCAAACAAATAATGATGAACAACACAATCAATGAAGGAAACTTGATTGAGAAAAGAAAGAGAAGGTTCTTTCTCTAGAAAGAATCAATAGCAGAATAACTGAGGCAGAAGAATGGATAAGTCACCTGGAAGATAAAATAGTGGAAAGAACTACCACACAGCAGAATAAAGAAAAAAGAATGAAAAGAATTGAGGACACTCTCAGAGACCACTGGGACAACATTAACCACACCAACACTCAAATTATAGGGGTCCCAGAAGAAGAAGAGAAAATAAAGGCTCTGAGAAAATACTTGAAGAGATTATAGTTGAAAACATCCCTTACATGGGAAAGGAAAGAGTCAATCTAGTCCAGGAAAAGCAGAGAGTCCCATACAGGATAAATCCAAGGAGAAACATGCCAAAACACATATTAATCAAACTATCAAAAATTAAATACAAAGAAAAAATATTAAAAGCAGCAAGGTAAAATCAACAAATAGCATACAAGGGAATCCCCATAAGGTTAACAGCTGATATTTCAGAGGAAACTCTGCAAGCCAGAAGGTAGTGGCAGGACATATTTAAAGTGATGAAAGGGAAAAACCTACAACCAAGATTACTCTACCCAGTAAGGGTCTCATTCAGATTCGATGGAGAAATTAAAACCTTTACTGACAAGCAAAAGCTAAGAGAATTCAGCACCACCAAACCAACTTTACAACAAATGCTAGGTAGGAAACACAAGAGAAGGAAAAGACCTACAATAACAACCCAAAACAATCAGAAAATGGTAATAGGAACATACATATCAATAATTACTTTAAATGTAAATGGATTATATGCCCAACCAAAAGGCACAGACTGGCTGAATGGCTACAGAAACAAGACCCATATATATGCTACCTACAAGAGTCCCACTTCAGACCTAGGGACACATACAGATTGAAAGTGAGGGGATGGAAAAAGATATTCCATGCAAATGGAAATCAAAAGAAAGATGGAGTAACAATTCTCATATCAGACAAAATACACTTTAAAATAAAGACAATTATAAGAGACAAAGAAGGATACTACATAGTGATCAAGAGATTAATCCATGAAGAAGATATAAAAATTGTAAATATTTATACACCCAACATAGAAGCATGTCAATACACAAGGCAAACACTAACATCCATAAAAGAGGAAATCGACAGTAACACAAAAATAGTAGGGGAATTTAACACCCCACTTTCACCAACGGACAGACCATCCAAAATGAAAATAAATACGGAAACACAAGCATTAAATGACACATTAAACAATATGGACTTAATTGATATTTATAGGACATTCCATCCAAAAACAACAGAATATACTTTCTTCTCAAGTGCTCATGGAACATTCTCCAGGATAGACCATATCTTGTATCACAAATCAAGCCTTCGTAAATTTCAGAAAAATTTAAATCATATCAAGTATCTGTTCTGACCACAACACTATGGGACTAGATACCAGTTACAGGAAAAAAGAACTGTAAAATATACAAACACATGGAGGTTAAACAATGCAGTACTAAATAACCAAGAGATCACTGAAGAAATCAAAGAGGAAAACAAAAGCTACCCTAGAAACAAATGACAATGAAAATACGATGACCCAAAACCTATGCTATGCAGCAAAAGCAGTTCTAAGAGGGAAGTTTATAGCAATAACTTCCTACCTCAAGAAACAAGAAACATCTCAAAGAAACAACCTACCCTTACACCTAGAGAAATTAGAGAAAGAAAAAAAAAAAAAAAAACCCAAAGTTAGCCGAAGGAAAGAAATCATAATGATCAATTCTGAAATAAATGAAAAAGAAATGAAGGAAACCATAGCAAAGATCAATAAAACTAAAAGCTAATTGTTTGAGGAGATAAACAAAATTGAGAAACCATTAGCCAGACTCATCAAGAAAAAAAGGCAGAAGACTCAAATCAACAGAATTAGAAATGAAAAATGAAAAGTAACAACTGACACTGCAGAAATACAAAGGATCATAAGAGATTATATAAGCAATTATATACCAATAAAATGGACAACCTGGAAAAAATGGACACATTCTTAGAAAAGCACAACCTTCCAAGACTGAACCAGGAAGAAATAGAAAATATAAATAACCCAATCACAAGCACTGAAATTGAAATTGTGATTAAAAATCTTCCAACAAACAAAAGCCCAGGACCAGATGGATTCACAGGTGAATTCTATCAAACATCTAGAGAAGAGCTAACACCTATCCTTCTCAATCTCTTCCAAAATGTAGCAGAGGGAGGAACACTCCCAAACTCATTCTACAAGGCCACCATTACTCTGATACCAAAACCAGCCAAAGACATCACAAAGAAAGAAAACTATAGGCCAATATCACTGATGAACATAGATGCGAACATCCTCAAAAAATACTAGTAAACAGAATCCAAGAGCACAGTAAAAGGATAATACACCATAATCAAGTGGGGTTTATCCCAGGAATGCAAGGATTCTTCAATGCAAGTCAATGTGATACACCATATTAACAAATTGAAGGATAAAAACCATATGATCCTCTCAATAGATGCAGAAAAAGCTTTTGACAGAACTCAATACCCATTTATGGTAAAAACCCTCCAGAAAGTAGGCATAGAGGGAACTTACCTCAACATAATAAAAGCCATATATGACAAACCCACAGCCAAAATTGTTCTCAATGGTGAAAAACTGAAACCATTTCATCTAAGATCACGAATAAGACACGGTTAGCCCACTCTCACCCCTATTATTCAACAGAGTTTTGGAAGTTTTAGCCACAGTAATCAGAGAAGAAAAAGAAACAAAAAATCCAAATCAGAAAAGAAGCAGCAAAAGTGAAACTATGTGCAGATGACATGATACTATACATGAAGAATCCTAAAGATTCTACCAGAAAACTACTAGAGCTAATCAATGAATTTGGTAAAGTAGCAGGATACGAAATGAATGCACAGAAATCTCTTGCATTCCTATACACTAATAATGAAAAATCTGAAAGAGAAATTAAGGAAACACTCCCATTTACCACTGCAACAAAAAGAATCAAATACCTAGGAATAAACCAACCTAAGGAGTAAAAAGACCTGTATGCTGAAAATTTAAGATACTGATGAAAGAAATTAAAGATGATACAAACAGATGGAGAGATATACCATGTTCTTGGTTTGGAAGAATCAACATTGTGAAAATGACTATACTACCCAAAGCAATCTACAGATTCAATTCAATCCCTATCAAACTACCAATGGCACTTTTCACAGAACTAGAACAAAAATTTTCACAATTTGTATGGAAACACAAAAGACCCTGAATAGCCAAAGCAATCTTGAGAACAAAAAATGGAGCTGGAAGAATCAGGCTTCCTGACTTCAGACTATACTACAAAGCTACAATAAGCAACACAGTATTTTACTGGCACCAAAATGGAAATATAGATCAATGAACAGGATAGAAAGGCCAGAGATAAACCCACACATATATGGTCAACTTATCTTTGATAAAGGAGGCAAAAATATACAATGGATAAAAGATAGCATCTTTAATTATTGGTGCTGGGAAAACTGGACAGCTACGTGTAAAGGAATGCAATTAGAACACTCCCTAACACCATACACAAAAATAAACGCAAAATGGATTAAAGACCTAAACGTAAGGCCAGACACTATAAAAATCTTAGAGGAAAACATAGGCAGAACAGTCTATGACATACATCACAGCAAGATCCTTTTTGACTCACCTCCTAAAGAAATGGAAATAAAACCAAAAATAAACAAATGGGACCTAATGAAACGTAAAAGCCTTTGCACAGCAAAGGAAACCATAAACAAGATGAAAAGACAACCCTCAAAATGGGAGAAAATATTTGCAAATGAAGCAACTGACAAAGGATTAATCTCCAAAATAATATAAGCAGTTCTTGCAGCTCAATATCAAAAAACAAACAACCCAATCCAAAAATGGGCAGAAGACCTAAATAGACATTTCTCCAAAGAAGATGCACAGATTGCCCACAAACATGAAAGGATGCTCAACATCACTAATTATTAGAGGAATGCAAATTAAAACTACACTGAGGGGCTTCCCTGGTGGCGCAGTGGTTGAGAGTCCGCCTGCTGATGCAGGGGACATGGGTTCATGCCCTGGTCCAGGAAGATCCCACATGCCGCAGAGCGGCTGGGCCCATGAGCCATGGCTGCTAAGCCTGTGCGTCCGGAGCCTGTGCTCTGTAATGGGAGAGGTCACAACAGTGGGAGGCCTGCGTACCGCCAAAAAAAAAAAAAAAAACTACAATGAGGTATTACCTCACACTGGTCAGAATGGCCATCATCAAAAAATCTACAAACAATAAATGCTGGAGAGGGTGTGGTGAAAAGGGAACCCTCTTGCACTGTTGGTGGGAATGTAAATTGATACAGTCTCTATGGAGAGTAGTATGGAGGTTCCTTAAAAAACTAAAAGTAGGGGGCTTCCCTGGTGGCGCAGTGATCGAGAATCTGCCTGCCGATGCAGGGGACACGGGTTTGTGCCCAGGTCCGGGAAGATCCCACATGCCGTGGAGCAGCTGGGCCTGTGAGCCATGGCCACTGAGCCTGTGTGTCCGGAGCCTGTGCTCCACAACGGGAGAAGCCACAACAGTGAGAGGCCCGTGTCCCACAAATAAAAAAAAATAAAAAATAAAAAAAAATAGAACTACCAAATAACCTAGCAATCCCACTACTGGGCATGTAACCTGAGAAAACCATAGTTCAAATAGAGTCATGTATCACAATTGCAGCACTATTTACAATAGCCAGGACATGGAAGCAACCTAAGTGTCCATTGACAGATAAATGGATAAAGAAGATTGGCACATATATACAATGGAATATTACTCAGCCATAAAATGAAAAGAAATTGAATTATTTGTAGTCAGGTGGATGGACCTAGAGACTGTCATACAGAGTGAAGTCAGAAAAAGAAAAACAAAAACTGTATGCTAACACATATGTATGGAATCTAAAAAAAAAAAAAAAATGGTTCTAATGAACCTAGGGGCAGGACAGAAATAAAGACACAGATGTAGAGAATGGACTTGAGGACAAGGGGAGGGGGAAGGGTAAGCAGGGACGAAGTGAGAGAGTAGCATTGACATATATACACTGCCAAATGTAAAATAGATAGCTAGTGGGAGGCAGCCACACAGTACAGGGAGATCAGCTCGGTGCTTTGTGACCACCTAGAGGGATGGGATAGGGAGGGTGGGAGGGAGATGCAAGAGGGAGGGGATATGGGGATATACACACACACACACACACACACACACACACACACACACACATAGCTGATTCCCTTTGTTATACAGCAGAAATTAACACAGCAACATAAAGCCATCATACTCCAATAAAGATGTTAAAAAAATTTAGAAAAAATTTCTGTAACATTCATGATAATTTTAACCTATTTCAGCTCTGTTCCCTACTAAATGATGCTTTTACTATCTCCTAAAGTCCTTTATGAAGTTTCTGATTTTTAAAGGAAAAGATCTTCTTCCTAAATATTTATAAAACACCTAAGACCAAAAAATTGCATATGTTTCCTCTTCAATCAACTGCTCTTTATTTTAGTTTTATTTTTAATGTGTTATTTTTCTGTATATACCACTATATTATAAGATGTTTATCATAGCTGTCAAGATCCAGAGAGACCCTATACCTCGTTTGATTAATCACCTATCCACACCCAATTCTATACTTCCTTTGGTCCATCAGTCACACCACCATTTCTAATGAGAGTCATTTCATTCATTTCTTCCCAATTTGTCAGTTGTACTGTAGATAACTTTTTGATCACTGCTGTTATAGATTCTGAGTACATGTGATGGCAAGCTCTATGTTAGGTATTCTGAATGCATTATTTCTAATTCTCATATCAAATCTATGAGGTAGGTATTATCTTCTTATTATTGTTCTCGGGTGGCCTCATCCTGCAGCAGCTTGAAGCAGGGTTTTGGTTCCTGGCCAGAGACAGAGGTTGGGCCACAGCAGTGAGAACGCTGAATCCTAGCCACCAGACCAGTGGCCAGGGACAAGGCTCTGGCCCTCTGGCTTTACAGAAAAGAATTCCCACAAAGACAGAAAGTAGTGAAACAAGTAAAGTGTTTATTAGGAGGAAAAAGAGTACGTGTGGATAGACACAAGGTGTACTCAGAGAGAGAGTTGCACCCTCGTGGTAGTTTAAATCACTTATATGGGGCATTTCTTCCCAGTTTCCTTTGGCCAATCATTTTGCTTTGCCTGGCTCTGAGTCTGTATTTGCTATATCTCAGGATCCTCCCATGTGTGCATGCACATTTCTTAGCCAAGATGGATTCCAGTGAAGAGGCCTATGGGTAGCTTGTCATCACTCCCCTTTTGACCTCCAAGGAGCTTTATAGTCGAGAAGGTCTACTTGACTTCGAGAATGAGAAATATGTGATCTCTTATCTCTTATCTGGGCAGGGCTTAGCCTCTCCAATTATCCTGTTATTATGGAGTTTCTCTCCACAGGGGACAAACCCCATCTACTCAGCCTGGGGCCCATCTATCTCCTGCCTCATTATAAGTATGAAAATAGACGTGAAAAAAACCTTGTTCAAGCTTATAGAGTAGCCCTGTAAGCCAGAAACCCATGCCAGAGTTGTCTGCCTGCAATGCCCATTCTATTTTTCTAGCTTCTCTCTCCAAGATTTCTACAAAGTGGTTCTTCTTGATCATGTAGAATAACTCTAATTTTTTTGACAAGTCCATTACTCATGGCATCACATCCTTCTTAATACTTTTCTAGAGGTAAGCCTCATTTCCCACAACTGTTCCTTACATGCAGTAATTCCTATTGCCTTTACTTGCCTTGTCATAGGTCCTTGCAAACGGGTCCACGAGGGGACCACAGGGCTGCCTGTGCTCTCCAGGAGTTGTGTGTGCAGCTTCCAGTGGAGCTGTACCATTATTTCCCTTATTCTAGCACAACGCGATGCTGCTATTAACACAGCCTCAGGGCCCATCAGCCTTTTTGGCAGCCACATTACTGTTGACTCCTACTGAGCTTATTGTCAACTAAATACCTAAGCCTCTTTCACACATGCTGTTGCTAAGTCATATCTCCTCCACTCCTACCTTTGTGCACTTTGTTTCTGAATCCCAGTGTAGGGTCTTACAATTATTCCTATCAAATTTATCATATTAGAGTCAGCCCATGGTTCCAGACTTTTAGCATTTTTCCACATCTTTCAGCATCTGTCGGTGGGGTAGAGAAGGGTAGAGGTGGGAGGGGGAGACTGTGCATCTACCACTTGATATATTCATTTGCCCTCGTGACCTAAAGCTTATGTTTTTGCAAAACTAGCCCCATAACTTTTAATGTATACAGAATTTACTGATAAATCTCTTAACTGAGTAAGTCTCGCTGCAGACCACTGGAAACTCCTGTTCAGGATAAAGACACAGGCCCCAAGGCCTGTGTTCAAGCCTTGCAGATGGAGCTTCTAGGATGTAGCCTGAGCTGTCCCTCTCAATGTCCTGCACTCAGTACACCCTCAACTACTATGTGGATCTTGCGTTCATATATAGGTCTAGGATTGCTGTAGAGAATTTAAGAGTTGATGCTCAAGTGGGCTCAGGTAAGCAAACAAAAGCTATGAACAGCTTAAAGCAATCAAGCTTTTGCTAGGTTCTCCACACAAACTAAATTGTCCACATGCACTAAATCCCAAGGAAAAGAAAAAGCTACCAAACCATGAGAGGGTAAGAGGGGATTAACACTGTATAATAATTTTGTCACCAAAAGAATCACTACCTGTTTAAAATTATGTAAATATTATGACTGGATGCACTGCAAAGTTTTATGTGAGGTCAGAGATGAAAAATATATTTGAAGAGAAACAAAACTTTCTCTCTTTATCCCTTTGCCTTATTCTCTCCTTTGTCTCTTTTTCTCAACTCTTAGACAAATATTCAGCGACCTAAAAAAAAGCAAGAATGTTCATGCCAGATAGTTTTTAATCTTCTTTCCTCTAACAGCTTCCAAGAAACTAAAAAGGGAAAAGTGGAGAGAGGAGGAAGATAATCAGGGTTGATTGTGAATCTGGGAAAAGTCTCAACTATGTATTGAGATTCACAAAAATGAAATCTGAAAGATCACAAGAGAGGAAATGAATAACCATTTTGCCCATTGCCTGTGTTCTGCTCCCTATTCTCCCAGCTGCGGCCGACGCTTCAGCTTCGCCCTTCAGATCTGAGTTAGAGGCACATGCAAGCATCTCAGCTGCTGCACTTTCTGGTACTGTCATTTGCCTTTCTTTAGAATGCCCTAAAGATAGCATTCTCAGTAAACATACTGTCAGGCGGAGGAAATTTCATCAGGGGGAATGTAACCATCCTCTCTGGTAGGAAAGGCTTTTCCACCTGCAGGGCATAAACTATTGGAAATTTTTAAAGTTTTTGTGGTAGCATCAGCAGCCAAAAAAAAAAAAAAGAGTGCCTGATTCAGCTCTACAAATAATTTTCTCATTTCTGCAGAGGATTTGATGTAATGGACCTATGACCATCATCTTCAAAGTACGTCCTCTGCTCAGCACAGTGTTTAGTCCATACCAAGCGTTCAACAAATATTTGTTGACTAAATAGAGGAACTTTTCTGAGCCATCTAGGATGAATTTGTTCTTATGGCCTAAATAAGTGTGAGCAGACATCCAACGTGCACATATTTGTGTTGTACACTGGGCAGTGGACATCGCCAGGTAAAAAATTCTGTCTGCTTTTGTAGTCATTTTGTGGGTGATGATTTCACCATGTTTTCCAGACATTTGCCTGAACTGCTCATTTCAATTCTGATAGAACATTCCATACCTAAGTATACAGAAGTTCAACCTCCTTGAACCCTGAGAGTTCTCATTTAGTTAATTTGATATGGGACCCTAAAGCTTGCATTTTTAACAAGTTCCCAGGTGGTGCTGATGCTTTTGGTCCAGAGACCACACTTTGAAAACCACTGCACTAATCCAACCCCTGCATGACAATTGAGAACATGAGAAGGAGAGTATGGGTAGGGTAACATATCAGCACAGTTGCTGGAGCAGCACACACACCCTCCTCCCAGGGGAGTAGGCATGTTTCTGTTCTCTCCTGTGGCCTCTCCAAGCGAAGGCAGCATAATGCAGAACAAGGGTTGGGGGACTTAACTGAACGAAAACCAGTACCAGTAAATGAGCATAGACCTTACGTGAAATTTGCAGATTGAATAAAAACTTCTTACTTTTTAAAAGTCCTTCAGGGGGATGAAAGAGGTTCTATAATCTCCCTTGCTAACTTCTTCCACATCGAAAAACATTATTCAGAACATTCCTGCTAGAAACTTAAGCCCATTTTCCATTGCTAATGAGGCATTCTATATTATACTACTAAGGAGCTGATGTTGGAAAATAAATGTGTCTATGAAGTAACCACATTAAAAAAAAAAAACAAAATTGAAATAAAAATAATTAAATGCAGCCAGTGCTTTAAGCAACCATTTCATCACATGGTAAGAAAAGTATTCAAAAGCTCTCCAAAATCTGTTCTCCTCTGTTACTTCTTGCCTTATTGCCTCACTACAAGGAGCTGTATCAGTTATTGAAACCATTGTCTCAGTGCATTTCCTTATTCTGTGGCCAGTCCTGAGCCCTTTCAATTAACTGGACTGTCTTCATTTATTCCTTTGCATTTATCTAGCTTTGCCCTGTTCATATCAAACTATAAAAAACAAATAAAGCCTATACACAGTCACAGTCACAAAGAAAGGTAAATTTCTCTTCTCAATAGTCTTATTGAAGACTTAAAGGAAATAAGGGAGCTGTGTACAGATTCTCAGGATGGGAAGAAGAGTTGTACTGTTCCAAAGAACTAAATGCATCACTTTTCTCAACCTTTGAATTGATTAATACGTGATCCAAGCTTCTCACAAATACACTTATTTATTCTTAAAAAGATGGTGTGGAGTGGTGCAAAAGAAACACACACATCTTCATGTTTATGAAAACAAAGCTGAGTTGCACTTGTCCAGACAACCAGACAACAATGCATGGCAGCTATTAGGAGAGGAACCTTTTGGAGAATTCACAGAATTATGAATGGGGAAGACCCATGCATCATTTTGGTTACTGCCCTAATATTTTGGTTTGTTTTTAATTTAACTTTTCTAAGTATTTTGGTAAATCATCCTAACAGAGGTATAACTGTCCTTATACTTGATAAGTGCACAAATTTGAAATATTAAATAACAAAGAATTGTCCCATACTCCAAAACACCAGTCTGCTGACATGATATACAAGAGCATAGCCAATTGTACTAAACTTACCCCTGCAACTTTTAGCATATAAGGATGCTCTTGCTGGAATAAACAGTAGAGAAAAGAGTTTAGTTAAATGCGTATACACATGTATATAGTTTTTAAAATAACAAATGTTAATGCTAAATATTTTTGCCCTCAAATCACTATATCTTATAGACAACTGACATATTCTGGGCATTTTTCTAGATGTTACTAAAAACCTGAACTTTGCTATATGTCAATGTTACTATTCTGTATATACCTGATTATATGTGCTACATATATTCTTTTTTTTTGTGTGCTACATATATTCTTAAGACAATACATTGGAATAGTAAGAATTTTGGAAATTCAAATTAAATTAAAACATTCTACAAGAACAGTTGTTCAAACTGCTCTTAAACAGAGGAAAAAAAAAGACACATTTTACCGAACACATACACACATACACATACAGACATACAAACACACACAGCTAACACAAAATTTCACACAGCAATTGAACTGTGCTCAATGAGATATGTTCTGACATTTCCTATTCTATTCTGTTTTGTTCTTTAAAAAGTATTGGTCAAGCCCCACTAAATTAATTTCAGTATTCAGTAAATTTCACAAAAATCTTATCTGAAAAACACTGCTGTTTTTAAAGGAATTCTATAACCATGGTCAAGTAATTCTTTAGAGTGTTAACTACCTTCTGATTAATCTCTGTAAAAATTTAAGGTTTTGATGTAATGAGAATTTGGACCCTATGCTCACTTCTACTTGACTAATGACCCTCTGAAGGTAACTACAAAATGTATGTTATACATTTGAGGACAGTGTAACATTTGATAATGTTATCATTGCTTAAGATGTAATTTTTAACGAATGCTTTGCAGTTGCTATCTCAATATGGTGGGCAGAGGGTGCAGCCTCGTGTCTCCAGGCCCGGTACCTTTGTGTTTCAATTCCCTTGGGCTTATCTATACTTGACTTTCTATACATTAGATCACTCCTAGGAGAAGTCTAAAGAAGCATCTCCAGTAATCTTTAATTCATATGATTAAAAATTCAAAAGAAGCCCTTGTACCAGCTGTTAAACTATGTTCGTAAGCTGTAATTCAGAGTTCAGACACCAGCAAATTGAAGGTTAGGTTAACAGGACCACTCAGTGGAACTGAATTAAACCATGGCAACTAGAACAGTAGGTGGACTATTTTACACATGCTCGTTTGCAGAAGATAAACTAAGGATGGGCAAACTTATCTCACTGGAAATCTTGCTATCTAATTTGATTTTTTTTAACCTCTTTCTGGAGTATGGCTTAAAAAGGAAAGTGTATGAAGCTCACCATTGTTTTTGCTTACTGCATACACAGATAAAAAAGAAGAAAATCTACGTAGATCGTTACATTGAATCTTATTTGAAAATTAACAAATGAATTTCTCTTTTCAGATTTTAACTTTCTCAAATAAGTCTGAAGTCTCACGGGCAATTATTTTTCCTGTCCCAAACTGAAATGTGCTAACATGCTCATTTGGGGAAACATCATAAATTAAAATAAGCCCGTAGTAATAAAATTGATGCCTCACACTTCCGTGGACAGTGGACAGGATAATAAAAAGTCATCTTCATAGCATCAATTCCGTACTTTCAAAAAATAAGTAAACCTAAGCCATAAAATAGAATACTTGAGAATTAAGAATTGGTAATCCTACAAACTGGTCCTGGTTCAGTTACTTTTCTAGTGGCATGACCTTAAGGAAACCATTTAAGCTCTCTGGGCTTCACTTTGAGCAAAATGGTCAAGACGACTTCTTCTGTGGACAAAAGGTCCTTTCTTTTATGAGTTTTTATGTGTCTAAGTTTATGCATAAAGTGATGGTGGGGCTGGATCTCCTTCTTGTTGGCTGATAGGAGATTGTAAACAGAAGAAGTGAAGAAACTCAAAATATCTTTTTTCTTAAGTAAATTTGAAATTTTTCCTTCCTCAAGGAGTACTTACTGCATTGGAAAGGAAAATAAGACTTCTCCAGGGGAGAGTGAAGGAAATGACACAAATTAGTAGTCTGAGTTTAGAAGATGTAACATAGAATCATTGGAGAGAAATTTAAAAATATGCTCCTGCCTCCTAATGCAGTTGACACATATAAAGAAAGGAGTGAAAGAAACTTTTAAAAACATATATGTTAGCTTCAACAGAATGGGAAAGGTATCACCAAAAAAAAAAAAAAAAAAAAAAAAAAAAAAAAAAAAAAGGCAGTATTTTGCTTAAAAACAGGATATAAGAATAAAATGTTCTTGCGGAAACTCACACCAAAGTTTTGAACAAACCTCAAAAAAGTAACTAAATCAAAAGTAAAATATTTCAAAGATCATTTTCAGTCACCAAACACCATGAGATGCTAGTTTAAATGGCTTTTTGTAAAAAATTGGTAAAACTGTACCCTACCGTTATTATAGTTCATATATCTTTGCAATAATTAGTAAGTTAATGTACTAATTGGCTTTTTCTATAGGGATGTTTAATTCTCATAATACTGCTTATCCATAATGAAGTCTTTTCTACTTGTATAGAGCTGTTTTATGTGGAATGGCCTAAAAGCAAGATAAGTATATGATAAAGTTCCCTTCATAAATATTTTATTGAAAAGAACTTATATTTTCCTTGTTAGTTTCAGAGATATTTGTACAATTTTAATGTTCCTCATATCTACATAATAGATATTGATTTATTAAATCAAGATGGCCAATCCATAATGAGAGCCATGGAGTCAGAAAAATCTAGGTTCCAACTCCAGATCACCCCAATTACTGTGTGAATATTGGCAAATTACTTAACCTCTTTGATCTCCAGTTTTCAAATCATGTAGAGAATACACTCACTCAAAGTTTATTTTTAAATGAAATAATACATATAATGCTTATCATATTGCAGTTTACTCATGTTATTTATTAATGTTTTTCCTAATATGGATCTAGAAGTATTAATTTGTCCAGAAAGGAAAGGAATCTTTCAAAGTATAAATTAAATAACAATTCTTTATTTTATATCATATTCTATTTTCCAAAGGAGAAAATGCTTAAAGAGTATGGAAATTATATCCAAGATCCTTTAAATAATAAAAAGTATTGTATACTATGGATTGAAGGGAATGTTTGTGTTAATGTAGTAAGAACACATTTCAGAAGAAAGAAGAAAGAGCATTAATTCTCCCATTCTTTCTTTATTGAACATCTACATGTGCTGAGCCCTTTTTTGGTAAACAGAACACACAATGACAGCTGCCCACATGGAGCTATATTCTAGTGGAAGTGGGAAGAGATAAACATTACATAAAATTAGTAAATAATATGTCGAGTTACAAGACAGTAAGGGGTATGGAAAAATAAGTAGGGCAGAATCATTTTGAAAAAGAAGTGAGCACAGGTGGAGGAGTGCAGGTTACAGCATTAAATAGGGTAGTCAGTATAGACCTCTCAGAGGAAGATTAATTTTTAGCACAGATTTAAAGAAGGTAAGGATATTATCCAGAAAAATGTCTCGGGGGGTGTTAGCAAGGTAATAGGCCAAACAAAGGCCCAAGTTAGGAATGTAAAGCTACATCTGTTGAACAAGGAACCCAGTAGGACTGGAATAACATAATCAAGAGGGAAATAACTAAATAAGTGAGTTCAAAGGTGACAGAGTTGAGATTATGAGGGCTTTCTAGAACATGTGGGGACTTGGGCTTTTAATATGGAAGAAATGGGGCCAGGGGGCTTGCAGTGCCCTGAAGAGGAGCAATACACTATAAGTAACTCAAACAGGATTAAATTTGCTGCTATTTGGAGAAGAGACACTTGAGGTTCTCAAAAGTAAGCCGCAATGTGTTTAGAGACAATTGCAATAATCTAGGTGGGATACCAACATGGTATTAGTCGAGAAGGTAAAAAGAAGTCATATGCTAAATATATTTTCAAAGCTGAGACAACAGATTTGCTGACGAAGTAGATGTGTGGTTTGAGCTAGAGAGAAAAATGAAAGAGGACACAATGTTTGGGGGCCTGAATGATTAGTAGGATGGAGTTTCCATTAACTGAGCTGGGAAATACTATGGGGGGAACACATAATTTCAGGAGAAAATATAAAGAATTGAATTTGTACATGTTACTCATGGGATACCCATTAGATATCCAAGTGGATTTGTGTAAATGCACAATGAAGTTCATGGAATAGAGCTTATCTGGAAACCTAAAGTTAGGATTTTTCAACCTAAATTGGAGTTCCCCAGTGAACCACCAGTATTAAAGCTATGAAGAACTGAAGATCACCTAAAGAACTGAGTGTAGACAGGAAGGGAAGAGTCCAAGGTCTGAGGTCTGGGACCCAACCACATCTAGAGATAGATACGAGAGCTCTGTGTCTCAGGCACTTGGTGCCCTTAAATGTTCCAGGCACACCAGGTCCATTTAGAACTCTACGCTTTGATTTATATTCACCCTTTCAATCTGACCCCTAAGCTCACCTATCAGAAACTGTTTTGTGTTCCAAGAACCATTTATTTGTTCCACCTCCTTGAAAGATATTTCTCTAATTGTGCTCATCCTCTGTGATCACAGAACACTTGTATTTTGCCCTGCATTACAGTGTATTTATCTGTCCCCTTTAGAAGATTGCTAGGACTTTGATGGCAGCAATCCTAGCATTCCCATCAATGCCATTATGAAAATGACATGTAATGAGTGCTTAATACGTGCCAGGTATACCCTTAAGCACTTTTCAAGCATGATCTCATTAAATTCCTTAATTCCACTACTCTTATTTTACAGATGAGGAAATTCAGAGAATGAAGATAAATTGCTTGGGGTCTCCTAGCTAGAAAGCAGCAGAGTTGAATTTCAGTATTAAGTCTTAACTACTCTGAAAACCTTGACCACTGCCTCGGCCACCTTAATGTTGTTCATTTTATAATTCCCTGGTACATGGTAAATATTTTATAAAATGTGTTGGTTAAGTAGAGGAATGAGTTCTGGAATTAACGACTCTGCTTTCTTCTGGTAGCCATGATCAAAGCTTGACCAACAAAAATTAATTTTGTACATCCTTTGATTAATTGAGATTTTTATAATTTTCTTGTTACAGTCCACTTTTAATAAAATGTAGCAAATCCCAACACATTTTTTAAACTCACAATCAGAATAAACTGCTGAAATATTTTTTGAGGTCGGTGCAAAATCATCTTTGTTCCCCAGACCTTAAACAACTTGGGTGTTACTCTTCCTTGAGAAATTATGATTAGGACCACAAGATCATGTGATCTTGAACTTTCAGAGAAAAATATATATCATATTCCCCAGGCAATTCACGTGGGAACGTTTTATAAAATAATATTTTAAGTTTTAGCAGCATGAAAAAGTACACATTTTTATTAAACCTTTAGCTAATTGGAAATGCAAAACCATAGAATATCTTCTTTCCCAAGTGCAACAAGATGCTCTCCATATTTCATCTTCATTCTGCAGACTTTGCAGTGTGCTCTGGCTGATTTCCACCTACCATCATTTGCATCTGTGTGCTTGGGGTTTTGTTCCTGAACCTAGAAATTCTATTCTATGCAGTCAGGAAGGACAGTCCAGAAATACCAGGAGTTAACAAGCCACCATACTGCCTCCATTCTTCCCCTATCCCCACCCCCAAACAATAACTGTTTTACCCATTGATTCTCAGGAGGTGGCATATATATCCCAGCTCCCTCACCTCTAGGATGGGATCCTCCTGAGGTGTGTGTTTTCCACTATATTCTAGAGGTCCTCTGCAGAATTAAGCACCAGCTACACACTATGATAGCTGGCTTAAAATAAAGTACTCCTTCATGGATGACTTCACTTCCCTTGATCTTTCCCCAGCCACCCCCAACTAGTGTTTCCTGTGCCTTCCAAATAAACTGCTTGCCCTCACATCCTATCTCAGAGTCTGCTCCTGTGGCAACCCAGACTAAGACACTGAGCATTCTGCTTATCTGAGCTTCTACTGTACTAATAGAGCCTCCTGGACAGAAAGAAGCATTCATTTCTCCTTTGGAGATTTTTAGCCAAAGAGATATCATATTGAACTGCTCTTATATATGATTTCAATAGAAAAATTGAAGGATTTAATCAATATTTCATGTAAGTTCTATATTTTGGGATATCGATGCAACACCCGACTATTGTATGGGTTGGCTCTATTCTAGCCCTTGATTCATATGAGCAGTAAGCCATTTGAGTACATGGGTCAGAATCTCACAGAAATAAATAGCACTGTGCACACACCTATGGAAAATAAGTCAGTACATGAGGACATTTCAGACTCTGGGTAGGGACAAAAATGTGACATTACAAAATATCCAAATCTATAAAGCCATAAGTTAATGCCCAAAGTACATTTGGACATTTCTTTCTAAACTATAAACTACTAGACAAAGGTAAAATAGTGTTATGATTATAATGTTGACTGACATATACATACTATTATATGAAATAACTATCGATTTATCTATTTCTTTCCCAAGTTTAAAAAAAATTTTCCTTATCACATACTCTAATTTCTGGACTATTAAATCTGATCAGGGCTACTTATATCTATGAAACTACACCAACATTAATTTACCTTGAAGTGGATCTATAAAAAACTATCTTTAACTTTTACTTTCAATGAAATATTTAGCTTTCATTTACAAAGTCAATCAAAAACAGCCTAGTGACATCTTTAGTATGAGGTTATATCACTCCTTGGTGCTAAATGTCTTAAAATAATTTTCCTCTTAAGGGTCTTTCATAAACAAAATGAAAAGACAACCTACAGAATGGAAGAAAATATATGCAGATGATGCAACAGACAAGGGATTAATCTCCAAAGTATACAAACAGCTCATACACCCAATATCAAAAAAACAGATAACCCAATCAAAAAATGGGCAGAAGACCTAAACAGACATTTCTCCAAAGAAGACATACAGATGGCCAAAAGGCACATGAAAAGATACTCAACATAGCTAATTATTAGAGAAATGCAAATCAAAACTACAGTGAGGTATCACCTCATACTGGTCAGAATGGCCATCATCAAAAAGTCTGCAAATAATAAATGCTGGAGAGGGTGTGGAGAAAAGAAAACCCTCCTACACTGTTGGTGGGAATGTATAATGGTGCAGCCACTATGGAGAACAGCAGTGAGCTACCATATGATCCTGCAATGCCACTCCTGGGCACATATCCAGAGAAGACCATAATTCAAAAAGATATCATGCACCCCAGTGTTCATTGCAGCACTATTTACAATAGCCAAGATGTGGAAGCAACCTAAATGTCCATCAACAGGTGAATGGATAAAGAAGATATGGTACACACACACACACACACACACACACACACACACACACACACACACTGGAATATTACTCAGCCAAAAAAAGGAATGAAAAAATGTCATTTGAAGCAACATGGATGCAACTAGAGATTATCATACTAAGTGAAGTAAGTCAGACAAAGACAAATATCATATGGTATCATTCATATGTAGAATCTACAAAAAATGATACAAATGAACTTATATACAAAACCAAAAAAGACTCACAGACATCGGAAATAAACTAATGGTTACCAAAGGGGAAAGGGTGGGGGAGGGATAAGTTAGAAGTTTGGGATGAACATACACACACTACTATACGTAAAATAGATAATCAACAAGGACCTACCATATGGCACAGAGAACTATCCTAAATATTTTTTAATAACCTACAAGGGAAAACATTCTGAAAAAAATAAATAAATTGCTGTACACTTGAAACTAACACAACATTATAAATCAACTATACTTCACTAAAAATAAATAAATAAAAATAAAGACAAAAAATGTCTATTCAGCTCCTCCTAAAAATAAATAGATTTAAAGTGTGATTTTTTTTCCAATAGCAGAGAATGTGTCCTTCACAAATGTACTAGAAGCATCCTTCGATTTTAAATAAATTCTCAGTGAAAACTAGTAGCTTTAAAATTTAGCACATTCTGAAAAACTAAATCCATTTTTATATGATGTGATTTAGTTTCCACATTTATTTTAAGGACTAGAAATTCCCCACTTCTAATTGGTGCATTGGACATAATATGTGTTTTTAGATACAGGGTAAACAATTTACTTTAGTATCAAGGAAACATCAGTTAAGATTTTATTAGAATTCTAAAAATGAATAATAAGTCCAGCCCTGTACTTGTTATAATAGCTAAAATAAACTTGCAGCTCACACTACCGTGATTTAGCTGAGCGCCTCTTTCATTCCATCAAACGGCATGGGGCAGCAGCTGGCTTTTTTTTTTTTTTTTTTTTTTTTCTGGCCTCCTTTCTATGTTTACTGCAGGCATGTAACTGAGTAACTCTGTCTCAGGCCCGGACTGTTGCTAGGGCATGGACCACACCTTCCTCCTGCTTACCTAAAGCCCATTGGTCATGGTTTTGTAATCAGGCAGTTTCACAGTGTCAACATGGGGGATCAGCAAAAATATCGACTGTGTTTCTACAGGTGCTACATTTTTTGCTCCCCTAGTGACTAGTAATATTCAATTGGACTAAAATGATATCTTTTAAAAAACAATGTCCTGGCATTGCTGAGAACATGCATATAAGGCCATGAAGGTCTACACAGCAAGATTGCACAATAACCCATTAAAATAAACATTTGCAACCACAGATAGCTGGACTGAAATCCTGCTCTGATACAAATAACATCTGGACAACTTTTGTTTGCATCTTCCAGCCTAAAACACCCTTGAGAAAAAATAGAAGGCGAGCTAAAAGACAAAGGACCACTAAAGGTTTTATTATGCTATGGGTGTGGTGCCATAAATTTGAGGGGGTTTGCGCTGGAGTTGCCAAAGCTGAATTTAAACAGCATGTTGTTTTTAAAAGTTGTGACACTGATGAGGAACAATTCGGTTTTCTTACATAATTAATCCAGTGTGAAATAGAGTGACTGGAAAACATCCAGTGGTTTAAAAATAACTCAATTATTTATAAGTTTCACAGTGCTATAGGATTCCACACTAAGGAGAAGAAAGTGAAGGCATCTTGGTACCCACCATGTCATTCTTAATCAGCAAGGGCTTTAGGATGTCTGCATAAAAAAATCTAACTGTAAAAGTTAGATGCTGAGGCCAAGAAAACTGAGGTTTCCTTGGATTATGTATCAAGCTGACAGGCAGGAAAAGGTTTCCTTCCCTGACATTTATATATTGCTAAGATATATATTAATATATATTACTAACACCAAAAGAACTCAGTAACACGAAGTGGTGTTAGACAGGTGTGGAGGAAGAAGGAAGAGGGGAGGAGATCTGGAAAAGAAAAAATGTTCTTCTTTTAGAAGATCGGCAACATAGGCTATGAATCATACACGACACTGAATGGACTTTAATTTCTAATGTTGTTCTTTGATGTGAAGAAAAATAATTATAAGCTGAAAGATATTGGCAAGTATTATATTCAATATAAAGATAAAGAAATTAGCCATAAATAAATCTTTATATAACAATCTCACTCTCAGGGCGGGCTAGCAGCTAGCAACTATATATTTGTGTCAGCTACAGCTGGCCGCTAAACAAAGGGAATGGAAGTTTGCTAGTAATGTTAAAATCTTGCAAAATATTTCACAGTTGTCTCATGCATTTTTTTTTTTACTCTTTCCTCTACTTAAAGGGGGCATGTGAGAGGTGGCAGTAGTCTCACAGGGCCAGGCCAGAAGTAAAAAAGATTAGACTTCAAGATCTGTTCTTAAAATATTAGATGGGCTTTACTGAATAATTTGATTTACCTTAATTTCATCCTTTATTTAAGCTGGAGTGCAGAGATAAGAAAAAAATGAAAGCAGACTTTTATTCATTCAGCCAGTCCATAAGCTTTAACTAGTAGCTTTCAGACATACAGTATTTATTTATTCTTTTAGCCTTAGAAACAAACAAAATAAAAACATAATTGTATCACTTATTTACTAGCCTGAACAAACATAATTTTGATACACTAATAGCCATGGCAAGGAAAGTAGGTGTCATTTATTTAAACAAAGCATCAAGTTGAGAAGAGAAACAATTTTTTAAAAATTCATTTGTTGCTTATTTATAGATATTACCTGATAGATACATTTCAGTAATCCCACTATAAAAGGATGTTTTTTTCTTGAGGAGCTGTGACAGTGGAAATACTGAAGGAGAATAGTGAAGGGATTACAATTCCAGGCAGCTGCAGTTATGACATCTAACTGCTGTTAAGTTTTTTTTTACTTGTAGTCATTGCACTGATAACTGGGAGATTACTACTAGAACAACTTTACAAACTCTTTGACTAAGGGTCAAGCCAATAAATAGGCTCATGACAATCCTGTTCCCTGACATGAAGTTTCTGTTGCTTTGCCACTTTTTATTTTTCTGCTCATAGTATCAATTCAGTGTCACAATTTAGTGACAGCTGAACATCAGCAATCTCAACTTCTATGTTTTTTGCTTCACTCTGTCATCCAAGCTGTAAAGACACAAGCACACCAAGGCTTCTTTACTAGCACTAACTACCCAATGCAACAAAATCCTTCCCAAATGAGCTAGAACAATTTCTACTGATGAGGTCAGTGTTTTGTTTATGCATTTGAAAAGAAAAGACTGAACATGGTCATCTCTGAGTGACATCTCTATGTGTGAAAGAAACTATTTATCCATTCATTTAAATTAACTCATTCATATACTCATTTACTTAAGGCCTACCTTATGCCAATTATGTTAATAGCAGGATGGAGATAGAATATGTTGTTTCTGGAGGAAATAGTGGTGTGTGTTAGACCTTAATATAAAGGTATATTAAGATGGTCAACAGGCACATGAAAAGATGGTCAACATCACAAATCATGAGGGAAATGCAAATTAAAGCCACAATGACGTTATCACCTCACACCTGTCAGAATGGCCACCATCAAAAAGACAACAATAAGTGTTGGTGAGGATGTGGAGAAAAGGGGAGCCTCCTACACGGTTAGTGGGAATGTAAATTGGTACAGCCACTATGGAAAACAGTATGGAGATTCCACAAAAATTAAAAATAGAACTACCATATGATCTAGCAATTCCACTCCTGGATATACATAGAAGAAAATAGAGAAAATAAAAATACTAATATGAAAAGATATATGCTCCCCAATGTTCATAGCAGCATTATTTACAATAGCCAGGCTATGGAAGCAACCCAAAGCATCCATCATGAATGGATAAAGAAGATGTGGCATATATATATATTCTATTATATATATATATATAAAATAGAATATTACTCGATTGTAAAAAAAAGAATGAAATTTTGCCATTTGCAACAACATGGATGGATGCAGAGTGTATTTTACGTAGTGAAATAAGTCAGACAGAGAAAGACAAATACTATGCATTTCCATAGTATGGAAATTTCCACTTATATGTGGAATCTAAAAATAAAACAAATGAAGGAATACAACCAAAAAATAATAATACATTTATATGAATAGGCAAAGATGTGACTCTTCCTAAGGGTTTTGAGAATGGCTTCAGTGAGGTTAAGACATTTGATGTGGATCTTGAAGGAGGAACAAAAGTACACTTGTGAGGAAGAAGAAAAAATGTCTGAGTAGAAAAAAGATCCTAAGAGGGAAGAGGCATAAAACTGCGTAATGTTTGAGGGGCATAATGTTTGAGGGAAATGTCACTGTTTGGTGCAGCTGAAGAACAAGGAGCAAGGAGTGATGTGACATGAGATGCAAATGGAGAGGCAAGTTGGAACTAGATTGTGAAAGAGATCATTCTATGCCAAGGAGTTTTTTCTTTAGGCAACAAGGAGCAATGGAAGATTTATATAGAGTGTGAAATAATTGACTTTAAGTGGGTAAATAAAACTTGCTCATTAGTCTTGAAGAGAACAGGCTATTTGAGTTTTGGTAGGATTTGCTACATTATATTGTAGCAATGTACAGCATTGTAGCAATGTACATTATATTATAGAGTGAATTTATAACCTTACAGGTCCATCTTGACAGATGAAGAAAAGATAGCAGTTCATGGAGGCTGTGGATATTTTATCCTGCTCATCATTCCTAACCACCTACCCCAACTCTTTTTCCTGTTCATGATTTACCAACATAGATTTCCTTCTCTGCCAAAGAAAAAAAGAACTTTAATCCCTTTCTCCTTCCACAAATAAAAATTAGAAACACCTTGAATTAAACTAAAGTTTCAAACTGTGGAGACAAGAGCTATATCCACATGAGGAAAGTTAAATGGTGAATTAGGCATGGATCCAGATAATTCAACCCTTCTTTACCCATCATCTCCCCACAAATTTTCTTACCTTATTTATCTCTATAGTTTGTACAAAGGAACATTTCTCCATCAGATCATTTCTCACTTTTCATTTTGTGTTATATAGCTACAGACTTAATGAGCCTATATGAACAAACTTTGTAGCATTTTACAGGAGAAGCACTAGTTTGAAAAAATGTATGGGAAAGAACAAAGATTATCCCAAGATGAAATTCTAGCATTATGACCCATGCAGACCACCTGGAATTCTTTAAATCATAATACTTAGTAATAATTCTTCTCCTGCAATGTAACTTGTATTTCCTAATTTCTCAAGAGATATTTACTTGGACACTAGCTCTTTGTTTTCAACAGTTTTTCCTGCCTTTGCAAATTAATCCCCACCTGTAGTCAAATGCTTCCACTTATGAAATCACACCAGTTGTTTAAGTCATTGGATTAAAATAATGGAAAACTTTATGTAATTTTGGAGTGTGGGAAGAGGAAAAGAGTATTCTAAGTGAGCAAGATAATTTTATTATTTAGCTATATCTTTAAAGATAAAATAAGAGAGAAAAATAAGTAGATGTTCCTGGAGATAGGAGAGTAAAGTTGTAGCTACATTTTGTTTTTTAAAGCAGATGGCAAGATGTCCAGTACAGATAGACCTTCAGTAGCCTTTATAATCATCTAAATCATTATTCATTCTATAGATGGTATCCCATAGTAACCCCAAAGGGAAGGCTAAAATCACTGAGCTAATTACTGAATTTGCTTCTGCTAAGCTTACTGTGGGATGATTGGAATCACATCAACTTATCCATTGATAAAAAGAGCATTGTCACATGAAAATCCATCTCTGAATTCAAACTAGAATTACTTTAGCCAAACTAAATTATTCTGAAGCCTAAATCATTTTTACTACAAATTATGGATCTTATTTATAGTTAGTCAGTCAACCTAATAATTGCCAGTTCTCCCAGGTCTTCATTTTGTGAAAATTCAGATGGACCATAGCAAGACAGGACTATTAACTGCTCTTTTGAATGCCCTGTTTGACATACAAGTGAGAAGGCCATAGCACAATAAATAATGACTCAGTGATGAACCTAAGACTTCTACCTCTGACCTAGAGGAAGTAAAAAGGACTAACTTTGACCTTGTGATTGAAGCAAACAAAACAATCAACAAATATATGAAACAATGACTTTGAAGACACTGAACATAAGATAATTAAAGAAAGTTATCCCTGGGGCTTCCCTGGTGGCGCAGTGGTTGAGAATCCGCCTGCCGATGCAGGGGACACGGGGTCGTGCCCTGGTCCGGGAAGATCCCACATGCCACAGAGCGGCTGGGCCCGTGAGCCATGGCCGCTGAGCCTGCGCGTCCGGAGCCTGCGCTCCACAATGGGAGAGGCCACAACAGTGAGAGGCCCGCGTACCACAAAAAAAAAAAAAAAAAAAAAAAAAAAAAAAGGAAAAAAAAAAAAAAAGAAAGTTATCCCTGAAAGATGGGGAAAAGTTGAGGTGAGCCCTACAATTGCCCTAGATTACTGCCTTGGAAGTGTTTCCAGGGTACTGCCCAGGGAAGGGGAACCCAGGCCAACCTAGCAATCTCCTTAAGTCGAGGGGACCAATGTAAGAGTCTGGAGAGACTAAGGTATGCTACTGCATGATAGAGTATCAAAGAGGAGAGAGCTACATACAGAGAGAACCCCAGATACCCATAGAGGTTTCTCCTCTAATATTCAGCTGAGTACTGATTATCAAAGAAACTACCTAAGGCTGAGAGGAAAAGAACCTAAAAAGATTAGAAGTAACAATTTTTGGTGGTAACTCAGAGCTAGGAATAGTGCCTTCCCCTTCCAGTCAGACTGGAAAAACCTCATAATAAATATGTCATTGAATAGAATACTCAGAAGGGTCTTGACTGAATAATTAGTCCTAGACTGAGCACTGCTCTATTTCCAAGTGATGAATCTTAAAAGAAAAAGACAAAATAATCAAACTATTTTCATATCATTTAATTGTGTTCAGAATAAAGCTCTAAAATATTTATAAGAACACACAAATATTGACCACTCAGTAAGATAAAACTGATAATGTCTGACAACCAATCAATTATTTCCAGACATGAAAAGAAGCAGGAAACTACAGCCCATGATTGGGAGAAAAATTGAACTAATTAACCCAGAACTTCCACTGATATTAGAATTAGCAAATAAAAATGTTAAGATAGTTTGTATAACCATATTGTAAAAGTTAAGGAAAGAGATGAAATATGTGTGTATATATATATATATATATATATATATATACACACACACACACATATACATGTATATATATATACATATATATATATAAATTTGATAAAAACTGTAACCTATAGATCCAAGAAGCTCAATAAAATTTAAACAAAAGAAACATAAAGAAAAACACACCAGGTCATGTTATAATCACATCGCTCAAAACCAGGGATAGGGCTTCCCTGGTGGCGCAGTGGTTGAGAATCCGCCTGCCGATGCAGGAGACACGGGTTCGTGCCCCGGTCCGGGAAGATCCCACATGCCGCGGAGCAACTAAGCTCGTGAGCCATGGCCGCTGCGCCTGCGCATCCGGAGCCTGTGCTCCGCAATGGGAGAGGCCACAACAGTGAGAGGCCCGAATACCGCAAAAAAAAAAAAAAAAAAAAAAAAAAAACCAGGGATAAAGAGAAAAATCTTAAAAACATCCAGGAAAAAGAAATGATATATTACATACAGAGAAATAAAGATAAGGATATGGCAAATTTCTTAACAAAACCAATGAGAGCAGGAAGACAGCAGAGTATCATCCTTAAAGTACTGAATGAATAAATATGTCAAATTAAATTCTACATTCAGTAAAGATATCTTTCAAAAACAACACTAAACAAAAAACTTTTGCATTCCTACAAAAACTGAAAGAATTCATTATTAACAGGCCTGTGCTATAGGAAATGTTAAAGGAATTCATTCAAGCTTAATATTAACAAATGAAAATATGGATGTACACAAAGAAATGAAGAGCATTGGGAAAGATAACTATGTGCGTAAAGAAAGTTGTTCTTAGTATTAAATCTATTTAAAATATAATGGACTGTTTAAACAAAAAACAATAAAAATATATTGTTGGGTTTATAGCATATATGTAGGTAAAATTTAAAGCAATAATAGCTTGTGTCTAGGAAAAAAGGGTTAGAATTATACAATGGTAAGGTTCTTATACAGAAAGGTAGACTGCGATAAGTTAAAGAAATATGTTCTAAACCACAAAGCAATCATTAAAATAATAAAGTCATAGTTAATAACCTAAAATAAGGACATAAAATGAAATCATAAAAGCTACTCAATCAAAAAGGAGACAAAAATAGAAAAAAGGGAACAAATAATATATAGGACAAATGGAAAACAAATAACAGGTGGTGGACTTGAGCCTAATTATTCAATATATTAATAATTACATTAAATAGATATACTTTAAAAATCCCAATTAAAAGTCAGAGGTAATCATATTAGATAAAACATCAAGATCTAACTATAACTGCCTACAAGAAATGTACATTAAATATAAGGACACAAATGAGTTAAAGTTAAGAGAATGAAAGATTTACCATACTAACATTAATCAAAGGAAATATGAAATCACTATATTAATTTTAGAGTAGATTTCTGAACAAAAATATAATGTAAGTTCATAATAATAATCACACCAATTCAATAAGAGGACATGACACTGTTAAACTTGGATGTGCCTAATAATAAAGTTTCAAAATAAGCAAAGCAAAAACTGATAGAATCACAAATAAAAATAAATAAACCTATCATAATTGTCAGAGATTTCAATACCTCTTTCAATAACTAAGAGACTAAATAGAAATCAGTACGAATATAGAGGAACTAAAAAATACCATCAATCAAGTTGATGTAATTGACATACATAGAACAATCCACTAAACAACAGTAAAGTATACATTCTTTTCAAGTACTTGGGAATATTTATGAAGATATCCTAAATTTTGGTCCAGAAAACAAGCCTCAATATAGTTAAAAGTCAAAATAACCACTTTCTCTGGCTATAATAAAATAAAATTAAAAATTAATTATGTAAAGATTTCTGTAAATACTACAAATATTTGGAAATTATATAACACACTACTATGTAATTATTTGGCCAAAAAAAAAAAAAAAAAAAGAGAGAGACAGAAACCAAAACAGAAGCAAGAAAGTAATTTGAACTGAATGAAAATGAAAAGACTACATGTCAAAATGTGTGGGATGCTGCTAAAGCAGTATAAGCAGGGAAATTTATAACACTAAATGGATATATTAAAGAATAAAAAAGGTCTCAAATCAATGGCTTGCTGTTTCATCTTAAAAAACTAGTAAGAGAAGCACAGATTTAATCCAAGGTAATGAGAAAAAGGAAATAATAAATATCAGTGCAGACATTAATAAAATAAAAATCAGAAAAAAATAGAATAATGTACCTAAAACTTTTTCTTTGTGAAAAATCAGTAAAATTAGTGAACATTTAGCTAGACTTCTCAGATAAGAAAAGATATAATATCAACATCAGGAATGAGAATAGTAGTTCACTAAAGAGTCTACAAATATTAAAAGGATAACAAGATGATGTTATGAGAAACTTTATGCCAAAAATTTCAACAAGTTCAACAAAATGGAGAAATTCCTTGAAAGACAAAAACCACCAAAGCTCACTTAAATTTAAAAAGATTATATGACTTAAGCTCTATCTTTTAAATAAATTAAATTTGGGTTTAAAAATCTTCCAAAATTTTTTCTATCAAAGATGGCTTAACTAGTGTATTCCCTCAAACATTTAATGAAGAAATAGCACAATTTCTATACAAATTTATTTACAAATTTTAAGAAGAGAGACTACTTATCCACCCATTCTGAGGCCAGCATTAACCTGCTATTAAAACCACACAAAATAATTACAAGAAAAGAAATCGACAGATCCATATCCCTAATGGAATGCATTCAAAAATTCTCACTGAAATATAACTCAAATGCAAGAATATAGAAGCAGGATTATACTATATTATGACCAAGTGAGTTCATCTGAGTAATGCATGGCTGGCTGATTTGACTTTCAAAAAATTAATCCATGTAATTTATCATTACATGTTAATAAACTATAAAAAGAAAACCATATGATCATCTTAATAGACACACACACACACACAAACACAAACACACAAGCATCTGGCAAAATTCAACATTCATTCTTAATTAAAAAAAAAAAAAACTCAGCAAACTAGAAATAGAAGGGGATTCTCAAAGCCTGATAAGGGGCATGTAGGGAAAACATTACAACTAATATCATACTTGGAGTAAAAGACTGAGTACTTTCTCCCTTAGATCAGAAACAAGACAAGAATATTTGCTTTTACCACCACTACTCTACAAATGAAGGTTCTAGACATTGCAATAAATTTTGAAAAAAAAATCACTCAAATTAGAAACAAAGGAGTAAAACTGTCTTTTTTTCCTCAGATGACATGATCATCTATACAGAAAATTCCATGTAATCTACAACAAAATTCCTAAACTTAATAAGTTAGTTGAGCAAGACTGCAGGCTAGAATTCTAATATTTAAAAAAAAACTAATCATATACTAGCAACAAACAATCTGAAATTGAAATTTTAAAAATATCATTTACAACTGCACAGAAAATGCTTAAAAATAAATCTGACAAGGATTCCTAACACCTATATACTGGAAACTATAAAATACTGTTGAAATATATTTAAGAAGACTTAAATAAATGGAGAAATATACTGTGTTTACTGACTGGAAGGCAATATTATTAAGGTACCAATTCTCCCCAACTTATCTATAGATTTAACATGATCCCAAGCAAAATCCCAGCAGGGTTTCTGGAGACATTGATAGGTTAATTCTAAAGATCACATGAAAATATAAAAGACCTAATAGCCAAAACAACATAGAACAAACTTGAGGCTGAACACTACCTAATTTCAAGACTACTGTAATGTGGCAGCAATCAAGATAGAATGGTATTGGCACAAAGATTGAAAAATAGATCAGTGGAACAGAATAGTTAGGTCAGAATGACCCACAACATATGGACAACTTACCTTTGACACGATTGCAAAATTCAGTGGAGAATGTTTAATCAATTCAACAAATGGTGATGAAACAATTTAATACTGATATGCACAAAAAATTGAACTTTAATCCTTATATTGCAAAGTATATAAAAATTAAATCCAAATGGATAATACACCTAAATGCAAAATATAAAATTATGAACTTCTAGAAGAAAATCTTTTTGTTGTTTGATTAGGCAAACACTTTTTAGATATAAAACCAATAGCATGATGCACAAAGGGGAAAGAAAAAACTGATCAATTGGCTGTCATTAAAAGTGAAAATTTTCCCTCTTTAGTAGACAGTGTTAAGAAAATAAAAATATCAGACTCAGAAAAATATGTACAAGTATATATCTGATAAAGGACTTTTATTTATTTATTTATTTATTTTATATAGCAGGTTTTTATTAGTCATCAATTTTATACACATCAGTGTATACATGTCAATCCCAATTGCCGAATTCAGCACACCACCACCCTCACGCCCCCTCGCAGCTTTCCCCCTTTGGTGTCCATACCTTTGTTCTCTACACCTGTGTCTCAATTTCTGCCCTGCAAACCAGTTCATCTGTACCATTTTTCTAGGTTCCACATATATTCATTAATATACAGTATTTGTTTTTCTCTTTCTGACTTACTTCACTCGGTATGACAGTCTCTAGATCCATACAAGTCTCTACAAATGACCCAATTTAATTCTTTTTTATGGCTGAGTAACATTCCACTGTATATACGTACCATATCTTCTCTATCCATTCATCTGTCGATGGGCATTTAGGTTGCTTCCATGATCTGGCTGTTGTAAATAGTGCTGCAATGAACATTGGGGTGCATGTGTCTTTTTGAATTATGGTTTTCTCTGGGTATATGCCCAGTCCTGGGATTGCTAGATGATATGGTAATTCTATTTTTAGTTTTTTAAGGAACCTCCATACTGTTCTCCATAGTGGCTGTATCAACTTACATTTCCACAAACCGTGCAAGAGGCTTCCCTTTTCTCCACACCCTCTCCAGCATTTGTTTATAGATTTTCTGATGATGCCCATACTAACTGGTGTGAAGTGATACCTCACTGTAGTTTTGATTTCCATTTCTCTAATAATTAGTGATGTTGAGCAGCTCTTCATGTGCTTCCTGGCCATCTGTATGTCTTCTTTGGAGAAATGTCTATTTATGTCTTCTGCCCATTTTTGGATTGGGTTGTTTGTTTTTATAATATTGAGCTGCATGAGCTGTTGTTATATTTTGGAGATTAATCCTTTGTCCATTGATTCATTTGCAAATATTTTCTCCCATTCTGAGGGTTGTATTTTCGTATTGTTTATGGTTTCCTTTGCTGTGCAAAAGATTTGAAGTTTCATTACATCCCATTTGTTTATTTTTGTTTTTATTTCCATTACTCTGGGAGGTGGATCAAAAAATATCTTGCTGTGATTTATGTCAAAGAGTGTTCTTCCTATATTTTCCTCTAAGACTTTTATAGTATCTGGTCTTACATTTAGGTCTCTAATCCATTTTGAGTTTATTTTCGTGTATGATATTAGGGAGTATTCTAATTTCATTCTTTTATGTGTAGCTGTCCAGTTTTCCCAGCACCACTTATTGAAGAGACTGTCTTTCCTCCATTGTGTATCCTTGCCTCTTTTGTTAGGGATGAGTTGACAATAGGTGGGTGGGTTTATCTCTGGGCTCTCTATCTTGTTCCATTGACCTATGTTTCTGTTTTTGTGCCAGTACCATATTGTCTTGATTACTGTAGTTTTGTGGTATAGTCTGAAGTCAGGGAGTCTGATTCCTCCAGCTCCGTTATTTTCCCCTCAAGACTGCTTTCGCTATTCAGGGTCTTTTGTGTCCCATACAAATTTTAAGATTTTTTTGTTCTAGTTCTGTTAAAAATGCCATTGATAATTTGATAGGGATTGCATTGAATCTGTAGATTGCTTTCAGTAGTATAGTCATTTTCACAATATTGAGTCTTCCAATCCAAGAACATGGTATATCTCCCCATCTGTTGGTATCATCTTTCTTTCATCAGTGTCTTATAGTTTTCTGCATACAGGTCTTTTGTCTCCTTAGGTAGGTTTATTCCCAGGTATTTTATTCTTTTTCTTGCAGTGGTAAATGGGAATGTTTCCTTAACTTATCTTCCAGATTTTTAACCATTAGTGTATAGGAATGCAAGAGATTTCTGTGCATTAATTTTGTATCCTGCAAGTTTATGAAATTCATTGATTAGCTCTAGTAGTTTTTTGGTGGCATCTTTAGGATTCTCCATGTATAGTATCATGTCATCTGCAAAGAGTGACAGTTTTACTTCCTCTTTTCCAATTTGTACTTCTTTTTCCTCTCTGATTGCCGTGGCTAGGACTTCCAAAAGTGTGTTGAATAACAGTGGTGAGTGTGGACATCCTTGTCTTGTTTCTGATCTTAGAGGAAATGCTTTCAGTTTTTCACCATTGAGAATGGTGTTTGCTGTGGATTTGTCATATATGGCCTTTATTATGTTGAGGTAGGTTCCCTCTAAGCCCACTTTCTGGAGAGTTTTTTATCATAAATGAGTGTTGAGTTTGGTCAAAAGCTTTTTCTGCATCTATTGAGAGGATCATATGGTTTTTATTCTTCAATTTGTTAATATGGTGTATCACATTTAATGATTTGGGTATATTGAAGAATCCTTGCATTCCTGGGATAAATCCCACTTGATCAGAGGGTATGATCCTCTAAATGTGTTATTAGATTCTGTTTGCTAGTATTTTGTTGAGGATTTTTGCATCTATATTCATCAGTGATATTGGTCTGTAATTTTCTTTTTTTGTAGTATCTTTGTCTGGTTTTGGTATCAGGGTGATGGTGGCCTCATAGAATGAGTTTGGGAGTGTTCCTTCCTCTGCAATATTTTGGAAGAGTTTGAGAAGGATGGATGTTAGCTCTTCTATAAATGTTTGATAGAATTCACCTGTGAAGCCATCTGGTCGTGGACTTTTGTTTGTTGGAAGACTATTTTTTTGCAAGATTTTTAATCACAGTTTCAATTTCATTACTTGTGATTGGTCTGTTCATATTTTCTATTTCTTCCTGGTTCAGTCTTGGAAGGTTATACCTTTCTGAGAATTTGTCCATTTCTTCCAGGTTGTCCATTTTATTGGCATAGAGTTGCTTGTAGTAGTCTCTTAGGATGCTTTGTATTTCTGCAGTGTCTGTTGTAACTTCTCCTTTTTCATTTCTAATTTTATTGATTTGAGTCCTCTCCCTTTTTCCTGATGAGTCTGGTTAATGGTTTATCAATTTTGTTTATCTTCTCAAAGAACCAGCTTTTTGTTTTATTGATCTTTGCTACTGTTTTCTTTGTTTCTATTTCATTTATTTCTGCTCTGATCTTTATGATTTCTTTCCTTGTGCTGACTTTGGGTTTTGTTTATTCTTCTTTCTCTAGTTCCTTTAGGTGTAATGTTAGATTGTTTGAGATTTTTCTTTTTCTTGAGGTAGGCTTGTATAGCTAAAAACTTCCCTCTTAGAACTGCTTTTGCTGCATCCCATAGGTTTTGGATCATCGTGTTTTCATTGTCATTTGTCTCTAGGTATTCTTTGATTTCCTCTTTGATTTCTTCAGTGATCTCTTGGTTATTTAGTAATGTATTGTTTAACCTCCATGTGTTTGTGTTTTTTACATTTTTCCCCTGTAATTCATTTCTAATCTCATAGTGTTGTGGTCGGACAAGATGCTTGATATGATTTCAATTTTCTTAAATTTACCAAGGCTTAATTTGTGACCCAAAATGTGATCCATCCTGGAGAATGTTCCGTGCACACTTGTGAAGAAAATGTAATCTGCTGTTTTTGGATGGAATGTCCTATAAATATCAATTAAATCTATCTGGTCTATTGTGTCATTTAAAGCTTCTTTTTCTTATTTATTTTCACTTTAGATGATCTGTCCTCTGGTGTAAGTGAGGTGTTAAAGTCCCTATTATTGTGTTTCTGTCTATTTCCTCTTTTATAGCTGTTAGCAGTCGCCTTATGTATTGAGATGCCCCTATGTTGGGTGCATATATATTTATAATTATGTCTTCTTGGATTGATCCCTTCATCATTTTGTAGTGCCCTTCCTTGTCTCTTGTAACATTCTTTATTTTAAAGTCTATTTTATCTGATATGAGTATTGCTACTCCAGCTTTCTTTTGATTTCCATTTGCATGCAATATCTTTTTCCATCCTCTCACTTTCAGCCTCTAAGTGTCCCTAGGTCTGAAGTGGGTCTCTTGTAGACAGCATATATATGGGTCTTGTTTTTGTATCCATTCAACCAGCCTGTGTCTTTTGGTAGGAGTGTTTAATCCATTCACGTTTAAGGTAATTATTGATATGTATGTTCCTATTACGATTTTCTTAATTGTTATGGGGTTTTTTTGGTAGGTCCTTTTCTTCTCTTGTGTATCCCACTTAAAGAAGTTCCTTTGGCGTTTGTTGTAGAGTTGGTTTGGTGGTGCTGAATTCTCTTAGCTTTCGCTTGTCTGTAAAACTTTTGATTTCTCCACCAAATCTCAATGAGATCCTTGCTGGGTAGAGTCATCTCGGTTGTAGGTTCCCCCCTTTCATCACTTTAAATATATCATGCCACTCCCTTCTGGCTTATAGAGTTTCTGCTGAGAAATCAGCTGTTACCCTTATGGGAGTTCCCTTGTATGTTATTTGTCATTTTTCCATTGTTGCTTTCAATAATTTTTCTTTGTCTTTAATTTTTGTCAATTTGATTACTATGTGTCTTGGTGTGTTTCTCCTTGGGTTTATCTGTATGGGACTCACTGAGCCATCTGGACTTGGGTGGCTATTTTCTTTCCTATGTTAGGAAAGTTTTCTACTATAATCTCTTTAAATATTTTCTTGGGTCCTTTTTCTCTCTCTTCTCCTTCTGGGACCCCAATAATGCATATGTTGTTGTGTTTAATGTTGTCCCAGAGGTCTCTTAGGCTGTCTTCATTTCTTTTCATTCTATTTTCTTTTTTCTGTTCCACAGCAGTGAATTCCACCATTCTGTCTTCCAGGTCACTTATTCGTTCTTCTGCCTCAGTTATTCTGCTATTGATTCCTTCTAGAGTAGTTTTCATTTATGTTATTGTTCATTTCTGTTTGTCTGTTGTTTAACTCTTCTAGGTCTTTGTTAAACATTTCTTGCATCTTCTCAATCTTTGCCTCCATTCTTTTTCTGAGGTCCTCGATCATCTTCACTATCATAATTCTGAATTCTTTCTCTGGAAGGTTGCCTATCTCCACTTCATTTAGTTGTTTTTCTGGGGTTTTATCTTGTTCCTTCATCTGTTACATAGCCCTCTGCCTTTCCATCTTGTCTATCTTTCTATGAATGTGATTTCTGTTCCACAGCCTGCAAGATTGTAGCTCTTCTTGCTTCTGCTGTCTGCACTCTGGTGGATGAGGCTTTCTAAGAGGCATGTGCAAGTTTCCTGATGGGAGGGACTGGTGGTGGGTAGAGCTGGCTGTTGCTCTGGTGGGCAGAGCTCAGTAAACCTTTAATACTCTTGACTGCTGAGGGGTTGGGCTGGGTTCCCTCCCTGTTGGTTGTTTGTCCTGAGGCAACCCAACACTGGAGCTTACCCCGCCTCTTTGCTGGAGCTAATGGCAGACTCTGGGAGGGCTCACACCAAGGAGTACTTCCCAGAACTTCTGCTGCCAGTGTCCTTGTCCCCATGGTGAGACACAGCCACTCCCCGCCTCTGCAGGAGACCCTCCAACACTAGGAGGTAGGTCTGGTTCAGTCTCCTATGGGGTCACTGCTCCTTCCCCTGGGTCCCCATGATCACACTACTCTGTGTGTGCCCTCCAAGAGTTGAGTCTCTGTTTCCTCCAGTCCTGTCAAAGTCCTGCAGTCAAATCCCACTAGCCTTCAAGTCTGATTCTCTAGGAATTCCTCCTCCCGTTGCTGGACTCTCAGGTTGGGAAGCCTGACGTGGGGCTCAGAACCTTCACAGAAGTGGGTGGACTTCTGTGGTATAAGTGTTCTCCAGTTTGTGAGTCACCCACCCAGCAGTTATGGGGTTTGATTTTACTGTGATTGCACCCCTCCTACCATCTCATTGTGGCTTCTCCTTTGTCTTTGGATGTGGGGTATCTGTTTTGGTGAGTTCCAGTGTCTTCCTTTTGATGATTGTCCAGCAGCTAGTTGTGATTTTGGTGTTCTCACTAGAGGGAGTGAGAGCATGTCCTTCTACTCCACCATCTTAGTACATAGTCAGGGCCTTTATTTGTAATATGTAAATAACTCTTTCAAATCAGCAATAAGAAAACAGACAACCCATTTAAAAATTGGCAAAAGATTTGAACACTTTACCAGAGAAGATAAACAGATGGCAAATACGCACATGAAAAGATGCTTGATATAGTCATTAAAGAAATGCAAAATAAATGAATAGATTGTACTGTACACTTATGAGAATGGCTAAAAATTAAAAAGACTGACTATACCAAATACTGCTAAGGATTTAGAGGAAGTGGAACTCTGATACACTACTAGAAGGAATGTAAAATGGCACATCACTTTGAAAAGCAGTGTAGCAGTTTCTTAAGAAGTTAAACATACACATACCATATTATCTAGCCATTCTACTCCTACTTATTTTCTCAGGGTGGGGGAAAGATGTCCACATAAAGATTGGTATGCAAATGTTCATAGCAACTTTACTTATAAAAGCCCCAAACTGGAAACACTCTGCATGCCTACCGACAGAGTACTGTGTAAACAAATTATATCCATACAGTGGACTACTATTCCGAGATAAAGAGAAATTACCTACTGATAGAAATAACAACATGGTTGGATCCCAATATATTTCTGCTGAATGACAAAAGCCAGACAGAAAATAATATTTTTTGATTATTTAAAACTCTAGAAAATATAAACTAATTTCTAATAACAGAGAACACTTCAGTGGTTGCCTGGACAGTGATGTGGGAGTTGTTTAGAGACATGAGGAAACTTTTGGGGGTGATAAATATGTTTAGCATCTTAATTGTAATGATGGTTTCACAGGTGTATACATTTGTCAAAACCTATCAAATTGTACATTTTACATATGTAGTTTATTTTATTGTCAATCATACCTCAATAAATCCGTTACAAAACAAAAATGGTGAACGTAATTCTTTTTAGAATGTTTAATGAATATTTAAATATGAATTGTCAATTTCTATACACTTCCCTTCTACAGATTTGCTGATAATCTCGCATATTGTGGATACCTATAAAGCATATAAAATTATGCAAGAAGTTTAAGTTCGCCTGCCTAAAGAAATTACACTTAGATAAATTTGGAACATAGGCATCATTATACTTCTTGAGTTTAGTCCCACTTATTCATGCATGTAATGTTTATACTACAATGTTAACATACTGTGTTCATTTTGATCTATGTTCCTTGAAGACAGAAGAGATCCCTCTGCTCAGAACAGAGATAACCCAAATTTGATTGGGAGCCAAATGGTATTGTGTGACCTAATTAAGTGGTGGGTATTTCATGAGCTTAGTCTTTCACATCTGGCTGTTATTAGATAGCCCTACTTGGCTACCCCACAAAGCAGCATTTGATCTAAGGGCCAACTCTGCCCCACAATTTGCTAATGTCTCTCACACTGACTAAATCCCCAGGGAGAGGTCAGGCCCAAGAAACCAGGAAACAAAGTAGGAGATATCTCTGCAGAGGGACTTCTATTTCTATTTCTGTTTGGTTTTTAAGTGCATTTTGCCTTGACTAACTTCAAATATTGATTGTTAGAGTGGACTGGAAATGCAATGATTGACTGATCACAATGTATTACATACAATGAATTTTGAATACCGCAGGACTAATTGAATAAATGAACGGAAATATTAATATTGAATTAATAGGAATGATCAGAGTGAATTAAGCACAGCGGGCCAAATTCTGCCCCTGGATATGCATGCACAATTTCCATTGACTTCAATGGGGGTTTTGTTGTGTGTATCCAAGGGCAGAATCCAGCTTAATGAATTTTTTAATTGTTTTTGAATGGTGAATGAATTGGTTAAAGTGCAAAGCACCAGAGACAATTCCTTACATATTGCATATATTTCTGTATTTTTTTTTTCATATGCTTGAACTCTTACATCTATGATCCACCTCAAAAGTCTGATTTTAAAGTTGGAGAAAATAATATAAGAAATAAAATCAATGCTGTTTTCTTTGTAAACAGCTAAAACATACATATCACTGCAGGTTTCTATTTCTGTATATTAAAATTATAATACTTTCATTTATTAATGAACCATTAAAAGAAATCTGAAACTTTGGTGACCAGGAATTCATCCATGTCCTCTCAAGTGTCCCTCATGTGAATGCCAATAGATGAAGGTTCATCCTCCACCATACCATTCATCACCTTATTTGAGTTAGAAAATCTTTTGCCAATGATTATCGATACCTGTGCTTATTATTTGATCTTGAGCAACTGTCATATCAGTTTAATTTTTCAGATTTAGATATGAAACTTTACTACTAAAACCCTTTTAGATTAGGAATCTATGATGAAATCTTAAATATGTTTGATCCCTTGACAGATTCAGTCATTTAAATAGACCAATTTTACTTTACATCATCACACCACCAGCCTGAGGCAAAGAAATTCAATGCCTTAGACCTGAAATTTATAATAATTCATTATAAGACATTTTCCTTAATATATTTTCTCCCAGGTAATGAAAAATAGTCTTTGTGTGAGATAAGCTCTAAACATGCATAGGAAAAGTGTGCTTGTGTGTGTGTGTGTGTGTGTGTGTGTTTGTGTGCGCACATTTTGGGGATGAGACTTAGAAGAACTCACCTGTATAAGAAAAATAAAACAAAACAAAAAGCAGAATATTATACATTCCTTGACTGAATGTATAATGTAAAGTTAAATTAATCAAATTAGTCCTGTTTGTTTTTATTTTTTTAATTAATAGCTTTAAATTTTTAGAGCAGTTTTAGGATCACAGCAAAATTTAATGGGAAGTTCAGAGAATTCCTACATACACAAACACCCCCATCATAAACATCCATAATCAATGTGGTACTTTGTTACAACTGATGAACCAACTCTGACATGTCATGATCAACCAGTGTCCATAGTTTACATTAGGGTTTATTATTTGTGTTATACTTTCTATGGATAATAAACATGTACGGGCATGTATCCACCAATGTAGTATATACAGAATAGTTATCCTGCCCTAAAAATTCTCTGTGCTTCAATTTCATACTCCACTTGCCTTAAATCCCTGAAAACCACTGATCTTTTTTACTGTCTCCATAGTTTTGCCTTTTTTAGGCAAAATTTATATGTCATATAATTCAAATCATACAGTGTGTAACATTTGCAGAGTGGCTTCTCTCACTGAGCAATATTCGTTTAAGATTCCTCCATCTCTTTTCATGGTTTGACAGTTCATTTCTTTTTAGCATCAAATAATCTTTCACTGTCTGGATGTACCACAGTTTATCCATTCACGTACTGAAGGACTTCTTGGTTACTTCTAAATTTTGGCAATTATGAATAAAGCTGCTATAAAAAATCCATGTGCAGGTTTTTGCATGGACATGAACTTGTGGTGATGAACTTAAATATTACAAAACCTGGGGGGCTGGGGTGGGCAGGGGAAAAAAACTTGGCTGAATTCAAATATATCAATAAATTTTTATAGTAGCTTATGAGACAAAAAACTATTAAAATAACTGCTGAAATTTTTTCATATATTATAATTTTGGTCATGTAAAATATGGATGAAAATTAATGAATTAAAACTTCTTTCAGTTAAGGGGAGAAAAAAAACTGTTCAATTTATTTGGATAAATACCAAAGAGTGTAATTGATGGATCATATGGAAGGAGTATGTTTAGCTTTTTAAGAAATTGCCAAACTGTCTTTCAAAGGAGTTGTACCATTTTGCATTCCCACCAAAGATAAATGAGAGTTCCTGTTGCTTCACATCATTCCCAGCATTCCGTGTTATCAGATTAGATTTTAGCCATTTTAATAGTGTCTAAATAGTGGGTAGTGGTATCTCATTGTTATTTTTATATGCAATTCCCTAAATGTGGATGATTTTGAGCATCTTTTTACACACTTATTTGCCAACTGTACATCATCACTGGTGAAGTATCTGTTCAGGTCTTTTGTTCATTTTTTGAGTTTTTTTATTTCTGTTTTACTGAGATTTAAGAGTTTTTGGTGTGTTTTGAATAACAGTGCTTTATCAGATATGTGTTTTGTAAATATTTTCTTCCAGTCTGTGGTTTGTCTTCTTGTTCACTTGATAGTGTATTTCACAGAAGAGAAAAGAAGTTTTAAATTTTAATGAAGTCCAGTTTGTCAATCCTTTCTTTCAATGATTGTGCCTTTGATACTTAATCTAAAATGTGCATATCAAAAACAAGATTTTATCTAGATTTTCTCCTATGTTATCTTCTAGGAGTTTCACAGTTTTGCATTTTACATTTAGGCATGTGAACAATTTTGAGTTAATTTTGTTCTCCAGGTGAATATTTAATGGTTAAGATCTGCCCTGCCTCCTGAACAAAGGTGTTTTGAGGGTCTCAAATGAGAAAAAATAACATAACTGAAATTACATTAAAAGCTGTGAGGGGCTTCCCTGGTGGCACATTGGTTGTGAATCTGCCTGCCAATGCAAGGGACATGGGTTCGCGCTCTGGTCTGGGAAGATCCCACATGCCGCGGAGCAACTAGGCCCGTGAGCCACAACTACTGAGCCTGTGCGCCTGGAGCCTGTGCTCCGCAATAAGAGAGGCTGTGATAGTGAGAGGCTCGCGCACCGCGATGAAGAGTGGCCCCCACTTGCCGCAACTAGAGAAAGCCCTTGCACAGAAACAAAGACCCAATACAGCCAAAAATAAAAATAAATTAATTAATAATAAAAAAGAACTGTGAAATACATGGAGGAAATCCTTTCAATATTCAGTATCGATATCACGACAACAGTCTACTTAAAACTATGCCGGTGATAGCTGGTTGAATTATAGAACTTTAATTTGGGGGTGTTTGTTTTGTAGTTATTTGTTTTGAATTTTTAAATTTGCTTTATAAGAAACATGAAACAGTTCCACTAAAACTTAAATTAACAGGCTGGAGATATTTTTGAGTGCTCCGTTAGAGCAATGAAAATATTGTTAGTGGGTGATTTGATAGTAACTGTGGAAACAAACTACAGATTATGGAGAAATATTACCTTACATCAACCTTGCATTATGATACTGTTTAATTTTGAAAATATATCATTAACTCACAAAGGGTCGCATCTGCAATTATTCATTCTAACAAAATATTACACTTGATTGGAAAATACAAATGGTGATGGGAATCAATTTCATACATAGTAGTTTAGAGTTCTTTAAATAATAGGCAATGAAACTCAAAAGAAATTGCTGCAAACAAGTCTGTAAATAACTTGTAACAAAAGGTACATCAGTAATCCTGAAAACCTAATAAAGTCACTCTGTGTCTTATCCACTACACTTCACCCTTGCTACTCAAAGTGTGGTGTGGGGACCCATCAAGTTGTCATCATTACATCTCAGGCCTATCCCATACCACCTGCTTCATAGTATTCATTTAAAAAAAAACCACACATACACAAATAAAAAACCAGGTGACAGATGCAAGCATTTAATCAAAAAGCACTGCTCTATAGTCTTAATAATATACTTAAAAATAAATTATCTGGAGTTAGAGCAGCTCTGTAATTAAGTGTCTGTTTAACCTTGGATAAATTGTTCAGTCTGACTATACTCAGTCTCCTCATCTGTCATGTGGGTATAATATCTACTTTGGAAATTGTTTTGAGGATAAATATCATTTATGAAGTACATTCATTTTTACATCCATGCAATTGTTCATGAACTACCTCAAGTAACAAGTTTTAAGGGACACTTCTGAATAACATTTTTCTCATTTTCTTTCCCTGTAAGACAATAACTTTTGTCATAAAGATTACAGAGAAAAAACATAACATAGAAAATGCACATTAGCGTTAAAGAAATACACTGTTCTTTTACCCCAGGCATTTCTGGTGTCCTCAGTATGCAAAACCTCTATCATCCCCAGCCTCTTCCAGTCTGTTCTCAACTGTGCATGTGCTAAGCTACTGTACACTTATGGCGGCATTCAGCCTTCACATTTACCAGTACATGTCACTACTTAGGATTGGTCAGAAATTGTCTCACATGTGTCTGAGATACTTGTCTGTCTTCTCTGCCAGTGCCAATCCCTGATTGTAGCCATTTCCCTTCCCACCTGCAAAGACAATATGAGTTTTCCACAGTAGCAATCACCTAGGCATTGCTGAGCTTCTCCACTGTATGTGCAGAAATGGAAATCATTGTACCCTAACAGTACCTGTCTTATTTCTCTTCTCCCCTAACTTTTCATTTACCTCAAGAGATTATCTTCTCATTACCATGATTTTCCATGAGGCCCTCTGATCACCATGTTAACATATCTGTATTTACAGTCTTCTTGCATAATTATAATGTCTATCTTCTGCCTGACACATCACTGTCCCTTAATATGTGATATTTTCTTTTTTCAATCTAGGCTGCTATTGGAAGCATCTCAGAATAATACTATCATTATAAATATAATTTAGGGTTTTTTATCATTAGTTGTTTATCACAATCTTGTTATTGAGACCAACTTGGCACATTTGAATTTATAAATGCTAATTACTAGCACATGGTCAGTAAAGCTTTTAGACTAAAATATCTCTGTATATTTGCCTTCTCTAAGGTCTTGTTCTGGAATTGGAATTGAAGACCCTTTACACTACAGCTTGGGTTTTATGCATTTATTCATATTAGGAGTACAGGGACATTCATTGCACATAATTTAAAAAGTGTTTCTGCCTAAAAATCTGTCCATCAAGACTCAGGAGTTTATTCCCATTCAACTTATCTTAACAAATCGGCTATTGACATGGTGATCAAATAGGGACTTTTAAGAATACAGGTGGATGCTGGTAGTAATTACCTGGGGATAACAAGCATAAACAGAATTGCCTCGGTAAGCCTGGATACGTGGTCACCTTAGGTTTTGGTAATTTCACCATTGGTATGCTTACGGGTCATCCTTGATTCACAGGTATTTCAATGATGGAAGCATCCTTTATCCAGGCAAAAGTGTAGTGAAGCCCTAGATACAGTCTAAAAAATCCTCTTAGGACATATGCAACTAAAAAACTGAATATGAGACTATGAAGATGAGAACCCAGTCTAAAAGGAGAGCCAGGAAACAATGAAAGAGGATGAAGACTAGGGAGAACTGATAGCAGAGAAAGATTGACAAGGATGGTAATAGGTGTTGTCAAGAGCAACTGATGAGAGAAAAATGACTGTAGTACCTAGAAGGTATGAGTAGCTTTCGGAAGAATCAGAAAGAGAGACTTTAAGAGTGTCCATCGGGGCTTCCCTTGTGGCACACTGGTTGAGAGTCCGCCTGTCAATGCAGGGGACGCGGGCTCGTGCCCGGGTCCGGGAGGATCCCACATGCCGCAGAGCGGCTGGGCCCGTGACCCATGGCCGCTGGGCCTGCGCGTCTGGAGCCTGTGCTCTGCAACGGGAGAGGCCACAACAGTGAGAGGCCCGCGTATCGGGTAAAAGAAAAAAAAAAAAAAAAAGAGTGTCCATCTACACAGACAAATGCTATCTTTGTATTAATTCTAAATGTATTTTCCATTTATTTATTTTTTAATAGATCTTTGTTGGAGTATAATTGCTTCACAATGCTATGTTAGTTTCTGTTGCACAACAAAGTGAATCATCCATATGCATACACATGTCCACATATCCCCTCCCTCTTAAGCCTCCCTCTCATCCTCCCTATCCCTCCCCTCTAGGTCATTGCAAGAAAAGCTATGTATTTTTCTTATAGCTAATTAATAACTTGTATTATGAATTATGAATAGATTTCTGACATTAAAAAAAGGTATAATGTCAAGGAAAACTCTAGAATATGAATGAATTTGGATATCTAATCTGTATAACATTGTATATAATATATGCATATATACTTCCTGACAATGATGGTTAGAAGTAAGCTTTAAATGGATACAATTTGATATTTAATAGTAAAGAGAAATTGGGTCTGGTTGGTAATATTATTGAATCCTCTTTTGGAAATAAATATAATGTGTTAAACAGTAATGACATACACTACTTTTTAAAGTGACGTTACATATTTTATAGATGCCCCGGTAGGATTCTTTATGGGCCTGTCTTTTGGATTGAACAGGAGATGAGCAGACAGATGAACAGGATGGCTGATCAGGGAACACCTTTCTTGGCTGCCCTGCAGTTTTTTCAGGCTGGCAGATACCCTAAGGAGGGTACTTAAAGTTAGGTAAGAAACATTTGTACGTTTAAAGTTTAGTAAGGAAGAAAGAGAGAACTTATTTTGCCTGTTTAAAAGTGCACATTCTAGTGTTTTGGGGGCATCAAGCATGCAAAAAGCAAATGTAATTGTTCTGTGAATTTGGCCCTTGGGTTTTTCATTCAAACCTAAGCATTGCAACCAGATCAGAAATTTCAACAATGTGGCATCTCTATGACTTTCTCTGTGAAATCTAATGCTCTGTCTCGTAGACATAATATAAAACACTCTGTAGGTCTGCATTATGTAACCTCCAACCATATAATTCCATACTTGGCTCAAAATCTGAAATTTTCCCTGGAAAAATATAAAGAAATAATAATAGAATTAAATTTGAAGTCACTCACACTAAAATATATGAGAACTTTACCTTTTAAAAGCTGAATATGACTATCTGCTTTAAATAATAACTAATCTGGACCAGCTTAATACAGTTTTTGATAATGTTTCACTTCATATTCAATTTTGGAAGTCTCTTGGTTTGCATATTCTTTGAATTTTGTTCTTTTGATATTAAATAAAATTTAGAGAAATGAATTTACCCAACTTAGCAAGGCAAATATTGATTTTGTTATAAAATCGATGCCATTTGTCAGGCTTCCTCACATTAAACATGCTAGAGTACACATGATTTTATTAAGCCACCACTAAATTCATGCGTTATATAATCTAACCCTTTTCTGACTTTTGAGTTCTCTCAAGGATTCAGAAGAATATTTAATATGAAGAATTAAATGTCTCTAACTTCCTCATGGAATAGAATAATGGTTGTGCTGATTATCTATATGTATGCCTAAATTATTATTATTATTATTATTATTATTATTATTATTTTTTTTTTTTTTTGCGGTATGCGGGCCTCTCACTGTTGTGGCCTCTCCCGTTGCGGAGCACAGGCTCCGGACGCACAGGCTCAGCGGCCATGGCTCACGGGCTTAGTTGCTCCGCGGCATGTGGGATCTTCCCGGACCAGGGCACGAACCCGTGTCTCCTGCATCGGCAGGCGGATTCTCAACCACTGCGCCACCAGGGAAGCCCTATGCCTAAATTATTAGCTCTCTGAAGACAAGGATTTCTTAGGAAACTGTTCCCATTTCAATGGGAGACAAAACTATCTCTTTTTGAAAGTTCATGTACTCTAAAAACCTTGGCTCCAGTTTTATTTTAAAATAAAATAAATTTAAATATGATATTAATGAGAATTATTTTATACAAACTGGTGGTCCCTTATGATTTGTACACTTAGTCAGATGTTGTCATTAGAAGCAAATATGAAGTTCTTTTATGAGTCAGTAGTGTTAATCGCAGTTTCACAGAAATAACACGTTAGACTAGAGGTCTAATGAGATCTTCAGAGTCTCAACTGGCCTAGTCTATCCTCTCTAGCAGGAGGAACACATTTCTAGTATGAAAGCATTAACTATTTTCAGAGGGATGAAAACCTAAGGTTTTATGTTAAACAAACAAACAAGAATAACAACATCAACAAAATCTGCTGTTCCCTCTCTGGTAACTTTTCATTAAGATCTTTCAAAGTGTAGCAATGTGTCATCTTCACTTCTCCTCTGTCCTCTATTCACTTTTATAATTCCTACAAAATTTTACATTATGAAGTTAATATATACAGCAATGTATGCATTTTGAATATTTCACCAATGAGAAAATTCAATTTTATATTCTTTTTTTTTCTTTTTTTTTTGTGGTACGCGGGCCTCTCACTGCTGTGGCCTCTCCCGTTGCGGAGCACAGGCTCAGCAGCCATGGCTCATGGGCCCAGCTGCTCTGCGGCACGTGGGATCCTCCCGGACCGGGGCACGAACCCGTGTCCCCTGCATCGGCAGGCATACTCTCAACCACTGCGCCACCAGGGAAGCCCCTATATTCTTTTTTAAAAAACCATTTGGCAACAAATATTTTAGTTAGGAAGTCCTTTAACAATTCCAGGAGTTAAATGTGTTAATTTATTAACACCTGAAAGGCAAATACACTCTACCATAGGCATGTTAATTCACTGTTTTAACTGGTTTAGACTTTGGAGTTATCTGGACTTGGGTTAGAATCCCAGGTTTATCACATAAGATCTCTGAGACCATGACACTAAGTCCTCAATTTAAACGGAGGGTCAGGAACAAATGCCAAGAAGATAAAGACCTGGAGTTTAATAGGTGAGAAAGTCTGACAAGGATAGTGACAGGTGTTGCTAGGAGTAATTGATGAGAGTAAAGTTACTGTATTATTTACAATGTGTAATTATAAGTTACTTATTCTCTTTGAATCTTATTGCCTATCTATAAAATAAGAACAGTAATACCAAACTCACAGAGTACATAATGTTCTAAGCTCAGTGCTTAAACAGAGAGCCCCCAATAAAGAAGCTTTCTTCTTTCTCTCCTCCTCCTCCTCCTTCTTCATCATTTTGTGTGTATATGTATATATGTGTGTGTGTGTGTGTGTGTGTGTGTGTGTGTGTGTTTTACTTTTAGATACTTAACCTATTATAGAAAAACCCAAAGTGTCTTTGTGTTGTTTCCAATTTTGCATATTATCAACAATACAGTGTTTATATCATTTGCAACATTCTTAAATATTACTACTTTGTCCTGAATCAAACATTTCTCTAGGGTTTTCAGATAATTTTATACTAACACTTCACAAATACAACCCATGACCATAGTGAGGAGCAAGTTTGTTAGGCCTAATATTTAGAACCCAGTACCACTGGGGTCAAGATCATGGAAAATCCAGTACCAATGGGATCAAGGACATGGATTTTCCCATTGCACTTCAGGTAGGCAACAACTTTCTCTAAGATGACACACATAACCTCCTGGTGGACACTGTGTGTGTAACTAAGCAAGAAAGTGTATATAGTTTGTGTATGTTCATCACTATCTCATATAGCAATTCTAAGGGTTTACCCAATCAAGAGTGAACAAGAAGCATCCCATAAGGATCAACATGGACCATCAGGCCACATACCATTTCCTTCATTTATCTTCTATTTGTTTTTTAAATATAAAAAATATTTTGAGGGGATAATTTTAGATTTACAGAAAAGTTGCAAAGACTGTGCAGAGAACTCCCAGGAACCTCACACTCAGTTTCTCCTATTGTTAATATCTTACATTACTATGGTACATTCATCAGAATTAATGAGCTAACATTGGTACATTACTGTTAACTAAAATCCACACTTTATTTGAATTTTACTAGTTTTTCTATGTCATTTTTCTGTTTTGAGATCCCATGGAAAATACTACATTACATACAGTCCTCATAGCTTCATAGTCTCCTTTGGCCTGTGAATATAACAAACTTTCCTTGTTTTTTGATGACCTTGACAACTTTTGAGGAGTACCAATCAGATAATTCATAGGAAGTCTCTTAATTGTGCATTTTTTCTAATATTTTCTCATGGTGAGACTAGGGTTATCGGTTTGGGGGAGGTCTTCTCTCTCTCTCTCTCTCTCTCTTTTTTTTCGTGTGCTGATTATATTCTGTCTGGCTGAGAGTTCAAAAAAAGCTTTTCCATGTGAGGCAATGTTTGGGCTCATCCTGCTTTATTTAGCTCTCCTTGTTCAATCTCACTTAGTGACTGAGATGAAAGCTATTCCAATAACTACCAGAAGGGATGAGATGATGCTAGCAAATAACCATGAAAAACAGAAGAAAATATTTTAGCCTTTTTCTCTGAATATGTAAAATTCCTCCCCAAGTATATTTTCCTGAATCTTCTTTCACACCAAATACAACCGCTCACCACATATTACTCTTCAGTATATTTCTTTCATTTTGTATACAAAAAGGTCAATCTGAAGATATACATCAAACCTGAATGAAAACATCCTCTATTCCTATGCAACATACCAGTGCTTGAAGTTTTCTCTTCCAGCATTATTTGTTTAATAGAAATATTTTCCATACCACCTGGTTCTGGCAGAAAGTCAAAATTTGCATTTATATGAGGTAGTTTATCAAATATAACATACAGAAGTCTGTTAAGTACACATTGCATTTTGTTTGTGAGAAAATCTGTTTGTATTTAATGTAGTTTTTAAATTAACCTTAATGAAAGCTTCTGAAAATTGTTGTTCTAAGCATTTGAAATATGCAACAAGAACGGGTGGAAGACATAAACATGTTTTCCATTATATGTTATCAGATAGCCCAAAATTACTACAAAGAATAATGTGGGACTATGTTAAATTAGAAAGATAAGCAAGCATTTAGTTAAAAGCAAAGGTCTTTAGAAGAGGAAAGCATCTAACACAGTTAACCCCAAACATCTTACAACAATCTTCAGTCAGAGGCATTTTAACATTTTTCAGTTAGAATGTTGTCTACTATATACAGAAACTAAGATTATTTGCACCAAAATGTAAGATTTCATTTCTCTTAATCTAAGATCTGCCAAATACTCAGACTCACCCAAGGTTTTCTGAAGTGCTAAAAAACAGGTAATTGGAACATGAACCTATCTGGCCGTGTCTCTTAATAGTCCATTCTATTCTTGTTTTTCTACTGTCTTTTCACTACTTACAATATTGCCCTTAGTAACTTTTTGAATTTTAACATATCCCAGTGATTTTCACTTAGAGGACTCCCCAACAGTGAATACAAAATTAATATGTATTTCTAGTAAGCCTGTTTTTTATCAGTTGTGGAAAACTCAAGTGTCTTTACATCTTGAGACACTTGAATCTCTACTTGTTTCCCTCCTATCTTTGCTATGTAAAAGGAAATACTCAGTACTTTCAGATGGTGAATTTTTTCAATTAAAGCTAGATATCCAGATATTGTACACAATCACACAACTTTTAAATGCTAGAAACTAGCTTTAAAATATTTTATGTATTGTGTAAGTCAAACAAATATGGCTGGTGCCAGTGTGCAAGCTGTGTTATAAAGTACAATAAATAATGAAAGTTAAGGATCTCCTAATTCAAGCAAAAGCTGGGAAAATGACTTTTTCCTTCAGCAAATATTATATTCCTTTGTATGGAAAGCCATGGGATATTTAGAAATAAATCAGATGTTATTCAGAGGTTTGCTCCTCAATGATTACAGCATTTGACAAAATCTGGGTTATGGTCCTTAATCATAGAATTTGCTACACGTTTGATCACAAATATCTTTGAAGCCATTGAAGCACTGTTCTGACAATTTTTTTAACATCTTACAACAAAGTTTTTATGCAATAAATTCCATCTTTGACTAAACTATTCAACAGTTCTAGTTTCCTAAGCTTTTCACCTCCTAGCCTTAAGTGTGTTTATTTATAATTTTTATCATATGGAAGCCTGATCTAAAATATTTGACTTAGTAGAACTATACACAGAGGGTTTGATGATTCATATATTTCTCTCTGATTTGTCATGTGTTCAAAGTGCATTTTGCTCTTAACCATCATATGTAGCAGTGACTTCTTGGATTAGTGTCCTGGTAGCTTTGGTTGGGAGAGAGAGACCTATGTGAAGCTGTGTATTTCTATGCTAAAATCTGTCAAAAAAAAAAAAAAAGAAAGAAAGAAAGAAAGCAGTGCATCCCACAGTCTTTCCTTACAGGCACAAAGGTGGAAAAAGTTCCTAAAGTTTTACTTCTCCCTCCATCTTCATCAGGCCCCTCTATCAACAAAGAAATTGATAGAACTGGATATGAATCCTAGACCTCTTCCCTCCTGGACCCCAGCTTAACACAGTCCTACGAGGGATAGGCTTTGAGTTCTTTGCCACTTCTACTCTGTCCTTTGAAAATCCTTCCATATAACAACTTCAACATATTTAATATAAGAATGATTTATACATTGATTATTATTATTTCTAGAATGCATTTGAAGCATGATTTAACCTGTTTGAGGGAGATGTTAAAGGATAATAGAGCTGTTTAGTAGAGTTTTAGGAGTCAGATATTTTTAAGTGTAAATAAATTTTCTTGTAAATCTTTTCATCCTAAATTAGATGAGAATTCAATCTTAAAATATAATGTAGAACCATCCCAGCAGGTCTGGGAGAAATTATACCTTTGTACACATGCAAATGTGTGGTTTTGTCTATTAAAATTTGTAAGAAGGCACATGGAACACATGTTCATGTATTAGTACAGAACTTAAAGTATCACAAAAACTCATATAAATAACCTCAGAAACTTTGGCACAGTTTTTAGAATAATCTCAGGGATAGAAAACGCTTGTCCTGTGTCTATAGTTATGATTTTTAAAAAACAGCCATGTTTAGTAGATAGAATGAATAAACTTAAATTGGATCATACATCGGGCTACAACATAAAAGATTCAGATCCAATTTCTCCATATTACAAACATCAAGTGCCATTATTATAGTATGCAAAGAAAACAATGTAAAATGGCAATTGTACCATAAAAGGTATATAGGTTCACACTTTTAAAGAGGACAATACTAATTTAAGGTGTATATTTTGGCATACCTTAATTAATATAATTTATTGTATTGTTTTTAGTCATTCTAATATAACACATAAAATGTTACTAATACTTACATGCCTATTTCTAGATAGATTAGTAGCACCTTGGCTAGTAAAGAATTTTACCAATTGAAATGTATTTTAAAGTCTGATAAAGTTTTAAGTCCGATAAAGCTGAGTTTCTTATTAATCTTATCAATGTTGAAGGTTTGTGGTCTATGAACCATATGCATTTGAATCACCTAACAATACTTGTTAAAAACATAAACCCTTGGGCACCATGCTGGAATTCACATTCTTGCCATCACCAGGTGGTTTTCTTGCACAGAAGGAATTAAGAACTACTGGTTTACATATCAAGAAATCATTATGATGAGTTCATTACTTCTCCAATGGGTGTCAGAAATCCTTCATAGCAAGGTAGAATTTCATCATTAGTATGTTTGCTGCATTGAGATGTTTCTCTTTGCTAACCATTATATTAGAGCCACTAGATTTTCTCTAAAAAACTCATTTGATATTTTTCCATTTTCTGTGAAGTACCTATTTACATCAGTTAGAGAATTCTGTTTTTTTAAAATGTATGTTTAACTATAATATCTCTTTCATACCCCATATCTTTCCAAAAAGAATGTCAGGTGACTTGATATAGTATAAATGATTACAAAATTAAATTTTGGCAGTTCATTCATTTCTTCTCTCTGAATGTTTAAGAAAAAATATATCCTATTATGCTTTACCTTTCTGGTTTTTGATCCTTTTCTGAGTTTTGATCCTTTTTTTGTATCTAGTGTGACAGGGACTTAAAGAATGTCTCTAACTTGCACATCACTCTGGTTACAACAAAGACAAAACCAGTAATTTTCCACTTCAGATATGTTCTTAAAGTGTATTTTATCTTCATACAAAAAAATCTTTTCTAAAATGAAGACATTAATATTTCCACACTTGACCTTTTCTTGTTACATAGAGAAATGCAAATAATTTAACAATATTATTGCTTATACCCCTTAAGGTTCAAATAACTAGTTATTATATAGAAACAGCTAGGTCTAATCTGCTTCAGAAGAAACATACTCTGTTAGTGTACAATAGTTAATATCAGATCACTAATAGATTTAACCTTGTAAGTTCATAGATATTTAAAAGTGTTATGGTTTGAAGGTCAACTTGTTTGTCTTACTGTAAAAGAAAGGCAAAGAAATGAGTAAAATCTAGAAAGAATTAATTCTTCAAAAAGTTTTTACAAATCAAAACCCTGCAGTTTCACACTGAGAACAAAAGAAGCATATTAAACACCAAAGTTTATCAAGACAAATTAGGTCCCAGTTTCAAATTTTCTTTAATCTTTTGCATCTGAACGGTTTTTTTGCCTCATGCTGTTTTCCCTAGTTAAATGTTAAAATGAATTCTAGCCAATACCATTGACTTCCTCCCTTAAAAATATTGAGACACATAATAAAAAATTAATTACTTCCCCTAATTTCCGTGTGATTCTTTAAAAAGATGTAAAATTCATTTAAAGTAAGTGGTGACTTTGTCTTTGAAGATCACGACAATTAACATGGATCAAAGCTTAGGTTCTGTAACGATGATAGCTTATTAGCATAATGAAATTAACTTAGAGACAAGAATCTTTAATAGGTACAACAAAAACGCTTTAATAATACTTGCAGAAAATTATGTATTTGCTAGAAGTACAACAGTTTCAGATTTTCTATCCAATTAATAAGTTGTTAATTAACTCCTTTTCCAAACAATGCGCACTTTAAGTTAACATCTGCCCATTGGAATATTCTGTCTATTGTGTTTCATTTTTTGGAAGGATATTGCAGTTTTACCAATGGTACTTTGTATTTTTTTATTATTAAGAAAATTCAAGTTTACCCTTCCATACCGTAGATCCAGTATTTTCATCATTAAAATAAAAGAAGGCTTAATTTCATACCTTGGGAAGGGAATGAAGATGTCAATATATGATTGCATCATGCAGGAGGTTTACCCTTCAGGTCTGCATTTTGAGGACAAATATTTTTCTGGAAAGCTTTGAGGTGTCTATAAAATTTGACCTCCTGTCTCAATCCAAGAATAAAAAACTCATTTAGTAAAAATAATATAAATAATTTTGCTCTCAGTGTACATGTTGGAAACCACCTGGATTTACGGATAACTAAAAGAATGCTTTATTTCCAGTCTCTAGTCTTAAAAATTAAGCTTTATTCAAGTGATGTTTAAAAATGTACTTTGTCATTTATTTTGCCATTCATTCTGTAAGCCAATTTATTGAGCACTAATATTTATTGAGTGTGCCATGCACTATGAGTCTCCCAATACTAAAAGGAGCTGTGTTGTTATAGGTGGTTTTTCACTATTGCTGGTGTTACTGTCATTGATTTTCTCTTTGTCCACGTAGCAGAAATAAGTACTCTCTCCAGGTCCTCTTCCACTATTATACCTGATTTATCTTTCTGACACAAGTGAGCATAATCCAAAACCAAAATCAAAACTCAACAGATGGACGATATTTTTCATATTAAAATTTAAGGAGGAATTTCTTGCTATTATACCCCCACCTCCCACCTCCTAAAAGCCCTGCCTCTTCCACATCCATATAGGAAATCTGTGTGTTTTCCAGTTTATATATGTTGGTAGTACTCTTCCTATGTATTTTCTGCTTTAGATTCAGAAATTTGTGAGTAGACTCTGATCCCCCAATTTTTATGCTGCTCCCAATCCACATCATCAGTTCTGGTATCCCTGGTAAATACCAGGTCCCCTGGCTGCCTCTACCTTTTCTATCAGATATGTGCCCAAACTGGAAATATAGAAATAGGGCTCAGAGCAGACATACAGAGAGAAATACCAGGAGACTAGGAATCTTATGAAGGTTAATGATGCAATGGAGACAAAACTTTGCGATGCTTTCAACTCTAGCCCTCAGAATAGATTGAATTATGGTTTGAGTGAATTAAAACAAAACAGCCTACGAAACCCATTTTTTGGGGGGGATCAGCTGAAAGCTCTCACTCCCTACCTGAGCCCTAAGAATATTTTGTACCTTTGTTTCGAAACTTACCAAATTCTATCTCATATGTATAACTATTTTTGGAGGTATCTTATCACTCTGCTCAACTATTCTTGGGGCCCTGTTAAAAACAACAAAAAAGAAAGTACGTTGGGTCCTCAACTATAGTACAATGAAATGTTTGGAGAAATACCCTGACTTCTCTCTTCTTCTCATCCTCCAGTCTCCCACCAGTAACTCCAGCTGGCTGAAGTTTACTAGAAGCTCAGTGGACAGAAGAGCCTGGGAAATGTACTTTGCAGAGATCAGCCACTTTTTTATAGAGCAGAGCAGGATAAAGGCACTAAATGGATATGAGAATGACTGGCACAATTTCATAAATGATAACTTCTTATTAACTGAAGATATTAGACACTAGAGAACATTACTAAAATAGAATCTTCACTGCTTTTCTTACCAATTCTGTGGTCCTCTAGAGCCCAACACCATTCAGCTTGAATGGACATCTTTCTGAAATCAGTCACAGATCATATCAGTCCCCTCAACTTTACATCATTCAATTCATTCTCATGCTTTATAATATAAATCTTAGTTTATATAGTTTATCACACAGATCCTTTGTGCTTTATGTCCCTTTCACCTCTAGCACCTCCTTCTGGCACTAAAATATATCCTCTGGCCCAACCTAAGTCATTTAAATTTTAGAATGCTTCAAGCTTTTGCAGACCACTATATCTCAGAATGGGTTCTTGGGCTTTTCTGCTTGGAATGCCAGTAACCTCTCACCACCTACCACCACCATAGCTATCACCATCTTTTTTAAAATTTTTCAATAGAATAACTCTTATATCCTTCAAAACTTAATCACCATGTGCCTTTTATGACTAGGGGCCTCTTTGTGCTCTACTTGAGCTCTAGGTATACCTCCATTGATACATTTCCCTGTAATAATTATTTATATTTCATATCCAGTATCCCAGGCAGGATTTTAAGTACACGAAAATTGAGGACTATACCTCCTTAATTTTGAACTAATGTCTATCACATAGCAGGGAAACAATAAAACATTGTTGAATTGGTGAATGAATGAATGAGTAATCCCTTCTTTGACCACATTAGGTAAGAGTATATTCATTTTATACATCGTATAGCTATAAAGACACTCAACAAAATGAAGCAAAGTTTCATTTGTAAGTGAAAGTTTCTCCTTAAAGATATTTTTAAACAGTAATTAAACTAGTTTGGAATGGTCTCCTCTAAATAAAAGTAGATTTAGTCTATTTCTTTTTCATCATGCATTCTCTTTTACTATAATCCTTTCCCTCTTCGCATGAGTGTTGCTACTCTTCACTTTCTAAGGTTTTATACAGCTGTGTCCTGGATTTGAATTTCCCTTGATGACCCTGTTCTTTTAATGTTGCTTTTCTTGTTTGTTTTCAGAATAATTTATGTTTCACACTTAATTTGCATTTTTTAAATAATTTCATGGTTTGAACAAGAATATAGTTTTCTGGTCTCATATGACAAGTCAGCAGGATAATGTACTGTACTTATTGGAGGCTGGAAAACAGTGACTTTAAAAATTCTTTTTTTTTTTCCTGTGGCATTCCCTCTTATGCTAAAATTCTTTGTTTCTTTGAAACGTATACTGCCGTAAATTGGAATGAACCTGGTGGGCATTCATGTTGGGCTTAATGAAAATATTTAATCATATTTTTCTTTATGTTATATACCTGTTTTAAGAACAAATTCCAAATATTAAGGGATGTATTAAATATGAATTTTTAGAGATTCCATGTTCCCTTTACTCAGTTTTCCCCAGTGGTATCATCTTGCAAAACCATAGTACCATATCACAACCAAGATATTGACACCGATACAGCCAAGATACAGAACATTTCTATCACTGTTAAAATTACTCACGTTTCTCTTTATATATAGTCTTCATGCCCTCCCTCACTCTTAAACTGTGGCAACCATTAATCTGTACCCTATTTGTATAATTTTGTCATTTCAAGAAGGTTATATAAATGAAATCATTCAGTATGTAACTTTTGGGGATTGGCTTTTTTCATTGCGTAACATACTGGAGATTCACCCAAGTTCTTCTGTGTGTCAACAGTTCATTCCTTTATAATTTCTGAATAATATTCCATGCATCTAACACTGTTTAGCCATTCATCCACTGAAGAACATCCTGGTTGTTTCCAATATTTGGTTATTATGAATAAAAATGCTATGAACATTTGTATAGAGGTTACTGTGTAAACATGGGTTTTTTGCTTTGTTTTGGGGGGCTTTTTTTAGCATTTTACTCTATTTGTTTTATTGTTTGATGTTTCTTTTCCATATACATCTAGATCGACATGTATTCACAAACACACACAAATAATACATATACATAACATTTTTCTGAACGATTCAAGAGTACGTTACTTGTGTAAAGCCCTTCACCCCCAAATATTTCAGTGAGCATTTCCTCTAAATAATAATATTCTCTTACACTTACACAGTAGAGTTTGCAACTTCAGGAAATTTAATATTGATACAATATTTTTATCCAAGCAAATAACCATATGCCAATTTCTTAGTTGACCTAATAATTTCCTATATAGTATTCTTTTTTTTAATTTTTGAGTTTCATTTTGTTAATTTTTTTATACAGCAGGTTCTTATTAGTTATCCATTTTATACATATTAGTTTATATATGTCAATCCCAATCTCCCAATTCATCACATCACCACTACCCAACCCCCCTGCCCCCCCGCCACTTTATTCCCTTGGTGTCCATGCATTTGTTCTCTACACCTGTGTCTCAACTTCTGCCCTGCAAAACCAGTTCATCTGTAACATTTTTCTAGGTTCCACATATATGTGTTAACATACGATATTTGTTTTTCTCTTTCTGACTTACTTCACTCTGTATGACAGCCTCTAGATGCATACAAGTCTCAACAAATGACCCAATTTAATTCTTTTTTATGGCTGAGTAACATTCCACTGTATATATGTACCACATCTTCTTTATCCATTCATCTGTCAATGGGCATTTAGGTTGCTTCCATGACCTGGCTATTGTAAACAGTGCTGTAGTGAACATTGGGGTGCATGTGTCTTTTTGAATTATGGTTTTCTCTGGGTATATGCCCAGTACTGGGATTGCTGGATCATATGATAATTCTATTTTTAGATTTTAAGGAACCTCCATACTGTTCTCCATAGTGGCTGTATCAACTTACATTCCCACAAACAGTGCAAGATGGTTCCCTTTTCTCTACACCCTCTCCAGCATTTGTTGTTTGTAGATTTCCTGATGATGTCCATTCTAACTGGTGTGAAATAATAGCTCACTGTAGTTTTGTTTTGCGTTTCTCTAATAATTAGTGATGTTGAGCAGTTCATGTGCTTCCTGTCCATCTGTATGTCTTCTTTGGTGAAATGTCTATTTAGGTTTTCTGCCCATTTTTGGATTGGGTTGTTTGTTTTTTTAATACTGAGCTGCATGAGCTGTTTATATATTTTGGAGATTAATTCTTTTTCCATTGATTCGTTTGCAAATATTTTCTCCCATTCTGAGGGTTGGCTTTTCATCTTGTTTATGATTTACTTTGCTGTGCAAAAGCTATTAAGTTTCATTAGGTCCCATTAGTTTTTTTTTTGTTTTTATTTCCATTACTCTGGGAGGTGGATCAAAAAATATCTTGCTGTGATTTATGTCAAAGAGTGTTCTTCCTATGTTTTCCTCTAAAAGTTTTAGAGTGTCCGGTCTTACATTTAGGTCTCTAATCCATTTTGAGTTATTTTTGTGTATGGTGTTAGGGAGTGTTCTAATTTCATTCTTCTACATGTAGCTGTCCAGTTTTCCCAGCACCACATATTGAAGAGACTGTCTTTCCTCCATTGTATATCCTTGCATCCTTTGTCATAGATTAGTTGACCATAGGTGCGTGGGTTTACCTCTGGGCTTTCTATCCTGTTCCATTATTCTTTATTTCTGTTTTTGTGCCAGTACCATATTGTGTTGACTACTGTAACTTTGTAGTATAGTCTGAAGTCTGGGAGCCTGATTCCTCCAGCTCCGTTTTTTTCCCTCAAGACTGCTATGGCTATTCAGGGTCTTTTGTGTCTCCATACAAATTTTATGATATTTTGTTCTAGTTCTGTAAAAAGTGCCATTGATAATTTGATAGGAATTGCATTGAATCTGTAGATTGCTTTCGGTAGTATAGTCATTTTCACAATATTCAGTCTTCCGGTAGTATAGTCATTTTCACAGTATTCAGTCTTCCAATCCAAGATCATGGTATATCTCTCAATCTGTTAGTATCATCTTTAATTTCTTTCATCAGTGTCTTATAGTTTTCTGCATACAGGTCTTTTGTCTCCTTAGGTAGGTTTATTCCCAGTTATTTTATTCTTTTTCTTGCAGTGGTAAATGGGAGTGTTTCCTTAATTTCTCTTTCAGATTTTTCACCATTAGTGTATAGGAATGCAAGAGATTTCTGTGCATTAATTTTGTATCCTGCAAGTTTATGAAATTCATTGATTAGCTCTAGTAGTTTTCTGGTGGTGTCTTTAGGATTCTCTATGAATAGTATCATGTCATCTGAAAACAGTGACAGTTTTACTTTTTCTTTTCCAATTTGTATTCTTTTTATTTCTTTCTCTTCTCTGAGGTGTTAAAAGTGAGGTGTTAAAGTCTCCCACTATTATTGTGTTACTGTCTATTTCCTCTTTTATAGTTGTTAGCAGTTGTCTTATGTATTGAGGTGCTCCTATGTTGGGTGCATATATATTTATAATTGTTATATCTTCTTCTGGGATTGATCCCTTGATCATTATGTAGTGTCCTTCCTTGTCTCTTGTAACATTCTTTATTTTAAAGTTGATTTTTATCTGATATGAGTATTGCTACTCCAGCTTTCTTTTGATTTCCATTTGCATGCAATATCTTTTTCCATCCTCTCACTTTCAGCCTCTATGTGTCCCTAGGTCTGAAGTGGGTCTTTTGTAGACAGCATATATTTGGGTCTTGTTTTTGTATCCATTCAGCCAGCCTGTGTCTTTGGTTGGAGTGTTTAATCCATTCACGTTTAAGGTAATTATTGATATGTATGTTCCTATTACCATTTTCTTAATTGTTATGGGGTTTTTTTGGTAGGTCCTTTTCTTCTCTTGTGTATCCCACTTAGAGAAGTTCCTTTGGCATTTGTTGTAGAGTTGGTTTGGTGGTGCTGAATTCTCTTAGCTTTCGCTTGTCTGTAAAACTTTTGATTTCTCCACCAAATCTCAATGAGATCCTTGCTGGGTAGAGTCATCTTGGTTGTAGGTTCCCCCCTTTCATCACTTTAAATATATCATGCCACTCCCTTCTGGTTTATAGAGCTTCTGCTGAGAAATCAGCTGTTACCCTTATGGGAGTTCCCTTGTATGTTATTTGTCATTTTTCCATTGTTGCTTTCAATAATTTTTCTTTGTCTTTAATTTTTGTCAATTTGATTACTATGTGTCTCGGTGTGTTTCTCCTTGGGTTTATCTGTATGGGACTCACTGAGCCATCTGGACTTGGGTGGCTATTTCCTTTCCCATGTTGGGGAAGTCTTCGACTATAATCTCTTCAAATATTTTCTCAGATCCTTTCTCTCTCTTTTCTCCTTCTGGGACCCCTATAATGCATATGTTTTTGTGTTTAATGTTGTCCCAGAGGTCTCTTAGGCTGTCTTCATTTCTTTTCATTCTTCTTTCTTTTTTCTGTTCCACAGCAGTGAATTCCACCATTCTGTCTTCCAGGTCACTTATCCGTTCTTCTGCCTCAGTTATTCTGCTATTGATTCCTTCTAGAGTAGTTTCCATTTCCATTATTGTATTGTTCATTTCTGTTTGTTTGTTGTTTAATTCTTCTAGGTCTTTGTTAAACATTTCTCGCATCTTCTCGATCTTTGCCTCCATTCTTTTTCCAAAGTCCTGGATCATCTTCACTATCATTATTCTGAATTCTTTTTCTGGAAGGTTGCCTAACTCCACTTCATTTACTTGTTTTCTGGGGTTTTATCTTGTTCTTTCATCTGTTACATAGCCCTCTGCTTTTCCATCTTGTGTATCTTTCTATGAATGTGATTTCTGTTCCACAGGCTGCAGGATTATGGTTCTTCTTGCTTCTGCTGTCTGCCCTCTGGTGGATGAGGCTATCTAAGAGGCTTGTGCAAGTTTCCCGATGGAAGGGACTGGTGTTGGGTAGAGCTGGCTGTTGCTCTGGTGGGCAGAGCTCAATAAAACTTTAATCTGCTTGTCTGCTGATGAGTGGGGCTGGGTTCCCTCCCTGTTGGTTGTTTGGCCTGAGGAGACCCAACACTGGAGCTTACCCCTCCTCTTTGGTGGGGCTAACGGCAGACTCTGGTAGGGCTCATGCCTAGTTGTACTTCCCAGAACTTTTGCTGCCAGTGTCCTTGTCCTCATGGTGAGACACAGCCACTCCCTACCTCTGCAGGAGACCCTCCAACACTAGCAGGTAGGTCTGGTTCAGTCTCCTATGGGGTCACTGCTCCTTCCCCTGGGTCCCGATGTGCACACTACTTTGTGTTTGCCATGCAAGAGTGGAGTCTCTGTTTCCCCCAGTTCTGTCAAAGTCCTGCAATCAAATCCCACTAGCCTTCAAAGTCTGATTCTCTAGGATTTCCTCCTCCCGTTGCTGGACCCCCAGGTTGAGAAGCCTGACGTGGGGCTCAGAACCTTCACTGCAGTCATGCACTTCTGTGGTGTAAGTGTTCTCCAGTCTGTGAGTCACCCACCCAGAAGTTATGGGATTTGATTTTATTGTGATTGCTTCCCTCCTACTGTCTCGTTGTCGCTTCTCCTTTGTCTTTGGATGTGGGTATCTTTTTTGGTGAGTTCCAGTGTCTTCCTGTTGATGATCGTTCAGCAGTTAGCTCTGATTCCAGTGCTCTTGCAAGAGGGACTAAGAGCACATGCTTCTATTCTGTCATCTTGAACCAATCTCACCTTAATTTTTTAAACATGAGTTTTTATTTCTCAGGGATAAATGCCCAGAAGTGAAATTACTGAGTTGTAGGGTTTTTACATGTTTAATTTCCTTAAACTGCAAAACTATTTTATAGAGTGGCTGAACCATTTTATATTTCCACCAGCAACATGTGAGTAATCCAATTTTTCCTCATCTTCACGAGCATTTAGTTTTACCACTATTTTTAAATTTCAGTCATTCTGGTAGGTATGTGGTGATATCTTGTATTTTTAATTTGCATTTCCCTAATGACTAATTATGTTGCACATTACTGAATGAACTTATTTGCCATGTATATATCCTCTTCAGTGAAATGTCTGATCATGTCTTTTGACTATTTTCTAATTGGATTGCTTGGGCTTTTACTGTTAAGTTTTAAGAGTTCTTTACGTGTTCTAGAGAGTATTCTTTGGTAAGATATATGGTTTGCAAATATTTTCTCCAAGTCTGTGGCATGTTTGTTTTTTCATCCTCTTAAAAGCATCTTTGGCAGAGCAAAAGTTTTTAATTTTGATGAAATACAATAAATTCAGTTTTTCTTCTATAGATCATGCTTTCAGATCCCAAATATTTTCTCCTATAATTTTTCCAAAAGTTTCATAATTTTATATTTACATTTAAGTCAATGATACATTTTGAGATAATTTTTATTTTAGATATAAGGTCTTGGTCAAGGTTATATTTTTGCCTATTGTCATTCATTTGCTCCAGCACCTTTTGTTGAAAAGGCCATCCTTCCTCCATTAAATTGTTTTTGCATCTTTTAAAAATTCAGTTGAGCATACTTGTGTGGATCTAATTCTGGGTTCTTTATTGTATTCCATTGACCTATATGTATGTTCACCAATGCCACACAGTCTTGAATGCTTTAGCTATACAATAATTTTTGAAATTGGGTAGACTGATTTCTCCCTTTTCATTCTCTTTTTACAAAAATTGTGTTAACTATTCTAGTTCCTTTGCCTTTACATATAAATTTCACAATAATCTTCTCTATATCTACAAAATAATTTTGTTGGCATTTTAATAACAGTTGCATTAAACCTATATATCAATTTGAACACAACTGAAATCTTTATTATGTTGAGTCTTCCAAACCATGAGCACAGCTGGAGTGCCCAGGTGGTATCAGTAGAGTCCCAGCAGATAGCCAGAACTCCCACCCCGGCCCAGGAGTACTAGGGAGCACTTCTATAACTTTTTATATCACATCTGTACCTAAAATGATACAAGCACATCCAAGTCTAGACACTTCAATGATAATATCTTCAAATCATTAATAGCCATCACTAGTAAAAAACATCAGAAACAGGTGTTACAACTTTAAAATCAATGTTTAAAACCGTTCAAAAATTAAAACAGTTAAAAATTAGAGTTAGTGAATCTGGAAGGTCTTCCATTTATTGACACATGTAATGCTGAAATTTCTTTTAATAATTTTGAATCCAACAGAATTTTTCCCATCAAGATCCAATTTATGAACGTACATATTATTAACGCAGTTACTGTATAGCTAGCATGAAAAAAATTAAAAGAGCAGAACTAGTCCACAATAAGATAGATGAATTCAATATATGTAAAACAATGGTAGGGCCCCACCCCCCTCAGCTCTGACTCCAACTCACTGCCACTCAACCAACCGAGTTCCCACCCCGGGCACAACTGGGGCTACATAATTTCCTCCCTGGAAATCTGAAATAAATTCCAAAAAATCTTTATTCAAAATGGACACAGTGAGCTCTGCAACTGGACACTGAAGTAGCTGTCTCCTACCTTCACTGCTGAGCCTGGAGCACCACAGCAAAGGAGCAGATACCAGATGTTACTCTCCTGCTGACCATCTGTGGGTTTTCACTGTAAGACCCAGCCTGGCAGGGTGTTTAAGGCCAAATATATACAGCCTACAGGCAACAGGCCAAGAAGTCTAGTTATTCTGGTCCTGACCAGACAGGGGCCCACCTGCCTGTGCTGTACTGAGCACATAGGGTTCCAATAGATTATGTAACTTCATGTGCCAAAAACCATACATAATCTGAAAGCATTACATTTTTTCTTCTGGCATGACAAAATGCTCATCTCATATGACAGAAGACAAGCAAACATTCGCAGCATGGTAAATGTTTTTAAAAACAAATCTCGTTTTCCTATAGATGTTATGATAAGTCATGGGGCATAAAATCCTCGAAATGTTCATGGTGATGGAATACTTACAAGCCTTTCAAGATTTCATAAGGAAAAGACAGAACTATTGGTCACACCCATGCACCCTAGTTAGCCAATATCAAGGGAAGCATTGAAATTTCTAAGAGCCTTAGTCACTGAGCAGATAATTATTTCCCAGGTACCCTGAAGTACTGCTTAGCTAGTTACAAAATCACCACTTCATCATGCCTATCATGTGACCTTCTCCTAAACTGAGCAGATAATTGACTCTCTCTCTCTCTCTCTCTCTCTCTCTCTCTCTAAAACAGGGGTTCTTAGCATTTCTAGGTTCTCAACAAAGTTTTCAAGGTACATCTTGAACAAAAATCACTGGACATTGTATTGTATTTGTCATAAAGACTATTTTTGAAAGGTGTTACATTATACTTTTTATACTTATTTTTCAAAAATGTTTACTGTTGATAAATGAGAGAATTATAATAAGAGGTATTATGTTTTCATTGTTCTTTTCATTAAACAGAAAATTGCTAATTCTACATCAGTCCTTATTTTTATTGAATTTTAATGGTCTATAATGTGCAAGTCAGGGAGACATGTTACAGAATAATTATTATCATTTCTTTTGCCTTGCACACAATTCAGACTATATTTCAAAATTAATTTTCCAAATTCAAGATTAAAAAGAATGGGCTAAAAGATGTAACAACTAAAAGAATGGAAGTCAAATAATATCCTTTGCAGGTTGTTTTCATATTTAAAAGTAGCAAAGCTGTTGTGTGAAAACTGTCTATAAAAATATATCCAAAACAAAAATAATAAAACAAAAACATCAAGAGGCCCAACCTATGGGATGGCCTGAAATATCATTACATGCCAAATGACTGGTGTTTTTTGGAGGTGCACAAACTGATGCAATCCATTTTAGCACAACACAGCAACTAGAGTTACATCTTGGCATTCCTTCAGAGGGGTCCCCATTGACAGCTATAGAAACAAATTAGTTCTCACTTTGTTTTTAATTTTAGTTGTCACTAACAATGTCTCCACCTCTGGCTTAGCATCTCAATATTAACTTACAAGCATGAACAGGAAATTAATCAAGGAACGTGTGGGGATTTATTTTCCAGCAGCTGAGATATTGAAGGTGAGGTCAGAGAAAATACTTGTTGGTATGGGACAGTAATTAGGTTCAGACAGAAGGTACAGAACTGCAGTCTTAGCTACAACTGTTCATAGCTGGTGTCTCATCTCAATTAATGAAAAAAAAATTATATATATATATATGGAACCACAAGAGTATATTGAATTGAAGATTCTTGCTTAACAGTCCAGGCTGGGGCTGTCTTGTCAGCACTGCTGATACCTTCAAAGATGACAAGTATCTTGTTCCAGAAAATGCTATTTGTTTTGTGCTTTGCTGCTGCTTCTTTGGCTTCCCCTTCTCCTTCCCCTACTCCTTCTCCTTTTCCTTTTTCTTCTTCCTCAACTATTATCTGTCTCTGCTACAAAGCTATGTTCAAGGTGCATGCTTGACCCAAGCAAAACAGAATACTCCTTCTAAATACCATGAATGATAATGGACTGTAAAGGGTATATTGTTCACTTATAAAAGCTGTGAAGTATAAACAAAAGAAAACAGGACTCTGAGTTGAGAGACAAGATTAGTCCTACCTCTCCTGCTACCCAGCTGGATAACTTTGGACGTCCAATGCTTTTATTTCCATTTCTGGACCCTGATGCCAATATTCATTCTATATTTTCTCACAAGGTGTTTGTGAGAAATATATTTCTCTTTTATTATTTATTTATTAATATAAATTAAACTTTTATTAACATTTTAAAGTATAGAACTTCTAAACAGAAATCTCTTTCCCTTTCAACAGTAGAAATTGTTGTCTCCTTTTACTTTTGGGGGCTATAATCAATATGCCTAATTGGATCTCTGCATTATAATTTTGAGGACAACTGAGGTCTAGACCAGTGAATTTTCAAGGATGAGCACATTAGGTTTACTGGGAATGCAAATGCATGCCTCCCACCCCAGACCTGCTGAGTCAGAATCTCTTAAGTTAGGTCTACTCAGGAATCTGTATTTTTAACAAGTTTGACCAGTGACCCCAACAGTCACTTAAGTCTGAGCAGCATTGGTCTAGACTGCCTACTGGCAGAGGATAGAGACAGAGCCTAGACTAAACCCCACAGCCCCAGATTTCTAAATCAGATCTCTTTAAACTACCCAAATGTAAACATTTCTATTATCTAAACCACAATTTGACTTTTATGTTGGCTATTTGGTTTTGTAAAGTGTTGCTATTAGGGTGACCACAACAAAAAAGATTGTGTTATTTGTTGTCTATAGCATTTACATATGTTATCTGTATGAGTCCTCAAATAAAATAAACACTTTTACATTCTTGCAGGCATAACCCTCAACCGTAACTTTCTTTCTATGTTTAGTGCATAGAAAGTCAGAGGTTCTAGATGCTATATTTGTATCTGACAAAATGTTAAATGAAGGCAAGAAGAGACTCAAGTTTCAAGCCTTCTGTAAACTAGATTCTCAACTATTGAGGTATATGGTGTAGCTATCCTTAAAAGAAAGATTCTTAACTGGAATAATTCCATATGAACAAACTTCTCCGTATCTCAGCAAGCAGTTTGCAATACTAAAATGATCTCGCTCTCTCTTTATTGAAATGTTTTGAAATTGAATTGAGTGGGAAAATAAGCAAGAGTTCTGCTCCTCTTGGAGCCATTTGGTCACTAAAAAGTGACCAAACTTCAGAATAATTAGCTTTGGTGATGGTTTTAAGTTCAATGTAAGCCCGCGTCCGTCCTTCTGCCCTAAGACTGGCCAGATAAGACTAGAGGAGCTGAAACTTCGGCCAGTCCCCTAGTTGCCAGCAATCTTGTCTTTTAACTTTAGTATTCAGAATAAGTACTATTGTTTTCTATACATGTATTACTATTTAAAAAAATACCTAAATAGACATTTCTCCCAAGAAGATATACAGATTGCCAACAAACACATGAAAGAATGTTCAGCATCATTAATCATTAGAGAAAGGCAAATCAAAACTACAATGAGGTATCACCTTGCACCAGTCAGAATGGCCATTATCAAAAAATCTACAAACAATAAATGCTGGAGAGGGTGTGGAGAAAAGGGAACACTCTTGCACTGTTGGTGGGAATGTAATTGATACAGCCACTATGGAGAATAGTATGGAGATTCCTTAAAAAACTAAAAATAGAACTACCATATGACCCAGCAATCCCACTACTGGGCATATACCCTGAGAAAACCATAATTCAAAAAGAGTCATGTACCACAATGTTCATTGCAGCTCTGTTTACAATAGCCGGGACATGGAAGCAATCTAAGTGTCCATCAACAGATGAATGGATAAAGAAGATGTGATACACACACACACACACACACACACACACACACACACACACACACACAATGGAATACTATGCAGCTGTAATAAATGAATGAAATAATGACATTTGCAGCAACATGGATGACCCAGAGATTATCATACTAAGTGAAATAGGTCAAAAAGAGAAAGACACATATCATATGATATCACTTATATGTGGAATATAAAATATGATGCAAATGAACTTACTTATGAAACAGAAACAGACTCACAGACATAGAGAACAGACTTGTGGTTGCCAAGGCAGAGGGGGTTGGACAGGGGATGGATTAGGAGTTTGGGATTAGCAGATGCAAACTATTATATATGGAATGAATAAACGACAAAGTCCTACTGTATAGCACAAGGAATAATAAACCATAATGGAAAAGAATATGAAAAAGAATATATATATATATATATATATATATATATATGTATAAAACTGCACCACTTTGCTGTACACCAGAAACTAACACAATACTATAAATAAACTATACTTCAATTAAAAAAATTTTTCTAAAAAGTGAGAAATTGAGAAACCCATAGCATTTACCTACCTCAAGATGTTGACATCCTAAATTCTAATTTTATTACTTCTTTAACTTCCTCATCATGCTGTCTTCTGTCACCACAAGACACACTCTATCAGAAATAAGACAGAAAACAACTGCTTAAGTATTCATTATGTACTAGAAATTGTGTCTAATGAAATTGTACTAAATTCCTTTGCAAATAAAAACAATATTTACCAGGGACCTGACCAAAGTATTTTAAGGAGAATTTTAAAATTACAAATACAATATCAAAATAGACATAAAATGTTTATATAAATACTATATCATTCTAAGCATTCATAACAATCCCCTCTTTATAGAGTATTCATATGAAACACAAATATATAACTCAATAATAACAATAATAAATAACTCAATACAAGAATAAAGAAATGGAGAATGGTGGAATACAGTAAGACAATAACAGGTAAACATTTTCAATCAATTTAATTATCAACTTTTTTCATCCACCAAATTACATCTGTATATTTGGGCCTGTAAAAAGTAAGATGGTCTGAAATCTAGAATAAAGGAAATCAGATGTGATTAGTTTGGAAAAGGTATAAGTAAACTAAATTATTTAGCAGAGGTTGAGAGAAAAAAAATAAGATTTAATCAATGATGTGAAGAGAGAATCTGGTTAGATCAATAGCATATGATATTCAGGGCCAGCTCCTAGACAAAACCATGAGGAGACCAAATTTTCCATTGCTTTTCTCCTGGCCCTTGGTGACTGGTGACTGTCCAGGGACTTGACACTATGCTTCTCACTGGACATCTATGTGGTAATCAGAACACTTTGGTAGCATGTGACAGAAAACCAACTCACATAACCTTAAGAATAGTTATTTAAGGGGAAGAGGACTCAAAGAATGAATATAATAGAGTTAGTTTTAACATGGCTGCTTTCAAGAGCTTACATGTATTTTTACTCCTTTTTACTTTGCCCCCATCTCAGCTCTGCTTTACCCTCAGCTGACTTTATTTTCACATAGGCTCTTCAGTCTGGAGGACAAGATGGCTTCCAGAAACACTAGGCTTTTGTTGTAACCTCTCAACTGTAGCATAGAGACTCCTCATTTAACTCTACTGGCTGGTTATGAATCACACACTCATGGCTCAACCAATCACTGTGGCCATGGATGTCATGATTTTATTCAGCAAACCCATGTCAAGATTTCCCCTAGAACTGGAGGATGTGAACCTCAACTAAATGATGTAAGAATAAGGGAGAGTTGAGTTTTTTCTGAAAATCAGGGTGACTTTTGTCTAAAAAAGAGAGTGGGAATGATAGCTAGACCAAAACAAGTGTCCACTGAAGCCTATAGCTCTGGAGAGTGATCCATGGTTCAACCATTCCTTACCTCCCACTTCTTAACAGAAGAATATCTTTATATTTCATTCTTCATGATGCTCCTAAGTGAATTAACTTTCCCAAGTATAAACTTACCATCATAGCTTCAATATCATAGTCTGGGAAATTCAGAAATGATGGCAGGGAGTCCTTTCATCTCTATTTGAAAATTCCCAGTGATGCTGATCATTACTACTGTTTTAGTATATGTAGTTAAAATGTACTTTCTTATCTTGAGCTGGTATCTGCTCCTCTATGGGTTACCCATTTTTTCTAATTTTTCCATCTAGAGCTATCCAAATTATGTCCATTTTGTGCTCTACATAGTAGCTCTTCATATGTCTAAAGGCAGGTTTATTCAACTGCTGTGCATATACATGCTTTCCAGAAATTTGACACCCAATGATTTCTTTATTTATGTTTATTTTGATTTTGCCTCCAATTATTATACTACTCTTTTTCTCCTGAACGTCATTTTGGCTGAACCTTAGATTGGAAGATTTTTATTGTTGCTGTTGCTTATTTTGTTTGTTTGTTTCACTTACATATTCTCTGAAAGTCAAGGAAGTAAAAGTTTAACCAGCGTGAAGCAACAAATTATCTCTTTACATCACTACGCACACCTAGCGGTTTGTTATGTGAAATAGCAATAGAAATATACAATTTCAGCTGTGGAACAAAAATATTCTGTATTCCTGTATATTTTTCTCTCTCATTTAATCTATCAGTTTGTTTTACTCCAAAATAAACAAACAAGCAATTTGAGTCTTATAGAGAGTGTATATTTTATAATCTCAGAGTCCACAAAAAATGTACTTATTGCAGCAAATGATTAGATTCCTGCTTGTGTGTCATGGGAACTGAATTTCTGCCCTAATGTTTTGGCACATCTTCAGTATACTTACCTCTGTAGGAGTAGTGTGTATCCACAATTATGTTCTTTGAAAAGAATCTTTGTACTGGAAAATCCCATTGAGACGTAGCATCGCGTTTCCAAGGGTGTCTTGGGACAAGAAAGAATGGGGCAGTAATATACAACCACTTGGTTACATCATTCATACCAGAGAAATTATCATCCAACTGCTGACGGGGAACACTTGTACTTCTCTATTATCAAAGATTTTGCAAAACTGCTCAGCCCCCTCTATTCATTTCACTCCAGCTGTTCTAACACAAGGAATGAAACAGATTGTTTCATTCTACAAGTTTATGTTTAAAAGGACAATACCATCATTTGGGGGGCTTTTGAAGGGTTTTTTTGCTCAATTTGGACTGTGTGTGGAGCAAGCTCACTGCCTTATAACAAAGGCATAAAACTCAGTGGTGACAGGCAAGTCAAAGGCTAAAGAATTCCTTTAAAGGAAGAAGCCTTAAATGATCAGCCATAAACAACAAGCGACATCAGAAAGGAAGCAGGGAAAAGGTAAAGGAGACCGTGAGAAGGAATGTGCACTGGCTCAACACTGCATCCTTTTATAATCCTTTGGGAAAACTCACTCGTAGGGCTCCAACGGCTCTTTCCTGAATTTGTCCTACATCAAAGAGCCAGAAGCTCATTCCTGCTTGAGCTTGTTTTTAGTACCTTTTAAGGGTGAATAGATTTGAGGGGTTTTGACACCAAAATATTAAAATTGTTTTATATCAATTACCTGTTACTTTCTTGTCATGTGATCTTGAAGCATAAACCTTGCCCTCTCCTTGGGAAGCTTCCATTTCTTCATACGATATTCCTCCCTTATCTCACTTTCTGTATACACTGCAAATATTCACCGGCCTTTCTTATTCTCCTTCATTCTTTTCACTTCTTACTCCCATTCTCTTGAATGTCAAATACATGAATATACACTTCCACTCCTTTTTTCCACACCAATGGCAGACATTGCAAATTAGTCATGGAGATTTTATGGTATAGGAATTATTTTCAATATGTATTCCAGGAAGTTACCACTAAAAGAACAGAATTGAAAAGTGAGATAAAAAGGATTTTTGCATCCTTGGTCAAGAATGTAAAAACTTAAGAATCCAGAAAGCTCCCAAAATACTTCTCTGAATTTTGTGAAGAATTTATTTCTATACTTGGTCCAATAATGATAGTAAAACTGATTGTCAAATCAAGATTATTATAGAAGGTAATAGTGTATCTTCAATTTGGCTCATCTTTTACTCCTCAAATATATAGATTTAGTACTTGAGGATTCCCATTGATTTTTGAAAGTGGTAATTTTCATACAAATAAAAAAATAAACTACTGTAAATTATAGAAAGCGATATAGTCTCTGCCCCCTTCTCCCCTGCTCGCATTCCATCCTCAAGACCTGTACTGGTGTTAGCAGGGGGATATGGTTTCACCTGTGAGAGAAGGGAGACAGTGTTAGAAGCTGTTACTTCCATATGGAAAGTTCTCGTTGGCGTGGCTTGTCTATTGGGCCACATCTCATCTCGCTTTCCCCTCTCACAATACTAATGGGGACTGGGATCTTCTTCCTTCTAATTAATAACAAACAAAAGGAATCCTTGAGGCTCACACATAGTCAAGTTTGGTTCACAGCAAATACACTACATACAGCATTGGTTTCCATCTGAAATTACTAATAAGGGTATATGTTTCTAGCATATTTTCTTTCCTACATATACTCCTACAATTCACGCAGTGGAGATAAATGGCTACAGGTAAGGATTTAGTCATCCTGATCTTGGCCACACAGTCACAACAAATAAGACAATGTTTGTCACATTAAGGTGAGTGTACACAAGGTACGTGCGGGAGGACATAAGGAGAAGGATTTGAATGTTTTGATCCTGGCCATAAAGTAAGATAAATATCAGGCAGTAAATTAGGCAGTTTATTATTCAGAGAGGACATTCAGCCCAAAAATAGATACCAAGGAAGGCTCTTGATCTTCGGACTTGGGTTTCATGATTATAAATACAGTATTGTGTGGATACCCCCTCTGTGATAGGTTAAATTCCCGGCCTAAAGAATCTGAGAGCTCAGGCTGAGGTGCCTGGCTCTTATTTCTAGATCAAACTGACATTTCTTCTGTTGTTTTCCCTCCAACAAAACCACCTTCTTCATATTTCTGCTCTTGTTGCACATACATACACACACACGAAAACATCATTTAACAGAAACAAAAATTAATCTAAAACCTACCCGAGGTTTCTTCACATGATTATGAGTCATATCTGGCTCCAATTCCTGGTGTTTCCTGAATTCTTCTTCACTGAATTGCTATTTAAAGCTCTACCTTTAAACCTGCTTTGGGTTTCTCAAAGCCCTTTCCCCTTAACACCCTCCCACCTTTCCAAAGGACCTACAAGCATAGGGCTAATTTTGCATCATTTTGTTTTGTTTTGCTTCTGGAACTGTGAGTTTGTGAGTTATGGGGAAAGGAGTAACGTGTCAGCCAAATACATTTAAGTTGCTTTTGAGACATTCCTGTCCTTACAGGCCATGGTGACCACACCACCACTAGATGAAGCTGCCCTGGATTCTCAAGGAACCTGGTGAAAAAGCATCACGATGGGAGAAAACTTATTTTGCACTATTACTAGGTAGAGGATCCAGCATATTCACACATATATTAACCATTGAAAACAGCAGCCTTTACATGTCTACCTGGATCACTGCTGCTGCAAGATATAGTGAGCAGACCTATCTTTCCTTTCTCACTGCAAACTCTAATTCCTTTTCACCTTAGTCCGAGCTAGGAACTTCCACAGTGAAGTGAACAGGGCAGACCAATGGGTCGTGTGAAGAAAATGTTAGCCATTCTAGTGGCGTGCTTTTAGACTTTAAATTCTATTGTCTGTGTCTTATTAATTGTATATTTATCAAAGTTATAAAAATAAACACCCAAACAAATGTACATTGTGAGAGTATAACCCCAATTTTTTATGGCTTCAAAATAGTGGGGGGCTTCCCTGGTGGCGCAGTGGTTGAGAGTCCGCCTGCCGATGCAGGAGACACGGGTTCGTGCTCTGGTCCGGGGGGATCCCACATGCCGCGGAGCGGCTGGGCCCGTGAGCCATGGCCGCTGGGCCTGCGCGTCCGGAGCCTGTGCTCCGCGGCGGGAGAGGCCGCAGCGGTGAGAGGCCCGCATACCGCAAAAAAAAAAAAAAAAAAAAAAAAAAAAAAAAAAAAAAAAAAAAAAAAAAAAAAAAAAAAATAGTGGGAAGTCTCTGTTCCTGAACCACTTTCTGATGACATGTATTCAGGGAATGTTCTCGGGGGAGTGGCATCCTCTCCTCCACTTTATTGAGACACCTGTGCAGGCTTTCTATGGGGCCGGGTGACTCTTCTGAGGGAGTTTTTCACCTGATCTTTGTGGTATCACCATTTCTTCTGCCTTTTTGTGGCCTCTCTCTTTCTTCCGCCATCCCTCCTCCAATGTATCTTTGCTCACGGAGCAGAGCAGAACAAAAAGTATTACCCTCTCTCCTGAGAGACGTCTTGTGACTGAACAGACATTGTGTTCCCTCTCCCTCTCCTGCTCCTATTAAGAGAAGTTGACTGTTCTGAGGTACGTTCCGGATCCATGATGCTAATAGGAAAGAAACACATCCTGTCAAGGACCTATTCTTGGGCATGTGGGATAAGTCTCCAATGTTACGGAACAGGGAAATCCTTGGATTCTGAAGTAAAGCATTTGCCAGTTCTAACCTGAATGAGCTGGATTTTAAACTTAATGCTTGTATTACGTGGCACAGTCCTTTCCCCTTCCCCATTTGTTTCCACACTGTGAAACGTCAGAACCGGGAATCACGAGATCTGCTTTATATTTGAATTCTCTACTCAGTGTGCTCAGTACCTTACCTTTAGTAGCCTTCCAATGAATATTTGTGGATTTGGCAGGATTTACTTTAAGATAGTACTTTACACAAATCTAAGGCATTGGTTCTCCAACCTTAGCATGAGTCAGAATCAACTGGAAAGCTTTTTAAAACACAGATAACTGGACCTCAACCCAAGAGATTCTGATTCAGTAGGTCTGGGGAGAGACCCTAGAAGCTGTATCTTTTCTTTCAAATTCCCAGGTGGTGCCAATTCTGCTGATTAGGGACCACACTTTAAGAACCCCTGATCAAAGAAGTGTGCTATCTATTCTCCTTAAGTATAGAAAAAAGGAAAGATCTAGGAACAGAAAGTACAGATTAATTTTTAAATGTTTATTTCCTTCTAATAATAAGACGATGTTATATTTCTAATTACGGAGAACAAACTATATAAAAACTAAAAGAAAAAGTGAATAAATTTAGAATTACTTAAATTATGTTTTCTCTGTTATATGACAGAAATAAGGATAATTAAAGATTTGGCTTAACAGTCACAATAATATAGGTGATGCATATAAAGTATATAATTTAAAAATTATTTTCAAAGAGAAAATCTTATTTCTTTTGGACAGCAGCCTTTCAAGTTATATGTAATCATGCACATTTTACAAATGAAGAGAAAGTTCAGAGTTGTTGTTGAGTAAGTTTGGCCCAAAGCCAAACAACTCCTAAGTAGTGAAGTTCACATTGGCACTGGAGCGAGCTGTTTTCATCCTATTTTCCATCTTCTATCCCACTTCTCCAAAGTCTGATATTTCTGTTTTGTGATGTCCCCAAGACTAACTTGAGTGTAAAACAGAATATTAAGCAGGCATTATCAAGGGAGTAAAGTGTGAGCTGGAATTAGAGTACCTGGGTTCCAGGCTCTTCTTTTTCACTAATTAACTGGGAAAGCATGGGCAAGTGTGTTAACCTCTATGTGTCTCAGATTCATCATCTATAAATGAAAATAATAAAATATGCTTTATCTTCTTCATAAGACTGTATGAAAATCAAATTTCATAATGTAGTTTTAATTTAATCTATTTATTCATACCACCCTTATTGCATAAAGGATCTAGAGAGGTTTTGATATATAGAAAATAGCTTAGAAATGTATAAAGTATATTAGAAATGTAAGGTCTGATGATTAGGCAGAGTGAGATTATAACTTGTATTAATATAGTTTAGCTGTCTCTGAATGGAATACAAAGATAGATTAGATTAATCATTAATATTTAAGGCACTTAGAGCATGTTATAACATAAACAAAGAATATGGAATGACCTAGTGAGGGTTATAATCTACTCACTGGAACTATTAAGAGTAGGGAAAAAATGCTACAAGTGGTTCCATACTCTGAAAAAAGAACACAATTCTGGTACAAGGAAGGGAACATCAGTAGTGCAGCTGTTTCCCCAAAGGGGGGAAAATTTGAATCAACCTTTCTCCTACCGACTTCCCTACTTTCTTCCCTTCAAATGCTTTCCAAAAAGTTTTGAAATATGTCTTCTGAAATTCATATTTGTTCAATATTCTCATATAATTTATTTTGCATCTACCAACATGATATTCTGAATGGAATTTTAATTTGAAATATTTCTTTTAATGACCCTAACAACATTGACTTGCTAGTGAGTACTCTAATGTATTATTTCTAGAAGCCCAGCCCTTGTCTAGTTATGTTCACTTCCATTTAACTTAATTGAAACAGAGAATATTGAATCCAAAAGCTACCTTAAAACAACATTGAGTCCCCAGCCCCTCATTTCACAGATGAGGAAGAAAGAAGCCTAGACTAGTGGTTAAAAACACCTAGCTAGTTAATGACAAAGCTTCTACTATAACCAAAGGATCCATCGTTCCCACAACAGCTTTCTCTTCAACATATCATGCTACACCTGCTGGAGTTTCCACCTTTACCTAAGAAGCTAAGGAGCAAATCATAGGCCCTCCCTGAGAGGCAGAAAGTCCAGAAAAAAAGTGCACAAAGTCCAAAAAATATTTAGATGGGGCCAGACAATATGCATTGGAACCTTGGAATCTAAGTTTTAACTTAGCACTGACATGAGTCATGTGGCTTTACTTCAATGAGCCTCAACTTATTCTTTTATGAAATGGGGACAAAAAATTCCACATTAGAGGATTCATGGTGTGATAGAACATGGCCAACTTTGCTCAGAGTACATTAGGTAAATAATAAATATATCTTCTCTCTGTTCCTCATTTCTCACACTGTTTCATCTTTCTGCAGGTAATACTTTCCGGTGATCATTATTTTTCTCCCTTGCATCTGTAGGATTAAATTCCTGGTTCTTCCCTTCTCCTCTATGACTGTTCCTTTGTCACGTTCTATGTGGGTTCCCCTCCCCCTTCAGTCTTTACCTTTTCACCATGAGTAAGCCCAAGATTCCCTTCCCTTTTCCCCTCTGAATCTTCTTTTACAAACTTCTTTCAGGGCATTCACAATGAGTGGGAGTTGCTTATAGTGAAAAGGTGATGCCAGCAGTATCCCTCTTTCCCCTGTAGTTTGAGGACCCTTTCCACAGACTCTAAACATGCTCTTCATAACCATTATCCAGGCATTTGGAAAACTGGTAATGACATATTCCCAACCTGGCTAATAAATGCCTCAATAGTGTGAATATTAAATTTCAGTTTTTATTCAATTCTTGCTTCATGCATAGTATTTTCAGTTTTAGGAAGTCTTCCTTATATACCTGTTGCCACAGCAAGATGTGTGACACTTGTCTGAGTTCCACTTTGACCTTTCACCTGTGTTGAAATATAAAGTTTGAAAGAATAAGTAGAAATAAAGGATATTTGTAAAAAAGCCAGAGAATCATTCACTTGAAAATATCTCCATTATTTTGCAACTCTGAGAAGTCGCCAACATCATTGCAAGATTTGGCTTGTGTACACCTGGAAAATATGAGGCTTTAATATTTCATGTTGACAGTCCAGCTTCCCTTCCCCCGGGGGTTGGGGGGAGGCTAAACTACATGTGTTAAACCTCTTGCTAAACTATAACTCAGCCTATGCCACAGGGGCTTCTTGGTAGCCTCTTAGTCTTTCAATATTCACCCCCTTCCTTTTCAACCAATATGAATTTATTTAGCCGTTCCTATGTTGGCACAAAGTACCATTCAGGGTCAGCTTTAGCCCCAGGTACAGAAGGCAGATATTTATAAGGTATGATTTTTTAAAGTCCAAAAACATCCTACAGAAAATACTTTCTCTAACAGCCTTATTGAAATTCCCATATTAGTCACTTCCTTGGAATGAAGCAGTGAGAAAAAAATTATCTGTTAATATATACAAGCTATCTTAAAGTCATGGCACATAAAGCCTCTTTCACTTACTGATCAAACTAGATAATTAGTCACTTAGAAGGACTGAAGAGAGGAAAACTATGATAGGAAAGCGGAGGAAAAACAAGGCTCAGGGCACATCCAAGCTTGGAAAGGCAACATGATCTGAACAGATGAAGGAAATGATAGAAAGGAGATATCACTAGAGACACCCCTCATGACCTTAAAATTATGGCTTGGGACCAACCCCAATGCTAGATATCCATACTTCCATCTGTCCATCCATTCATCCATGTGACAAGTGTTTAATGAGTAACTTTGTACAAGGCACTGTGATGCTACACTAAGGACACAATGATGAAAAGAACTCAAGTCCTTATTCTTAAAGAGTTTACAAAGGAATAAAAGCATACAAATAACATTTACAAGTCAGAGTCTTAGATGCTATAATAGATATCAGCTCATTGTGCTAAGAAATGACATTTATTTATTACCTTGTGACAGACACGGTTCTATAGATGTATTATTCATTTAATTATTCCAACAATGTTCTAAGATAGATACTATTATCGAGCCCATTTTACAAATGAGAAAATGGTGATAGACCTTAAGTAACTTGGCAAAGTCTTACAGATAAAAAGAAACAGGATTAGGATTTGAGCCTAGGTTACCTTGCTCCAAAATCCATATTCTTAATGCTATGTTGCATAGCTCTCAAGAGTCCATAGGAGTTAGAGCCAAACTAAAATAAAGTCCTGCAGAACTAAATATGAGAAATATTACACAGATTCTAATGATCATTGCTATTGGAATTTTCAGCTAGTCACAAAAGAAACATAGGGTTATTATAGCCATTGCTTCACTCTCTAGAGCCTCCGTATAATCAACACGACTGGATGCAAGCTTTAACATCAAGCCTATTCATTGATGATCTGTATCCTCAAGGGTTAAAAAGGATTAGAAGGACACCTCTGAATTATTACGATTTGGCCATTTTCCTTGTGAGTAGAGACAGGCTGGGGCATTTCTTGGGCTCACCAAGGAAACAGATGATGAAAAAAAGTATAGGGAGGCCAGTGAAGATTTGTGAGCAAGACAAATTTTGTCAGCATACAGGGAGGAGACCTAGGAGACTGTAGCATCTAATTTGATACACTTATAAGCCACAAACATGTCTGAATGACCAAGAGCCAGCTACCGCCACAAAATAACCAGGATAGGTTTGGAGTCAGCAGGGAAGAGCTGGGAAGAAGGCCAGGCCGATAATGAAAGGGGGCATTAAGGTACACATTAAACTCTCCAAAGGGAAAAAAATAAGCAAAATTTCCAAGACACCCCTAACAAAAAGTTGAAGTATTAACATTTTTGCTAAAGCAGCAAAAATGACAAATTTGATGGTTTCACTAAGTACATTATATTGCTTTTTTTTTCTTGACGTGGGGAGGTGGGAAAGCTTCACTGAGTAATAGTAAGTGAGGATGTAAGAGACTTTTCCAAAGTGGTACATCAACCAATTACTTGAAGTTTGAAGGGAGCAGTTTATTTTTCTGGCATTAAGAACTCAGCATATTTGGGGCTGGCATCCAATGGCTGAGTCCAGTTCCCTGAGCGACGTGGGATTCCAGATGGGAGAGAAGCTGTCTTATTTCAAGGAGTAAAGCTGCCATCAGAACCCAGGGAGCTTGAGTGAAATTTCAGACATCTGATTTTGTCAGAGTTCGGATCCCTCTCCTTTGAAATGCCCTGCCTTAATAAGCACTTTAACCAATTGCCAGTCTTTCCGGCGAACATGTCTCCCTGTGATTGGGAAAATTAATGAACAGGCACTAGCTAATATAATTAAACCCAAACACTCCTGATTTCAGTATTAAGAAAAAGCCACTGCCCTGATTTTCTCTTGACAACGCAAAAGTCTGGCCATCCCCGAACTGTTTAATTATTGAAACAAATGGTAACAGTACACTGGATAGGGGCAGAGGTCGCTGAACAGTACTGCAAGTCAGAAGGCATGCAGGGCTGACAGAGCGCCTGCCGACGACTTGGGCTGCAGCTCCAGACCCACACACTTTTTCTCAGGCAGCCAGCCTCTGATAGGTAGCTTGATAGCGGGACTAATTTGCTCGTATTCCAAAGGTCCAACGGTGCTTGCTTGTTTTAAGACAAGCCAAAATATGCTCTGGTGAGCACCACGACATTGCAATTCCCATGCCCTACAACATTCCTCTTTCCGATCCCAGGCGTTTTTTTTTTTTTTTTTTTTTGTCTCCCTACGTGCTGTCCAGGATGTAGACCAAATGAATTCCAAGTGACCTATGTAGGGGTGGTTTTTTTTAGAAACAAACAGCAAATTAAGAAGGGGGGGAAAAAATCCTGTTCTCACTTTTTTTTTTGGAGGGGGTGTATATGTTTATTTTCTCAGAATCATTTTCTGGCTGTGACAACAGAACTCAGTTCTATGAAAGTATCTTTCCCACCCCTACCCACCCCCCAAATTTCAACATACTAAATATTAACCCTCTATTTTGCTTAACTTCTTCTCTGCCTCTCAGATCTAATAGAACCTATATCTTTCTTTAAACAGTGATGTCCAATGTTCTATGATTCTATAATAATCCCATCTTCTGAAAAGGAAGGATTTATATTTTCTCTAGTATGTCATTAATAATATTTAGGCTCTTACCAAAGATGATGGGGGGAATAAAGCCGGAAAATGTTGCTAGATATATTATTACGAGATCAATCAGAGTAAAAGTGAGATTTTCAAATGCTATTATTTAATATTCAATATTATTATTTAATAATCAAGAAAAATTATAGAAACAAGTACATTCAATGGTTTGATAAAAATAAAATTTCTAAACATTTTGTGTGCTCTGGGTTACAAAAATATATTTTTTTTAAGAAAAAATAACTCTCAGAATTAATGGAGTCTTTGGTAGAATCAGACACAAAGTTGTTCCCAATCTTCCGATTTAACACGGTCCTCTTGGATGCTGCCCCTACCCCACTCTACTAGTAACAATGGACCCGTTATTTCTCTTACCTTACTAAAACTTGCTCTAAGACTATGTAATGATAAAACTTTAAAGGGGCTTGGTAATCTTTTAATAATAGAATTTGAATATGTGGCCTCCTTTTAAGACCAGCAAGGGTAATGGGAGGATTAGATATTGCCATATATGCATACAATTTTTATCCAAACTGAACACCTTTGAGAGTGCAAATGGAACAATTAATGATTGAACTGGGACAAGAGGCCTAAGCCAGAACTATTCCAGGTAAAATGGGACACGTTATGTATTTATCTAAATATTTGATAGTAAAGAAATTCATGTTTAGACATATGGTACTGTCCCCTTATTCCAAGACCCCCATTGGATGCCTGAAACCACTGATAGTACCAAATCTTATTTATACTATGTTTTTTCCTATACATACATCCTTATGATAAAGTTAATTTATAAATTTGGCAGAGTTAGAGATTAACAATAACTAATAATAAAATAGAACAATTATAAAAATATACTGTAATAAAAGTTATGTGAATGTGGTCTCCCTCTCTCAAAATAGCTTATCGTATAAATTTAATGCCTTTTCCATTTTAACTAAGTACTTAGCCCACACTGTGGCCATAACTTTTGCAGTTTGGGGTGCAACAGCAAAACTAGTTCAAACTTATTTTTCTCTCTTCATAAGTTCGTGGATAGAAGATCTGTCCATTCCATAGATCTTAGCAACCTCAGCACAGCATTCTTTTTCTTTCTTTGTTAGCTCAAGAACTTTCACCTTTTTGCTTTAAGGAAACACTTTACGGCTCCTCTTTGGCGTATACTAGTTGCCAGCATCACTACTTTGCACTCTGAGACCAATATTGACTGAAATAAGGGTGACTTGAAAACAAACACTGTGATACCAAAAAGGCTGACCTGATAACGGAGACGGCTACTAAGTGACTAATGGGGAATATGCTGGACCAAGGGATGATTCACCTCCTGAGTGGACAGAGCAGGAGGGCTCCAGATTTCATCATGCTACTCAGAAAATCCCACAATTTAAAACTATGAATGGTTTATTTCTGGAATTTTCCATTTAATATTTTCAAACTGGGTAACTAAAATGACAGAAAGCAAAACCTTGCATAAGGAGGGACTACTATACATTAGATGACTGGATCTGCCATTTTCTTAGCCAGGCTACTCCCTTTGCCTTTTTCACTTACAGCTCCCATCCCTTAAGCTGAAATCCTGGATCAATACTGCCAGATTCCTAGGTTCTCAGCTCAAGCTTTGCCATCACCAAATAGTCTAGAGTCTTCCCAGACAGACTTGCTGGGACCCAGTGAAATTTTAGTATCTGCAGGCCAGAGCGAGAGCTCTCTACCATCACTCAGCAGCCCCTCTGTCCTAGTCTAGCTGCCCAGGAGCCAAGAATCCCCATGTGAGAAAACTTCGTGGATTATGCTTTGTTTCATGGGTGAAACAATAAGGACATGTGAAAATGTAGTAAGAATCTATTATAAACTGACTTAGTAGTACAAGAATTTAGTATCATGGGAAAAAAATCCTACACTCCACAATAGTATAGCGCAAAAACTTGGCATTGCCATGACGAATTTGGTTGTAGCTGCCTCCAGATACAGCTATGATAGCGAAGGTTCCTAGCAGCCCCTTTGGATAAATTTTGTGAAAATGTAAAGAATGGCTAGCAGTGGGTTTCAAACTTTAGTATTTATTATAAGAACCACCTGGGGTCCTTATTTAAAATGGTTCCTGGGTTCCCTCCCCCTCAGCAGGTTTGATTAGATGCCTAAAAATCAACATCTTTAATAATCCCATCAGGTGGTTTAGATATAAGGGGTCCATGCAAACAAAAGCACTGGTAAAGGCTTCATCTTTCTCAGTCATTCTCTTACCAATACACAAGATGCCAGGAGCCTGTAAGTAGCCTCTTCTGGTTCCCTAGAAGGCCTCATATACTGGGAGGGATGTACAGACCTACCTAAGACCAGGAAAGAGACTCCCTCATTCCTATAAAAGTGGCATGGTGTGTGTCCTGAGAAAATAGACCAATTTGGGCATAGACTTAAAATTAAGAACTAGCTCAGTCTCCAGAGAAATAATGTTAAGTATAGCCTAAACCCCATTCAAGAAGAAACTGGGATTCCCTTTATGATCTAGCCTTGGCAAAGAAAGTTAAAATGTGGTTCAGCCACATCAGCGGTGTACAGGAACAGACTGCAGGGAATACAAATGGAAATTACTGTTAGGGAAACATCTGAATTTTTCAAATAAGGTGAGTTTTCCTTGTCGGTTGTCTAATTTAACATTTCAATAGGAGAAGAAATCCAGCGTCTGAAAACTGTACTTACTCCATTCTTTAAATAGCATCACAGCTTTTTTCATTTCTCTCCACACTGCGTTTTGTTGTTTTTGTCTCGGAGACTTTAAGGCAGGGCCAGGACTTGTACTAGGAGGCCTGTGGATTACAGGAAATAATGACCTGTATATATTTAGTTGTTCAAAGGAAATTAGAGTAGCCTGATTTTTATTATTCCCCATTGCCCCATGTTCTCTGGTGTAATAACTTGCCCTATTCTCTAATTTACTTTTACATCATCCAAAATGTATACCATTTAGCCCAGATTCTCCCATGACCAATCAGGACCTGCTGCTAGCTAGGTTAACAAAACCTTCCGCGGAATGGGAAGCCTTCCTAATGCAGGCCAGCCAAAGACACCAAAGGGCTGATCTTTCTGGAGAGTATGTGAACTGGAGAAAGTAATTTACCAACTTCTCCCTTTAGGTAGCCAGTGACCACTGTATGCCCTGGCTATTGAATGTGACAGCTAAACTTTTCAGGACCGGTGTCATTTTAGATGAACCTTTTTCTGTAAAAGTGTGTAGGCAATTTCCTTACATTAAATTTTTAATTGTTAGTCTATCAGTGTATTTACAGTGGCACTGCATCTCTGTCCTGACTTTTGTTCTTTGTCCCCAACTCTTACCACCAAGTTTGTATATTCTCTTTAATGTTAATACCCCAAATCTGAAATTCATCTTCTTGTATTTTTAATTTAGAGGAAGAAACTTTTCTGATTTGGAGTTTTTTAAAGAATTATGATTAGATATTTAAATTATGTTTTTATTGGGATTTTCTAGTCTCATAGCACCTATCATCTGTATTTGCTAGAATACTGGGGGGAGGGAGGGCCATGGTGGGAAATATTTTCTTAGTGGAGAGGAATATCATAATATCTTCAGAACATTTACAATTTATCGGCTTTTCTTTCCATTATAACTCTCTATATAGTTTACAGACACTTGAAGATGAAAGTAACATTTGAAAGGTAGGTAAAATTGATTTTTGTAGATTCAGTGTGTTTTTTGGGGACGATTAATGAAGTTTTGTGAATTCTCTCAATTCTGTTACAATAGTTTAACTTGTGTGCTCTTTAACTGCTAGGATTTGGCAGGGTAAAAATGAAGAGAAATAGTAAGTAGTTTTAATAATCAAACTTCTGAAAATCACTCTAACATGATCATATTTTAAGAGCTCAATAAATTTGGCCTTTATAAACTTTTCTTCATCCCTCCCAAAACATTTCTTTTCAGTCTGGGCAGTTGCCTCATTATTAAATAGGGTCTCTATGCCAAAACAAACTCAAGTCACTCGTATTCATTTTACTTTAATTTCCTTCAGTTTCATATATTGTAAGATTAATTATTTGTTTTGTTTTGTCCCCTCCCTGCCCCTTCTGAAACAGCAGAAATCCACCTCATTTTCCTACTTATAATTTCTTTTTTTTTTTAAACATCTTTATTGGAGTATAACTGTTTTACAATAGTGTGTTAGTTTTTCCTTTACAACAAAGTGAATCAGTTATACATATACATATGTTCCCATATCTCTTCCCTCTTGCATCACCCTCTCTCCCACCCTCCCCTTCCCACCCCTCTAGGTGGTCACAAAGCACCGAGGCGATCTCCCTGTGCCATGCGGCAGCCTCCCACCAGCCATCCAATTTACACTTGGTAGTGTATATATGTCCCTGCCACTCTCCCACTTCATCACAGCCCACCCTTCCCCCTCCCCACATCCTCAAGTCCATACTCCAGTAAGTCCGTGTTTTATTCCTACTTATAATTTCTTAAAAAGAACATTTTTCCTTTTTTAATACTTTCTCAAAGTTGATACCTCAGAATGTCCCTCACTTCTTCCTAAAATCCTCCCAACTCTCCTAAAATATTAATCTCTGGTCCTGGTTCAAGACAATCTTTATAACACTTGCTACTTTATAGTAACTTTAATGACTGAACCATACTTTATTATCAGAGTTTAGGTAGTTTCTTTTACCAGATCACCTGCCATGAGCTAAAATCTAATCTTAGGTAACATGGTGACTTGACTGGGTCTGTATTCAGAGGTTGCAGAAATTCTTTCTGGATACTCTGGCTCACTAAACCTCCAAGGACTTTTGAGCTTCAGGCAAATTTGGGATATGAATAGTTTATACCTCAGTGTGTATTTAAATCAGCCAATGCTTGTCCTTTCCAGAGAGTTCACCAGGTAGGTGGCTGATGGTGGGGTCAGGGGTGAGGGAGGTGAATAGGGAATAATGTAGTGAAGCGGAGAAGAGAAATACTGATTGTTTTCTCTGCAGCAACAAAATGGTTCAATTGCCAAATGTCAAGTGGAAAATATTTATTCTCATTGATTATATTCATTCCAAAATGATTCCATAGGGAATAATGAAAAAATCATGGCATGATAGATAATATACAGAATTATTTCTTTCAAGATAGAAATTTGTGTTTTTCCCTCCCCCTTTTTCCTGTAGGTTTATATACGGAATTTCAATTCTGTTCCATTTAGCTTTATGTTTGTCCTTATGCCAGTACCAAATGGTCTTGATTAATGTAGCTTTGTAGTAAGGTTTTTTTTTTCACATCTTTATTGGAGTATAATTGCTTTACAATGTTGTGTTAGTTTTTGCTGTACAACAAATTGAATCAGCTATTATGTATACATATATCCCCATATCCCCTCTCTCTTGAGCCTCCCTCCCACCCTCCCTATCTCACCCCTCTAGGTCATCACAAAGCATCGAGCTGATCTCCCTGTGCTATGCAGCAGCTTCCCATTAGCTAGCTATTTTTACATTTGGTAGTGTATATATGTCAATTCTACTCTTTCACTTCGTCCCAGCTTCCCCTTCCCTCCCTGTATCCTCAAGTCTGTTCTCTACATCTGCATCTTTATTCCTGCCCTGCCACTAGCTTCATCAATATCATTTTTTTTAGATTCCATATATATGTGTTAGCATACGGTATTTGTTTTTCTCTTTCTGACTTACTTCAGTCTGTATGACAGACTCTAGGTCCATCCACCTCATGTAGTAAGTTTTTAAAACAGGATGTGTAAGTCTTTCAACTTTGTTCTTCTTTTCCAAGATTGGTTTGATTATTCTGAGTCCCTTGAATGAATTTTAGCACCAGTTTGTAAGAAAACAAACAAACAAACAAACACCAATTGGGATTCTGAGAAAGATTGTGTTGAATTTGTAGATCAATTTGGGGAGTATTGCCATCTTAACGATATGACATTTTCTGATCCATGAACATCAGATGTCTTCCCACTTATTTAAACCATTCTTAATTTCTTTCAACAATATTTGTTTAAAGAGTATAAATTTTGTTCTTCATTTGCTAAATTTATTCCTGAGCATTTTATTTTTTCCTGGATTTTTTTCTTAATTTGGTTTTCAGATTGTTTATTGCTATTGTATAAAATACAACAGAATTTTGTATTTTGGTCTTGTACCCTGAACCCTAGCTTAACTCGTTTATTTGCTCTAAATATTTCAGTGGATTCTTTAGGATTTTCTATATTGAAGATAATTATTTCTGCAAATACAGATAGTTTTAATTTTTCTTTTCCAATCAGGATGTCTTTTATTTATTTTTCTTGCCTAATTACCCTTGCTAGAACTTCCAGTAAAATGTTAAATGTAAGTGTCAAGAGTAACATCTTTGTCTTGTTCTTGATCTGAGAGAGAAAGCATTTAGTCTTTCACCCTTAAGTATGATGTAGCGAGGGGTTTTTCATCAATGTCCTTCATCAAGTTAGGGAAGATCCCTTGGATTTCTAGTTTATTAAGTGCTTTTATCAAGACAAAGTGTTGGACTTTGTCAAATGCTTTGTCTGCATCTGTTGAGATGATAATGTAGTTTTTGTCCTTTATTTGATTGGCATTGTGTATTCTATTATTGATTTTCAGATGTTAAGCCAACTTTGTATTCCTGGTATAAATCCCACTTGTTCCTGGTGTATAATTCTTTTTATATGTTACTGAATATGGTCTGCTAGTATTTTATTGATGAGTTTTTCATCTATGTTGTTCTGTAGTTTACTTGTGATGTCTTTGTCTAGTTTTGGTGTCAGAGTAATATTGGCCTCTTAGAATGAATTGGGAAGTGTTCGCTCCTATTCTAACTTATTGAAGAGTTCATGAAGAATTGGTACTAATTCTTATTAAATGTTTGGCAGAATTTATTAGTGAAGCTATCTGGGTTTGGGATTTTCTTTGTAGGAAGGCTTTAAATTACTAATTCAATCTCTTTACTTGTTATATGTTGCTCCTAACTGTATTTCTGCAGTTCTAAAATGGAGGCATTCTTGTCTTATTTGCAAAACCCAAAATTCATTGAAAAATTGTCTTTGGTGGGTGTCATGTTGAGGGAGGATAAGGAGGAGAATTCCTCCAAATGAAGCAGCAAATAGGAAGAGAAGAGACTTCCCTGGACTGAGGAGAGATGAGGAGTATCAGGCACTGTAGCATAGTACTGTGGATGGGTAACATGTTATGGAAGGGATGTGATGCAAGTAAAGACACTGGCCATGAAGTTTGGACTCCCAGAAGCTCCAACTGCCTCTAGGGACCCTGGGAGCTGCAGAGACACTAGACCTGAAGATGCGTGTGTAGGTTGTTACACATGGAGCCTCAGCAACATATAATACAATGACTAATGGTTGGAGGAGTCCCCCCAAACTTTGGCTTTATCTAAAACCCATGCAAGAATAGGGGCTTTGTTGGATTTGAATTTATTTAAAGAAAATAAAAATAAACATCTTAGTTTGTTGACTAAAATTTGTATCTGTTTCAGTGGGAAGCCGTTGGCATGCTTTATATTCATAGTTCTCCACAACAGACCAGCCAGGTCTGACCAGTCCTTCAGCAAAGCTGAGTTATCCAGAAATTCTTCTAGGATTTCAATCCCCTTTGGTGTAACATACAGATTATGTTCCCTAATTCTGGAGCCAGAGTGCCTGGGATTAATGCCTGATTCAGATACTTAGTTGTTGTAGGACCTCAGATAATTAGTTTGTCTGTACCTCAGTTTTTTAGTTTTTAAAATAGGGGTAATCTATAATACCTAATGTAGTATCAATACCTACCGTGAAGAGTTATATGGCAATTAAGTGTTATTTATTCCTTAGCTGCTATCACATTGGATATTATTCTAGAAATAACTAGTTGAAGAACTAAATTCTATGTCATGTGTGATTCTTACTGGAATTATTAAATACCCTCCTTCTTCATCACTCTGGCTTCTGATATGGCACCATCCTTGCCATCACCAATTGTCAACATATCAGTTATCTTTTATTTTTCCTTTTCCACATTTTTGAAAGATCTAGAGATTCTTCTTTTACATTACTTTCATGGTCCTTTCTTTTCCTCCATTTCCTCTTCTTTTTTCTCATGTTTTTTACTCAAACTGTTAAGAAACCCTCTTCAGGGTTGCCTTTTTTCCTGTGAGCACTTTCTGAGTGCCTATATTCATCAAGCTTGGTACTGGTATTTTAAATCTATTATGTCAGAGCCCTGCAGGATAAGTATCACCATACTCATTTTAGAAATGAGGAAACTAGTGAAGAAAGGTTTGCAGACCTACTCTAGTTCACTCAGCTGATACATGGCATGTCTAGCATACAGATTTAGTCTTCTCTTCTGAGTCTTAAGTCCATGTTGCCTCTTATCCTTCAAGCTATTGCCAGAGTAATTCAGCTATAGTGCAGCTTTGATTATAACACACTCAACTCAATGAGTCCTTATTGTTCATAAAATAAAGCCTAAACCCTTAGCCTTAAAATGCAAAGCCTGCTATAATCAGGCCCAAATATACATTTCCAGCCCCTCTACTCATTGATCCTTCTCACACTCACTACACTCCAATCAAAACCCAAGCATGTCACATACTTCCCTGCAAGGATGCCTTTGCCCATGCCTGTCCCTTCTGCTAGATCATTCTTCTACCCAGTATCACCTCCTCCGTAAGTGCTTTAAATCTCAGATAATTGTAAAATCTCCCCTTCTGTACTCCCATAGTAGTTCGGATATAGCCACCTTATAACTCCCGTCATTCTGCTTAATGTGGGAAAAATACCAGAGTGTCTGGGTTGGTGAACACATAGAGGTGCTGGGAGGCTTGACACAGCCTTCTGCATTCCCCACAGAGGAGGCAGCCCTAACATGGAACAAAGGGGTATCTTGCTACTTTTCTGCACGATCATCTATCATTTCAGTAAATCTGAATGACAGTGCCTGGACTGAAGCTACCATTGGTACAGTGCTTTGAGGCCCTAGTTCCATCTTGCCCATTTCATGGGCTTTTATTAAGATGATGGGAGGCAAGAGCCTTAAAGAGACCATGGAAATTGCTATATTAAAGGCCAACTGCATGGCCAAGTAACTAGAAAAACACTACAGATTTTTTACAGGGTTTCAAGAGGTTATACAGCTCATGAATTTATTTGGACCCAAGACCCTTTAAAACGTCTGCAAATATTGAAGCTGTAAGATGTGGCCAAGAGTTTCCAGGATTACGCTTCTGGAACCTGACAGTAGAACACCTTTCTCCTAACTCAGTCTTCTGGCTGGAGGCTGGGTGATGAACAATTCGGGATAAGACTTGCCTTCTCTGATGCCCTGTCTACATCATTCATCTGACTGCAGCAGCATTTGCAGGAGGGGGAGGAGGCGCTGTGAAGGTGGTGGTGATTAAAGTTACTACACACTCCAAGTCATATTTTATCTCCAACCTTGACATCATTTTAATGTTTTATAGAGTGATTTCCTCATTGCCCAAAGTTCATAATTGTCCAGATGCCTGACACATAATAGGCACTCAGCACATATGTAACAAGCACACCCTGGATGAATGTTATCATGCAAGTTTGGGGCATATCACCTTAGGACAGAAGTTTCCAAACTTAACTACTTATCATAATTACCTGGTGTATTTTTAAGAATCATAGATTTCTGGGCCCTACCTTGGGCTTCCTGAATCAGGGTCTAAATATAGGAATCTATATTTCTAAAACAACTCCTCAGATGGTTCCAGTTGTATTGGTCACCACAGCAGAATACGTTGTGCTGAATTAACTCAAACATGGAACTGAGGTCAGGCTTAATTAATAATGAGATCAGCTTTGCTCTCTAAAGAAAAAACTCTCTTCCTTGTTTGGGTGACACAGGTGTATGCATTTGTCAGAAATCATCAAATGGTACACTTAAGATGTGTGCAATTCACTGTATGTAAATTTTATCACAAAAATATGTGAAAAGATATACTAGATATAAGTTCTAGTAATGCCATGTGTGCTATAGTGTTTAAGGATGAAGTATACTGATGGCTGGAATGTTCCTTGAAGTGCATCAAAAATCAAGGTGGATAGCTGAACATATCAAGCAAACAAAGCATCATTATAGTATCTAGGTGGTGGGTGTTCACGCTATAGTCCTTTATACTTATCTCTATAAGTTTGAAAAATTTTATAGTTAAATGTTGAGGAGCCAAAAATAATAAAGAAAAATAAAGAACTACCAGAGAGAGGTGGGATTGAAAGGATATCAGGGGAAGAGAGTTTGAGGGAAAAGCTGAGATTTGACTGAGAAGAAGTCTTTCTGGATTCAGCTAAAGTAGACAAGTAAAGGAAAAACCAAGGATGATGAGGAAGACAATGGTAATAGAGAATACAATTACATTGCACTGAGAAAGGAACCAACTTGTCTCACTTTCCCATTCATTTGAACATATGAATCACGAGGAGAAAAGAAGGACATCGACATCGCCAGAAGAATTTTGGTAGCATAAGGGGCTTGGCTTCCATATGAAATTACTGGATTGGCGTGTTTTATACATTATTTCTGGATATTAATTCAGAATATTTTGTGTGAGAGTGCCTATCCAGAATTGAAGATATTCCTAGGAATAAAGAGGGAAGGAAGAGGCTAGCAGTAGCCATATTCCTTGTACTTAATTACTTGGACAGATTCATGTTGGGATATACTGATATGGATGTTACGTGGTCATCTGTGGACACATTCTATTTTCCATCTTGGCGTAAAAGCACTGGAGTATGGAGAATGTGTCTGATCCACAATAACTAGCTTAGCACCTTTTCTATATTGGTGCAGGGTTCAGGATTATTTGGCAGTTTATAGAGGATTTAGAGCCTGGTATTATAAGGACCCACTAATGTTGAGTTAGGCAGGTGGAGGGGTGTTGAGTGTCACTCCAAAATCATAAAGGGAGGCTCAGCATGCCTTGCACCAGAGTTTGGTGTGGCATTGTATGTTTATAAGACTTTATTTGGACAGCTTAAGGTAGGGTTTTTCAAACTTGCCACTATTTACATTCCAGGCCAGTTCATTCTTTGTCGTGTGGGCCAGTGCTCTGCCTTGTAGGATGTTTAACAGCATCTCTGGCCTCTACTCACCACATTCCAGTAGCATTCCTCCAGTTAGGACAATCCAAAATATCTCCAGATATTGCCAAATGTCCCCAGTGGGGCAAAATTATGCCCAGTTGAGAACAACTGGCTTAAGGCAATGAGCCGAGACAAGCATCTCAGGAGATGTGAATCCCAAAACTCATATAAACTACCTGGATGAAATGTCACTTTGAAGGAGCTTCCCAAAGAAGGAAAACTCAGGTATCAAAGAAACCACTTAGGAGTAAAGTTTAGAAGAGAATGGTAGGAAGTGAAGCCTAGAGCAATTCCTTCCCCCAGCTAGCTTACAGCTACTGTAGCCACAACAAGTCTGTTTCTATAGGATTTAGGAGCTGGATGATTATAGAAGGTCTGGCTGAGGTTAACACCTAGGAAAAAGAATTCTCCCTATGGAATACAGCCACACATATTTATGATGCATTCTTAGGACCAGGGTTTAAGACACAGTGAGCTTGCTAAGAGGTAGTCACAGTGCAGCATCAAGGAAGCAAGGAGGGACGGGGTGGGATCTAAGCTAGTGGAACTCAGATGTCAAGGCAAAGCAGCACTCCTCTCTAGGTTCTAGGAGGACAGGTGTACAGAAAAGAGATGTAGAGAGGTATTATACCTGGCAAGAGCAAAGCCTGGTTCTCATTACTGTATAAAGATAGAAGCCTGAGTGATGTCTGAGGAAAAAGCCAAGTTCTAGGGACTATGGCACGTCGAGTAAGATTGAACCTGAGATTTCATGTGACCGGAGGCACTGCAGGGTTTGAGGGACGAGCTAGATTCTGGACTCAACCCTGAAGCCCAGAGGTAAGCAGGAGACACCATGTCAAGGGGGAGATAAGCAGTGATGGTGATTCAGAATGGGTGGACTCACCCCTACGCAGTCCTATTAGCCTGGGAGAGCGAGTCAGGAGAGGCTAACACTCCCTCTCTGCCCCAAGAATCACGCCTTGGAAGGTTTTGCAGTGACCTATCTGAAACATTCAAGATATAACATTGTGTGAGGAAAAAAGGACACAAAACTGCATGTGTATATGTGTGTGTGCGTGTGTGCATGTGTGTGTGTATATATGGCGCCTAGGAAACACCTTGGAAGGAAAGAATGCAGATACTCTAAGATGTAGGATAAGAGGGGGTCGTGTCTGATTTTTCTTTCTTCATACTTTTCTCTATCTTCTATGTTTTGGGTAATGAGTATGAAATATTTTTGTAGTCACTTTAGGTATTCTAAAAAAAATGAACTTCCTATCTCAAACCAGGATTGGTCTAGGAATCAGGAACAGCTGATTTGCTAAGTAGGACAAATATTAGGCCTTGTGAAAAAGCTTGAGGAAGATATGGCCTGAGGAAAGTGTGGGAAATGTGGAAAATGTGGTTTGCTCAATGGAAATGAACACACTCTTACATAAACTTAACAAAAATGCAGCATGCGTCATCAGAGTACTTTCTTCCTAACACACAAGTATTTTGTAGTTTTGTAATAGAAGGCAACATGTTCTCTTTTCCCCTACCCTACCACCAACTGCTCTCTGGGAAAAAAAAATCCTCAACTCTTTGGCCACAAGTAACTATATATTGGACTGTGGAGTACAGGGTTTGTTTGGAATGATGGATTGTTCGACAATAGAGCACAATCGGACAAGACCAGCCATCAATCACTTTAAATCAATGATAGACCTGGAGTGTGTTTTGTGCCATTTTCATTCATTCTAGTGCCCAGAGAGTTGCACTGAGAAACCTCATGACCTCACATGAGCAAAGAAAATGGCTTTTAAAGCTGTTTCTAGGCTCTATTCATCACTCATTCCTGGGTGAGATGCCAGGAAATAACTTTCATTTTTTTTTTTTTTCAACTCATCTTTCTCACCTCAAAGTTTGGATGAAGGGTATGAACATAGACAAAAAAGGGAAAAAGAATCCACCTGAGTGGGCTAGATTTTCTGTCATGTGAATCAAATTTAGTCCTCAACTTCTGAAAAAAAAATGTTCTTATTCATCAAACATTCTGCTCTGAAATCCCTCCTGTTTTTCTGGAAGGAAGTTGTGATTTAGTCATGATTTTCTCTGGGGTCATTTGGAGCAGGGCACTCTGGTCATCAGTGCATACTGGACATTGCTGTTATGTTCATCGGAGGAGAACATCAGGAGCCTTCTCTGCCAGGCACAGGTACTTTCCCCTGTGACCCTCAGGGCCCTAGTTATTCATGTGTAGACCCCACCTTCAGAAGCCCTAAACCGCCTCTTTAGGGATACTGGCATCTCTCAGGGTTGGGAGTACTGACCACTGAAGGGGCTGAGGAGATAGTCTACTTCCTAGCCTTGAGAAGACTTCAAATACCCTGAATACACCTCTTTTCTCCAGGCTCCCTTGTCATGCAGCCTCATCAACTCAGAGCATTTGCTGAGCTCTGGCGCTCTCATGAATCCTCTCCAACGGTCCTGAAATGCAAGTCTTTTACCTCCTCATACTCCCCTTTCCTTGTCCCAGAGGTGAATGGGAAAGTAATGGCAACTTAGCCCTTCAGAAACACTGGTGTTAACTCCACCAACTTAGGGTAAGGCTAGGGAAAGGACTGACATAGCTAGCTTTTGTCTTATCCTATTACACGTATTTTCAACACAGAGGCTGGCTGGAATGAGTAACATTCTATTTCTTCCCATAACAAATGTACCCACTAAAAAAAGATTCTTTAGATTTCCCATCTCCCAGGGAAATACTCTACTATCTATGTTGTAATACTGTCTTATGAATGCCTACTACACACAGACCTCTAGCATGGTGTTGGTACGATTCTATTTAACGATGGAAACAATTCTGCGCATTTTTTAGAGTGTCAGGGTTCTATTAGTATATACACAATACTCAGTAAAAAGCTCAGTGGGATTGAAAGCTAGGGAAATAAAAAACCAATAACACCTGGAATCTAAACACCTGAGGTTACAAGGCAACCTGGAATAAGGGGAACTCACTGGCCTAAGAATCAAATCTCTGGTTTGACTTCAGATCACTTACTAGATAAAGAAGTACCAGCAAGGCACCAAGCCTCTCTTTTGAGCTTCAGATTTCCAGCATTTTGATGGAATGATTTGTGCTTTGGGGTCTCTGTGTAGATTAAAAGCTATTTCTCTTACAACTGTATCAAATTCCCCTTTCCTCATTTATCTATGACAAAAATCTTGTCTTCAATGACAGTGATAGAATAAGAACACGTTGCTATTTTTATAGAGGCCAAGACAAACATGAATATTCCCAGTTAAATTATATACACATATGTATATATTCATATATAAGTTGCATATATGTGTACATATATTTGTGTATATACATAAATATATGGTATTGATAAAACAAGGACTTTCATCAATCTCCTTTTTATTGCATTATAGACTGAATTAGGAAGAGCTGTCCATTCTGTCACTAAGCAAGTTGTAGTCAATCAAGGATGTGAGGAACTCTGATAACTTCAATAGTGAGGTAACTGTGTTCCTTGTGTTAAAGTAATTAAACCAAAAGGCCATCAAATTGAGGTGTCTAATGCCTTGGCAGCCTATGTAAGCAAACCGAAATCTAAGCCAGAGGCAGTACACCCTAATCCACAAAAATGACAGTTAAGAACAACCAATCACAAACAGCCAAATAGGCTTTCCTAAATAAGGCAAGTGCTTAAACTATAGCCAATCAAATAATTTCCTTCCTTTGCTTCTCACCTTCTCTATGAAAACCTATCCCCTCGCTCCTGTGGGCGAAGTGCTCCTAACCATCTTTGACATGGTGCCACCAAATTCAAATCTATATATGCTCAAATAAACTCTTGAAAATTCTAATATGTTTAGTTTAACTTTTATAACTTGCTTAAAGAAAAAAAACAGGGTAAAACAGTTCAACCCTAAAACACACTTAGGAGAAAGTGTGTATACCAGTAGAGGAAGACCACAGATGTAACAGAGACACAAACCATATGCCCTCCATCTCAGTCTTCAGAGTGGAAGCAAACATTGAACTCCCCATGTGCACAAGCTTCTTTAGTTGGAACCTAATGACAGACAAGAACATTGTTCTGGAAATGAGAAAATCAAGAAGTTGTACTCCTCCAGGGTAGACCAGCCAAGAAGACCAAAGTAGTTGCATTTTTATTTTTCCTGCTACAGCACAGATCTGTTGTTTGGCTACTAAATTACAGGTTGGGTATGGTTCTCACATACTTCTGCTTTTCATGTGCTGAACGGGAAGAGTAATAACAGGCTGCTTCTTTTACTTGTGGGATTTAGGTATTCTTCATTATAGAATGGGTCATTTTTCTAAGAAAACCTGCCAGTT